>NC_092101.1:21261671-21610370 GCF_045679555.1 Salvelinus alpinus | reverse complement strand
CCCGTGCCCCCTGCCTTTGTGCCTTGAACCTCGCGCGCCCACTATTTCACTGGATACAGCTGGAGAACTGCAAGGAAATCCCATTGTGCGCCACTCGGGAGCCATGACCAATATGACCAATATATATTGTCCTGCTAATAACAGGGTTAATAATATCTGTGAGAATATCCAAGGGGCTTTTATATAATTCTAAATGAATAATAATAATGTGGTTTCTTGAATATGGGGTGAAACATTAATTTGTAAATAAAGCCAGTTTGTTATTTAGAATTATTTGTTTATGTTTTTAGAGGGAGAGAAACCAAAAACCTACAGTCAACTCATGGGTTTCCCCAGTCGAGGCCAGCACAGGTATTGAACCAGCATCTGTAGCAACACAGCTTACACAGCGATGCAGTGTCTTAGACCGCTGCACCACTCAAGCTCTGTACAACATGACTGGTCGGGAGTAGGCTACAGTACTACAGTAAGAGCAAAATAATCTTAACATTTCCACACCCTAATTGTAGTCTAAGTTTCTCTTAGAAGTGTAACAACAGTTTTAGTAAGTAATACTGAAGTCGTGCACAATTATCAGTTTCTATTTAGGTTTATGTCCCCCATTCATTGTCAGTTAGAGACACGGTAGCGCCTTAGGACCCAAAAGCATAATCAGTGCTCTAACTCCCCCTTGTGCTGGTTTGGAGCAATGAAGTGGTGACGCAGGGTACCGTACTAAACCACAAATTACCTCTAAGTCCCGCAGCATAATCACAAAACATTTTGTGGAGCAACCACTGTAAATAGACAGAGCTGGTTATACTTCATCCCACTATATACCTCCATTTCCTGCCATTTTGAAAGCATTAGACAGATGGAGATTCGAGGGTGTATGGGTCAATCAGACTACTACGTCATCAAGATCTTAATGTCGAGATGCCCTAACCTCACGCTAGTAAACCTGCAGCAAATAAGAGTGGAGCAAAGAGAGTGGAGCAGGGAAGTGGGGCAGACCAGGAGTGGCTAAGACTGTCTTAATAAGCAGGCAGCAAACAAAGCATGGCCATAGCCCCCCAGCTTCTCCAGCCCCCCTCAGCCATCCACCCAGAACCACAGGGTCAGCATCTGGGCCAACCATGACAGGACCAATACACACTGCCTCTCCGACATACTCACCCACATCCACACAGTCAGGCACACTCTCACTTACTGTATACCCTCAAACATCCAGACACCAATGGTTTCTTCAGGAGATGATGATTCTAGCGGAGGAAATACGAAGTGGGAAATCTACAATATAGAGTATAACTTAAGAGCTTATCATCAAACCCAAATGAAATCCAACTACTCTCTGAGGTAGGACAGTGTAACCTAGCAGAGATCTTAGATGATACTTGCAGGGTTGTCTACTACAATGCTCTTGCAAGAACCAATCAATAATTTGCTATAATCTATGACTGTGTGAGAGAGTGTCTTTGCATGGGCAGACATGTACACTCATCTCAGACATGGGTTGTTATTCCATTCACAATGCCAATGTTTAGTGTTCCACATTGTGTGGTAATACTGTCCATTTTGCTAACGGGAAAGAGAAAAATGTTGATGTTCTGATTAGAGCTGTTGTGGAGGCTTCCCTATGGGAAACTCATTATAAAGTTATGCCTCCTGCACACAGCCAGACAGACACACAGAATTGTGAAAATGTTTTTTTCTATTGAATTTCAGTTTTAACCAAAGAATTGTGAGAACAGTCAGAACTCATCAAGATTGCAATTCATCAACTTGTGCATTTTGCTGCAGTAGTGCAATACAGCATACTGTAGTTATAGCAAGTTATACTCATACATACTGTAGACTTTGTTATAAGATATGATTCTGGTGAAAGAAGAGTGACATTTGACATAGTATAATCCTTATTCACCACAGACACAAATAAAAAACCATGGTCAACTATTGAATCCCCCAACTCTCGACAGACAGGGCACTCACCAGGGAGCTAGTATAGGTGGGGTCTGATGTGTCATCCTGCAGGTAACGGGACAGGCCGAAGTCGGACACCTTGCAGACCAGGTTGCTGTTGACCAAGATGTTGCGGGCGGCCAGGTCTCTGTGGACGTAGTTCATCTCTGCCAGGTACTTCATGCCTGCGGCGATGCCACGCATCATCCCCACTAGCTGGATCACTGTGAACTGCCCGTCGTTTTGCTGCAGTGCAGGGGCCAGGGGACATAGAGGAAATTATGTCACTTTAGAGGTAATAACATAGTAAAGATTCTTGGGAAAATAATACTCCCACTATGTATCTAGAATGTCCTTGTGTTGGAGATGCAAAGGTAAAGTTTCAAAAATTGGTGGAGCAGTTTCTTTGTGCAAATAAATCTTATTAGGTACACCACCCCGTTCATGAAAATGGTTCGCTCCTACAGACAGTGAGCCACGTGGCCTGCTATATAAAGCAGGCAGACAGGCATAGAGGCATTCAGTTACTGTTAGATTGAACATTAGAATGGGCAAATAGTGTGATCTAAGCAACTTTGAGCGTGGTATGGGCTTTTCACGCATGACAGTGGGCTTTTCAGGCACGACAGTGGGCTTTTCATGCACAACAGTATCTAAAGTTTATAGAGAATGGTGCAACAAACAAAAAAGTCAACGGCAGTCCTGTGGGCAAAAACAACTCGTTGGTGAGAGGTCGAAGGAGAACTGCAAGAATCGTGGAAGCTAACAGGCGAGCCACAAACAGAATGGCGTCTCGGAAGTCACAACTCGTTGGTCCTTGTCACGGATGGGGTATTGCAGCAGAAAACCACACAGGGTTCCACTCCTATCAGATAAAAAGAAAAAGAAGCAGCTCCAGTGGGCACGCAATCACGAATACAGGTTAATTGAGGAGTGGAAAAACATCGCCTGGTCTTGAGAATCCCGGTTCCTGTTGCATCATACTGATGGCAGAGTCAGGATTTGGCGAAAGCAGTCCATGGCCTGATCCTGCCTGGTGTCAACAGTTAAGGCCAGTGGCGGTGGTGTAATGCTGTGGCGAATGTTTTCCATGAACACGTTAGGTCCCTTGATACCAATTGAGCAATGTTTCCATGCCCCAAAGAATTCAGGCTGTTCTGGTGGCAAAGGGGGGTCCGACGCGTTAGTAGACGGGTGTACCTAATAAACGGAAAAATAAGTGTATATACAAACACATACAGTACTAGTCAAAACTGTTGACACACCTACTCATTCCAGTGTTTTTCTTTATTTTTACTATTTTCTACATTGTGGAGTGTACGGCTTAAAGTGGTCCTATGGACAGATACTCCAATCTCCCCTGTTGAGCTTTACAGCTCCTTCAATGGTATCTTGGTCTCTTTGTTGCCTCTTTGTAGTCTGGCTTTTTTATGGCAGTTTTGGAGCAGTGGCTTCTTCCTTGCTCATCGGCCTTTCAGGTTATGTCCATATAGGACTCATTTTACTGTGGATATAGATACTTTTGGACCGGTTTCCTCCAGCATCTTCACAAGGTCCTTTGCGGTTGTTCTGCGATTGATTTGATCGTTTCGCACCAAAGTACGTTAACCTCCAGGACACAGAACACGTCTCCTTCCTGAGCAGTATGATGGCTGCGTGGTCCCATGGTGTTATTACTTGCGTACTATTGTTTGTACAGATGAACGTGGTACCTTCAGGCGTTTGGAAATTGCTCCCAAGGATGAACCAGACTTGTTGTCTGCCATTTTTTTTCTGAGGTCTTGCCTGATTTCTTTTGATTTCCCCATGATGTCAAGCGAAGAGACACTGAGTTTGAAAGTCGGCCTTGAAATACATCCACAGGTACACCTCCAATTGACTCAAATTATGTCAATTAGCCTATCAGAAGCTTCTAAAGCCATGACATCATTTTCTGGAATTTTCCAGGCTGTTTAAAGGCACAGTCAACTTAGCGTATGTAAACTTCTGACACACTGGAATTGTGATACAGTGAATTATAAGTGAAATAAGTGCCAAATTATAAGTGAAATAAGTGCCAAGTGTTCCTCATATGACAACAGTAAAAAATTGTAAATTATTGTCAGCTCGTGCTTACAAGGTGTGCATCTTAACGCAATGGCATCATGTAGAGCATGTCCATGTCACATAAACAACAAAAGCATTGCTGATGTATTTTTTTGCTTGAGATTTTGGGTCCCCTCTCTCAGTGGTGACATTTTGTGCTGATAATCATCCCGTAGCATTGTAACCAGTATGTTCTATCCAAATGGTGCCATCCCTTCCTCTCTCCTGTCTCACCATTTCATTTGGTGGTGGCATGGGCACCTGCTCAGTGCGCACCGTTCTGGCTTTTTTGTGCTTTGCCTTAGGAGGTGTAGGTTCTGGCTGAAGCTCAGAATCAGAAGAATAATCATCAGAGATTATTCATTTCTTCCCCACTGTCTGAGATGTTTTCATTCAGATTTTGTAGCAACGCTGACACAGAATGTGCATCCATTTGTCTTAGTCTTCTTGCCATTGTAAATTACGCACACACTCCAAGTAGGCCAGAGTAGACTGCTTGGATTCCATAGACTGATATATTTAACCTTTGTATTATCAACTGGAGTATAAAACAAAGCAAGTCAGTTAAGAACAAATATTTATTTACAATGACATATTACCAGGGAACAGTGGGTTAACTGCCTTGTTCGGGGGCAGAAGGACAGATTTTTACCTTGTCAGCTCGGGGATTCAATCCAGCAACCATTCGGTTACTGGCCCAATGCTCTAACCACTAGGCTACCTGCCGTCCTAAGTATATAGGGTACATACCATTTAGAGATTATAATTAGATAAATACAATGGAATGGCCCACCTTGTTCTTCATTCACAATTGGTGATTACATAATACTGTATTCCACCTGTTGTTAGACGTGTGAAATTATTTTTGATATAGTTTAGATTCAGTTTCGAGGCAATTATCGGAGTGCTTATCAATTGGGCACGGCACCTTAGGGGTGATTATCAACTGGGCACAGTACCAGGAGAAGGAGGGGATCAGTACCAGGAGAAGGAGGGGATCAGTACCAGGAGAAGGAGGGGATCAGTAGGGAGGAGGGGCAACCACAGAAAACAATTCAAAAAATTACATATCTCCAGTTCTGTTTGTGATATTAAGATTCTAACAATGACAGTATGTTATATAGACTTATGACTTTAAACATTGCAGAGTAATATAATGTAATTCATGAGCAGTCCAAATGACTGCTTTAGCAGTTCTAGTGTTACTGTGGCATGAGCACAACCAGTCATGATGTTTTCATCACTTCAAAAAGTAGGTTACCTTCGCACATTCATCCAAAATACCTCCAGCATCCGAACAGTAGCTGAAAATATCTTACCGGAGAAAGCAAAGCAAAACAGCACCCCTGTCTTACTAGATGTAGCCAATGTATCTGATGCGGTCTGGCCAAAAAGAGTATGACATACCATACTAATTTTGGACAGACAGCATCAGATACATGGGCTATACATACTGTGACAGAGGGGCGCTGTTTAACTCGTGCAAATGCTTTATCTGAGATCGATGGAGCTTGTCTCGGGCAAATAAATTATAAATATTTAAATATTTTATTTGCACGGGCAAGGAGCTATGTTAGGGCAGACCAGCCCCCCTAAGGCCAGCCCATAACACCGGCCAGGCGTAAAACTATTGCTGTCCCTGTAAAACTACACATTCCACTGCACCTATCCGGTGTATGTGACAATAAATAAAACATATATGTTAAGCCCCAGTGGCTCCATGTCTTTAATCTTTCTCACTCTGCTTCCTTATCCCCAGCTTGGCTGTTTATTAGTGGCCCCTACCAAGGTGGATAACCCCCTCCCATGAGTCACGGCAGGTCTGACCCTCCGGTGTGGCCTCAGTGGGCATCTCCAACACTCAGAGCGGGGTGCTCATTCAACTGTGGCTCCCTGCGCCAGCAACATGGGCATGCCAGAAGAAAAACAACCCAGAAATCGATGGCTACGGGAGTCAAGTGCGGTGGCTCGGAAGAGGGGCCTGGTGAGGGAGCGGACATCAAAGGGGTGTTCAAAGCCCCGCTTCAAACGAGCCCAGGATCAAAGAGAGGAGGAAACAGGTTGAGGGGATTAGAAAACTAGGCCACGTATTGATTGGATTCCATGTTCTCTGTTTCCAAGGAGTTAGAAGAAGCTCTAAACTGTGCCAGGCTGGCACTTTGAATCAGGGCACTGTGAATATATTAGCTACATTACCTCAAAGGGCTCTTGGTGGAACAATTGCCTTTACGTTAATCTCATGAATTACATTAGGAGAAATCAAATGTTATTGATAAATAGAAATCGTGCTTACACACACAAGCTTTAGATTTTTTTTCCAATTCATGCCAAGGTTGTTTATCAGATCTCAATTCCCTGCTATATCGAAAAACCTTTATCCTCCAGATAGCTTTAAATCTCCATTGTCATAATCCTTGTGCCAACTATTCTCAATAATCATACTTCACTGTTTGTGTAAGACTGTCAAATTAACTATAAAAGCTTCAGCTGATCGATCAATATGATTCATATAAAGTGCCTTCAGAAAGTATGTGATATACTTATAAGTATGTCAGCTGTGAATCTTTCTTACAAATATAAGTACATTTGGGGAAAATCTAACACATCACTGAGTACCACTCTTCATACTTTCAAGAATGGTGGTGGCTGCATGTTATGGGTATGCTTGTCATCAGCAAGAACTAGGGAGTTCTTAGGATAAAAAGAAACGGAATAGAGCTAAGCACAGGCAAAATCCTAGAGGAAAACCTGGTTCAGTCTGCTTTCCGACAGACACTCAGACAAATTCACCTTTCAGCAGGACAATAACCTAAAACACAAGGCCAAATATACACTGGAGATATTTACCAAGACACAATTGAATGTTCCTGAGTGGATTAGTTACAGTTTTGACTTAAAATCTGCTTGAAAATCAATGGCAAGACATGAAAATGGCTGTCTAGCAATGACCAACAACCAACTTGACAGAGCTTGACACATTTTTTAAGAATAATGGGCAAATATTGTACAGAGATTTACCCAGAAAGACTCTGAGTCAATACATGATTATAACATGTATTGACTCAGGGGGTTGAATACTTATCTAATCAAGATATATTAGTGTTTTATTTTCCGTCAATTTAAACAATTTATAATAATTTTCTTCCACTTTGACATTACAGAGTATTTTGTGTGTATTGTTGACAAAAAAATAACAATTAAATCCATTTTAATCCCACTTTGTAACACAACAAAATGTGGAAAAAGTAAATGGGTGTGAATACTTTCTGAAGGCACTGTATGAAACCACACAGTGGCCCTATTAAGTGAAAGCTGTGCCCGGGGTGGTGTTCTGAACAGAGGAGGTTAAAACATAATAACAAAGCAGTGCTCCCTTTCTCACCCTCAGGAAGGAGTCCAGGGCCCCGTTCTCCATAAACTCTGTGATGATCATGACTGGCCGGCTCTTAGTGACCACGCCCTCCAGTCGGATGATGTTGGGGTGGTCAAACTGGCCCATGATGCTGGCCTCAGACAGGAAGTCCCGCCTCTGCTTCTCCACGTAGCCCGCCTTCAGGGTCTTAATGGCCACGTACAGTTCCCTCTTCCCAGCCGGCTTCAGACGACCCTTATACACCTCCCCAAACTCGCCTGGAGGAAAAGACATGGGATTACTGATTGATTACCTTATTACAAAGCCAGCTACATGTATGCAAGTTGATGCCATATATTTTAACTTCCTATTCTAATACATATAGCACATGTACAATCAAAAGTCCCCATAAAGATAAAACACTGTATGTGTGCCAGACACAGAGATAATAGAGCCCAGTTTCAGGGTCATAAAACAAGTGCTGTGCTGACAAGTCCGCAGATGTCAAACATCAGCCAGTGAGAGGACCGTTCTTTTGCTGAATGCATGAATATGTCAAGTCAAGTAAAAAATAAATGTCCCCAACAGATAAAATCAGCATGAATTATAGATGAATGGAGGCGGTCCGGTTACTGAGATAGCGGCTAAAATTGCTCTCTGTCAAGAGAGGAGCTCTGTGTAGTGGATATGGTTCTCTATCTAAAAGCAAAACAAATTAGATGGAAAAAGTGGTTTTTAAAAAACTGAATAGCTGTGCTAACACCTGGATGCTGTACAGGTAAAGAGAAAGTGGAGGAGAAAATTATATAGATTCATGGATGCAGCAGAGGTACTCCATGTCACCTGCACCAATGACCTCCTCGATCTTCACACAAGACACATCGATCTCCTTGGCAAACTCTCGGACGGCCTCGTTGGGGTCCTCGTAGGTGAAGGGATCGATGTAGATCTTAATCCCTGGTGAGCCAGAGAAGTGGTTGGGGCATCCCATGGGGGAAGGGCAGTTGGACATGTCCGGTCTCAGAGAGAGTTCTGGAACAAAGCCGAGGAGGAGGAGAGGTTCAAATCAAATCAAATCAAATCAAATTTTATTAGTCACATACACATGGTTAGCAGATGTTAATGCGAGTGTAGCGAAATGCTTGTGCTTCTAGTTCCGACAATGCAGTAATAACAACAAGTAATCTAACCTAACAATTCCACAACTACTACCTTATACACACAAGTGTAAAGGGATAAAGAATATGTACATAAAGATATATGAATGAGTGATGGTACAGAACGGCATAGGCAAGATGCAGTAGATGGTATAGAGTACGGTATATACATATGAGATGAGTACTGTAGGGTATGTAAACATTATATTAAGTGGCATAGTTTAAAGTGGCTAGTGGTACATGTATTACATAAAGATGGCAAGATGCAGTAGATGATATAGAGTACAGTATATACATATACATATGAGATGGGTAATGTAGGGTATGTAAACATTATATTAAGTGGCATTGTTTAAAGTGGCTAGTGGTACATTTTTACATAATTTCCATCAATTCCCATTTTTAAAGTGGCTGGAGTTGAGTCAGTATGTTGGCAGCGGCCGCTAAATGTTAGTGGTGGCTGTTTAACAGTCTGATGGCCTTGAGATAGAAGCTGTTTTTCAGTCTCTCGGTCCCTGCTTTGATGCACCTGTACTGACCTCGCCTTCTGGATGATAGCGGGGTGAACAGGCAGTGGCTTGGGTGGTTGTTGTCCTTGATGATCTTTATGGCCTTCCTGTGACATCGGGTGGTGTAGGTGTCCTGGAGGGCAGGTAGTTTGCCCCCGGTGATGCGTTCTGCAGACCTCACTACCCTCTGGAGAGCCTTACGGTTGTGGGCGGAGCAGTTGCCGTACCAGGCGGTGATACAGCCCGACAGGATGCTCTCGATTGTGCATCTGTAGAAGTTTGTGAGTGCTTTTGGTGACAAGCCGAATTTCTTCAGCCTCCTGAGGTTGAAGAGGCGCTGCTGCGCCTTCTTCACAACGCTGTCTGTGTGGGTGGACCAATTCAGTTTGTCCGTGATGTGTACACCGAGGAACTTAAAACTTTCCACCTTCTCCACTACTGACCCGTCGATGTGGATAGGGGGGTGCTCCCTCTGCTGTTTCCTGAAGTCCACAATCATCATGTTTTGTTGACGTTGAGTGTGAGGTTATTTTCCTGACACCACACTCCGAGGGCCCTCACCTCCTCCCTGTAGGCCGTCTCGTCGTTGTTGGTAATCAAGCCTACCACTGTAGTGTCATCCGCAAACTTGATGATTGAGTTGGAGGCGTGCATGGCCACGCAGTCGTGGGTGAACAGGGAGTACAGGAGAGGGCTCAGAACGCACCCTTGTGGGGCCCCAGTGTTGAGGATCAGCGGGGTGGAGATGTTGTTACCTACCCTCACCACCTGGGGGCGGCCCGTCAGGAAGTCCAGGACCCAGTTGCACAGGGCGGGGTCGAGACCCAGGGTCTCGAGCTTGATGACGAGTTTGGAGGGTACTATGGTGTTAAATGCTGAGCTGTAATCGATGAACAGCATTCTCACATAGGTATTCCTCTTGTCCAGATGGGTTAGGGCAGTGTGCAGTGTGGTTGCGATTGCATCGTCTGTGGACCTATTGGGTCGATAAGCAAATTGGAGTGGGTCTAGGGTGTCCGGTAGGGTGGAGGTGATATGGTCCTTGACTAGTCTCTCAAAGCACTTCATGATGACGGAAGTGAGTGCTACGGGGCGGTAGTCGTTTAGCTCAGTTACCTTAGCTTTCTTGGGAACAGGAACAATGGTGGCCCTCTTGAAGCATGTGGGAACAGCAGACTGGGATAAGGATTGATTGAATATGTCCGTAAACACACCAGCCAGCTGGTCTGCGCATGCTCTGAGGACGCGGCTGGGAATGCCGTCTGGGCCTGCAGCCTTGCGAGGGTTAACACGTTTAAATGTTTTACTCACCTCGGCTGCAGTGAAGGAGAGCCCGCAGGTTTTGGTAGCGGGCCGTGTCAGTGGCACTGTATTGTCCTCAAAGCGGGCAAAAAAGTTATTTAGCCTGTCTGGGAGCAAGACATCCTGGTCCGCGACGGGGCTGGTTTTCTTTTTGTAATCCGTGATAGACTGTAGACCCTGCCACATACCTCTTGTGTCTGAGCTGTTGAATTGCGACTCTATTTTGTCTCTGTACTGGGACTTAGCCTGTTTGATTGCCTTGCGGAGAGAATAGCTACACTGTTTGTATTCGGTCATGTTTCCGGTCACCTTGCCCTGGTTAAAAGCAGTGGTTCGCGCTTTCAGTTTCACGCGAATGCTGCCATCAATCCACGGTTTCTGGTTTGGGAATGTTTTAATCGTTGCTGTGGGTACGACATCGTCAATGCACTTCCTAATGAACTCGCTCACCGAATCAGCATATTCGTCCATGTTGTTGTTGGACGCAATGCGGAACATATTCCAATCCGCGTGATCGAAGCAGTCTTGAAGCGTGGAATCAGATTGGTCGGACCAGCGTTGAACAGACCTGAGCGCGGGAGCTTGTTGTTTTAGTTTCTGTTTGTAGGCTGGAATCAACAAAATGGAGTCGTGGTCAGCTTTTCCGAAAGGAGGGCGGGGGAGGGCCTTATATGCGTCGCGGAAGTTAGTATAACAATGATCCAGGGTTTTACCAGCCCTGGTAGCACAATCGATATGCTGATAGAATTTAGGGAGTTTTGTTTTTAGATTAGCCTTGTTAAAATCCCCAGCTACGATGAATGCAGCCTCAGGGTGTGTGGTTTCCAGTTTACAAAGAGTCAGATAAAGTTCGTTCAGGGCCATCGATGTGTCTGCTTGGGGGGGAATATATACGGCTGTGATTATGATCGAAGAGAATTCCCTTGGTAGATAATGCGGTCGACATTTGATTGTGAGGAGTTCTAGATCAGGTGAACAGAATGACTTGAGTTCCTGTGTGTTGTTATGATGATCACACCACGTCTCGTTAATCATAAGGCATACCCCCCCGCCCCTCTTCTTACCAGAAAGATGTATGTTTCTGTCGGCGCGATGCGTGAAGAAACCAGCTGGCTGCACCGACTCCGTTAGCGTCTCTTGAGTTAGCCATGTTTCCGTGAAGCAGAGCACGTTGCAATCCCTGATGTCTCTCTGGAATGTTACCCGTGCTCGGATTTCATCAACCTTATTGTCAAGAGACTGGACATTGGCGAGTAGTATGCTAGGGAGTGGAGCGCGATGTGCCCGTCTCCGAAGCCTGACCAAGAGACCGCTACGTTTGCCCCTTTTACGGCGTCGCATAGGGTCCCCGGCTGGGATCAGATCCATTGTATTGGGTGGAAGGCAAAACACTGGATCCGTTTCGGGAAAGTCATATTCCTGGTTATAACGATGGTGAGTTGACGTTAATCGTATATTCAGTAGTTCCTCCCGACTGTATGTAATGAAACCTAAGATTACCTGGGGTACCGATGTAAGAAATAACACATAAAAAAACAAAATACTGCATATTTTCCAAGGAACGCGAAGCGAGGCGGCCATCTCGGTCGGCGCCATCTTTTTTTATTTTTTTTATTTTTTTATTATTATTTTTTATTTTTTTTTTCAGGTTGGGTATCACGCTACAAGCTTGGAACACCTGTATTTGGGGAGTTTCTCCCATTCATTTCTGCAGATCCTCTCAAGCTCTGTCAGGTTGGATGGGGAGTGTCGCTGCACAGCTATTTTCAGGTCTCTCCAGAGATGTTCGATCGGGTTCAAGTCTGGGCTCTGTTTGAGCCACTTAAGGACATTCAGACACTTGTCCCGAAGCCACTCCTGGGTTGCCTTGGCTGTGTGCTTAGGGTTGTTGTCCTGTTGGAAGGTGAACCTTTGCCCCAGTCTGAGGTCCTGAGCGCTCTGGAGCAGGTTTTCATCAAGGATCTCTCTGTACATTGTTCCATTCATCCCTCCCTCAATCCTGACTAGTCTCCCAGTCCCTGCCACTGAAAAACATCTCCACAGCATGATGCTTCCACCACCATGCTTCACCGTAGGGATGGTGCCAGGTTTCCTCCAGATGTGATGTTTGACAGAGGGTTCAATCTTGGTTTCATCAGACCAGACTTGTTTCTGATGGTCTGAGAATCCTTTAGGTGACTTTTGGCAAACTCCAAACGGGCTGTCATGTGCCTTTTACTGAGGAGTGGCTTCTGTCTGGCCACTCTACAATAAAGGCCTGATTTGTGGAGTGCTAATAGATGGTTGTCCTTCTGGAAGGTTCTCTCATTGGGTTCTTGGTCACCTCCCTGACCAAGGCCCTTCTCCCCCGAATGCTCAGTCTGGCTGGGCGGCCAGCGCTAGCAAGAGTTTTGGTGGTTCCAAACTTCTTCCATTTAAGAATGATGGAGGCTACTGTGTTCTTGGGGACCTTCAATGCTGCAGAAATGTTTTGGTACCCTTCCCCAGATCTGTGACTCCACAAAAAAATCCTGTCTCGGGGCTCTACGGACAATTTCTTCAACCTCATGGCTTGGTTTTCGCTCTGACATGCACTGTCAACTGTGGGACCTCATATAGACAGGTGTGTGCCTTTCCAAATCATGTCCAATCAATTTAATTTAGCACAAGTGGACTCCAATCAAGGATGATCAATCGAAACAGGATGCACCTGAGCTCAATTGCGAGTCTCATAGCAAAGGGTCTGAATACTTACGTAAGTAAGGTATTTCTGTTTTTTAATTTGTAATACATTTGCAAAACAATCTAAAAACCTGTTTTTGCTTTGTTATTATGGTGTATTATGTGTAGATTGAGGAGGAAAAAATGTATTTAATTAATTTTAAAATAAGGCTGTAACGTATCAAAATGTCAAGGGGTCTGAATACTTTCCGAAAACACTATATATATGAAGCATGTAAAACAGTATGTAAACATAATTAGTGACCAGTGTTCAATTATTATGTACATAGGCCAGCAGTCTCTAAGGTGCAGGGTAGAATGCCGGACGGTAGCCGGCAAGTGACAGTGACTAAGTTTAGGACAGGGTACTGGGCGGAGGCCGGCTAACGGTGACTATTTAGCAGTCTGATGGCCTGGAGATGAAAGTAGTTTTTTCAGTCTCTCTGCCCAGCTTTGATGGACCTGTACTGTCTCCGCCTTCTAGATGGTAGCGGGGTGAACAGGCCGTGGCTCAGACTGCTGAGGTCCTTGATGATCTTCTTCGCCTTCCTGTGACACTGGATGCTGTTGCTGATGTCCTTGAGGGCAGGCAGTGTGCCCCTGGTGATGCGTTGGGTTGAAACCGCTAAAACCCTCATACATGCATTAATCTCCTTCCATCTTGACTACTGCAACTCACTTCTCTCCCGCATCAACTCAAGCTCCCACCATAATCTCCAAATGGAGGGTTACAATTCTGCAGTTCGACTCCTCATCCACACTAAGACCTGGTAGCACATCCCCCCCTGTCCTCCGTGAACTCCACTGTCTCCCAACACATTGATTACAAGATCCTCCTTCTAAACTACAAAGCCTTCACCACCTTGCCCCCCACTTACCTCTCAGACCTCTTTCTCCCCTACCAACCAACACGCACACTCCATTCCACCTTGTTATCCCCAGGTCGAAGCTCCAGAGCTTCCGCGACAGGGCCTTCTCCAGGGTTGCTCATAGGCTCTGAATCTCCCTCCAGCCATCCATGACTCAGAGGCCATCACTGCCTTTCAGTCCCTCCTAAAGCCCCACCTCTTTGACAAGGCCTGCCCTTAAGTCCCCCCCCCCCCCACACACACACACACATACACATACAAGCAAAGAAATACACTACTAAGACACTCCTCTCTTCACCATACCGAGCAGCAGTGGTGTAAAGTACTTAAGTAAAAATACTTGAAAGTATTACTTAAGTTGTTTTTTGGGGTATCTGTACATGTCACGACTTCCGCCGAAGTCGGTCCCTCTCCTTGTTCGGGCGGCGGTCGACGGTCGACGTCACCGGCCTTCTAGCTATCGCCGATCCACTTTTGATTTTCCATTTGTTTTGTCTTTGTTTTACACACCTGGTTTCAATTCCCCAATTACATGTTCATTATTTAAAACCCTCTGTTTTCCCCATGGTTTTTGTATTTTTGTATTTGGTATTACGACATGTTATTGGAAATTTTGAGTAAAGTTACTTGTGTTACTCATCTCTGCTGTCCTGCGCCTGACTCCTCTGCACCAGCTACACCCAGACCACTACAGTACTTTACTATTTATATTTTTGCCAACTTTTACTTTTTACTTTTTACCCCATACATTTTCCGCAGACACCCAAAGTACTAGTTACAATTTGAATGCTTAGCAGTACAGGAAAAAGGTCCAATTCACACACTTATCAAGAGAACGTTCCTGGTCATCCCTACTGCCTCTGATCTGGTGGACTCACTAAACATAAATGCTTCCTTTGTAAATTATGTTGGAGTGTTGGAGTGTGTCCTTGGCTGTCAAAAAAAAGTCATAAAAAAGGAAATTGTGCCATCTGGTTTGCTAAATATAAGGAATTTGATGTATAGTATTTCCTTTTACTTTGTACATTTTAAATCTGATACTTTTAGACTTTTACTGAAGTAGTATTTTACTGGGCTACTTTCACTTTTACTTGAGTCATTTTGTATTACGGTATCTTAACTTTTACTCAAGTTTTTCTTTTCATTTCTACAATTGTAAAGCGACTTTGGTTCCTTGAAAAGCGGTACATGCAGTAAGTCCCGTGAAGGCGGCTCTGTGTTTCCCCGAAGCGGGCAAAGAAGGTGTTTAGCTTGTCCGGGAGCGAGGCATTGGTGTGGCACCGATTTATAATCTGTGATTGTCTGGAGTCCCTGCCACATACATCTCATGTCTGATCCGTTGAATTGCGACTCCACTTTGTCCCTGTATTGTTGTTTTGCCTCTTCGATTGCCTTACGGAGGGCATAGCTGGTCTGTTCGTACACGTCCATGTTTCCAGTCACCTTGCCATGGTTAAATGCAGTGGTTCGTGCTTTCAGTTTTGCGCGAATGCAACCATTTATCCACGGTTTTTGGTTTGTATAAGTTCTAATCATCAGAGTGGGAAAAACATCCTCTATGCACTTCCTGATGAACTCAGTCACTGAGTCAGTGTATACGTCAATACTATTCTCAGAGGCAGCCCAGAACAATTCCCAGTACTCGTGATCAAAATAATCTTGAAGATTCTGATTGGTCAGACCAACATTGAACAGTCCTTACCACAGGTACTTCCTATTTAAGTTTCTGGCTATAGGAGGGGAGGAGCAAAATGAAGGCATGATCTGATTTGCCAAAGAAAAATCAAGCCTAACAGTGCATCAAAATCACAAATAGATTTGGCTTGAATGTTGGTGCTTACACACTGGTGCCTCCATTTGAACTGTGATGATATGTATTTCTGTAAACAAAACTGTCCTCAGACATCCCCTTGATATTTTGCTGATCAAATTATTAGATTGGTTTCTTTTACCTCTAAGCAAGTTGGACAAAGTCCCTGGTAACCAAGCAGAAGACGAGCAGACCAAACAATGTTTTTGATCCCAGGGACATATAAGATGATTAGAGTGACTCCAAACATTGCAACGTAAGAGAGGGAAACGCGTCATAACACACACTAAGATGAAAAATTCCAGGAAATATCACCTCCTGCAGTAGACATCCAATTTTAAGATTCAGAGAGAAATAAATAAGATCCCACACACTGCACTTGCACAGTATCAGTATTTTGTGCCAACATTTTGGCCTCACAGCCTTCGTCATAGCTTCTATGTTTCGTCAAACTGTTATTTAACATTTCCTATGCACCTGCAAAGCAATCCCTAAATGTGTGTGTGCATTTCACTTTTATGATTGAGAAAAAAAATGAAGTAAACTTAATTATGAAAACCCAGCCAAAGTTTCCGGTTTAAGGTCAAGGTTAACTATAGATTTGTCTGATATCTGCCTCTTTCTACTTATATTCTACACTACAAAAATGGAAGAATAATGGAACTATTGAAAGTAAAGGACAATTAGACGTGTTGACTTGAGACCATCTATTCTGTGGCTCTTGTGGGGATCAAGGCTTGGTTCTCAATGGAACAGGATCGGCTCATTCTGACAAAGTCCTAATTGCTTTGAACCAATAGGATACTCAGATTTAATAGACAATTAAGTGAATCCAAACACACTCAAATGAGAGGATTTACTCAGGCGCCGGGGGAAGAGAAACAGCTCACCATCCCATAATGGGTTTCTTGGCAACCTGCACTGACTGTACTATTAAAAGAGTCTATCTGCACAGCGGCCAAATCTTTTCACACCACATGTGCAGAATCTATTCAATTTATGATCAGCAGCATATAATTTTATGTCTTGTTTAAACGACAAACAGTTTATATATTTTATCTTCACCTGTGCTGTGGCACCATCTTTTTATGGATGGCTGAGAGAAATAATACATACAAATGTAAACATTCTCTGCCTCTCTGATCTGAGTGTCCATCAAACAGAATGACTGTTAATCCTGATAGAGAGCGAGAGAGAGAGAGAGCGAGAGAGAGAGAGAGAGAGAGAGAGAGAGAGAGAGAGAGAGAGAGAGAGAGAGAGAGAGAGAGAGAGAGAGAGAGGGATCTTGACATTGACATCATGTTTTTACTGTTGCTCCCTTGATAAACAACAAAGCCATGTAAAACCATTCTGCTCCATAAGAGAGAGATAGAGAGAGAGAGAGGGAGAGGGAGAGAGAGAGTGGGAGAGAGCGAGAGAGGGAGGAGTAACTGAACAGGGCAACAAGACTCGTGGGAAATTCACCCTTAATTAGGCCGGATTCAGAATCCATGGTAACAGATTGATCTGTGAAAGGTCAGGGCCATGTAGGCACTCGATTGGCAGCAAGTTATCCAATATTGATCATTTTAGCTGTAAAACGGTGAAACTTGTACATACATTAGACGCTATTCCCTGACCACTGCCCTGGTCCAGGTCCAGAACCCACTGTATGTAGGAGACGTGTGTGTGTGTGTGTGTGTGTGTGTGTGTGTGTGTGTGTGTGTGTGTGTGTGTGTGTGTGTGTGTGTGTGTGTGTGTGTGTGTGTGTGTGTGTGTGTGTGTGTGTGTGTGTGTGTGTGTGTGTGTGTGTGTGTGTGTGTGTGTGTGTGTGTGTGTGTGTGTGTGTGTGTGTGTGTGTGTGTGTGTGTGTGTGTGTGTGTGCTTGCATACATGTGTGTGCGAGAGAGAGAGCGAGAGAGAGTGGAAGAGAGAAAGAAAGAAAAAGAGAGAGAGCATGATACAAATTCATAATGAGTACATTTACAAGGTGTATCTCATCCTAAAGCACTGTGTTAGGATATCTCAACTCATCCGGCACCATTGTATAGAATCTATGTACTGGAGAGGAATAGGTAGGCAGGGATGAAGGAGGATAGGTAACGAGCTGTGTCTTAAATAGATAATCTGTCAAAATAGCCAGGATGTTATATAAGGGCCAGACTGGGATGATGGGAGTCAGATGTTGTGTGGTGCCTCTGGTGTAGTCACTGGTAGGAGAATGTGTGAGTGGGAGGGTCCGTGGGGGTGTGTGTTGTGTGTGTGGGATGGGATGAGAGCTTTATGCTTACCTCTGCCTGTACTGTAGTGCTGCAGTTTGTCACTGTATATAGTCTCCTTCATGTATGATCTCTTCCTGCAACAAAGAATCAGCAAAAGACGGTTATGTAACCATATTTGACAATATTAAGGCACTGCATTAAACGTTTGTAATATTAACATTTAATTCCGGGGGGGCATAACCGTTGATCATATTCCTGGTATATGGTGGTTACCTGCTGCAGACGATGGAGATGGCCACCAATGATACAAGGAAGACCACTCCTGCAGCCGCTGAGCCTGCAATCAAAGGCAGCTGCTCCCTCAGCTCCGATTTATACTCATCTGCAACAACAGAGAGAGAGAGAGAGAGAGAGAGAGAGAGAGAGAGAGAGAGAGAGAGAGAGAGAGAGAGAGAGAGAGAGAGAGAGAGAGAGAGAGAGAGAGAGAGAGAGAGAGAGAGAGAGAGAGAGAGAGAGAGAGAGAGAGAGAGAGAGAGAGAGAGAGAGAGAGAGAGAGAAATAGAGAGAGTTGAAGGCAAGGTAAAAGAGGTCAGAGAAGAGGTGTGAAAAGTGAAGTGGTGAGAGGAGAAGAGAGGAAAGGATCGGAGAGAAGAGAAATAGGAGTATTGGAACAGTTAAATGGTATTGGGACAGTGTCAAAAGTGTCTCTACTGTGAAACACATAGACATGTGGGCTAGTATCTGTGCAGACAGACAGTCCCTCAGTGACACATTGCTTCCTGACACAGCTAATCCCCTTACACACTCAATAGGAGTCAGAAGAACGCCTGCTAATCTCAACACAAATGCTTTATCACGTGTCAGAGGGAGAGTTAAGAAAGTAAACAGAAACACCATACCTTCATATGTATAGATCGGATTAAAAGGATGTGTTGCTGTTCTGTCATTTCCAACAGAATCACACATTCTCCAGTATTTATCTATATTCATGTATATAACCATTCATATTGTGTTTTGAATGAACAGCACCCTTTTTCATATTCTGTAGTTTTCATATGGGTTATAATTGTTTATACCATTTTGTGGAAGCTTTCAAAATAGCTCCTAGTGATAACAAATATTTTAGACTTATTTTGGTGCAACATTTGCATAAAAGCTTTATTTTGTTAACTTTTTATTGGGTTCAGAGTTTTATAGTCTCATGACCAGACAACTTTTCTAAGACTGATGACTCAACTGTTTTGGGGGGGAACGGATGCTGCTGCAACCCCAAGACTTCGGCAGGCGCTGCTGCTAGAGATCCCTTAATGAGCTACACCACACTGTGAGCATGCAGGGGCTCTCTGTTGGCTGCTTTCCTCCACTACACCATGCAGCTGTGCCACCTGCAAAGACTCACTATGGCTAACACCTCAAATGTGCAATTTCCCCGAACAAATGGAATTAGTCAGAGCCATATATTTATTTTCTACAGTGCCTTCATAATTTATTCACACCCCTTGACTTTTCCACATTTCGTTGTGTTACAGCCTGAATTTAAAATGGATTCAATTTAGATTTTGGCACTGATCTACACTCAATTCCCCATAATGTCAAAGTGGAATTATGTTTTTAGAAATGTTTACAAATTAATCAAAATGAAAAGCTGAATTGTCTTGAGTCAATAAGTAGTCAATCCCTTTGTTATGGCAAGCCTAAATAAGTTAATGAGTAAAAATGTGCTTAACAAGTCAGATAGTATCGACTATACAAAAGCAGACATTGAATATCCCTTTGAGCATGGTGAATTTATTAAACTTTGGATCGTGTATCAATACACCCAGTCACTACAAAGATACAGGAGTCCTTTCTAACTCAGTTGACAGAGAGGAAGGAATCTGCTCAAGGATTTCACCATGAGGCCAAAAGTGATTTTAAACCAGTTACAGAGTTTAATGGCTGTGATAGGATAAAACAACAACATTGTAGTTACTCCATAATACCTAAATGACAGAGTGAAAAGAAGGCCTGTACAAAAAATATATATATTCCAAAACATGCATCCTGTTTGCAATAAGTAAAACTGCAAAATATGTGGCAAAGAAATTCACTTTTTTGTCCTGAACACAATGCATTATGTTTGGAGCAAATCCAACAAAACACATAACTGAGAACCACTTTTCATATTTTCAAGAATGGTGGTGGCTGCATCATGTTATGGGTATACTTGTCATCAGCAAGAACTAGGGAGTTTTTTTGGGATAAAAAGAAAAGTTCTAGAGCTAAGCACCTGGTTCAGTCTGCTTTCTAACAGACACTGGGAGACAAATTCACATTTCAGCAGGACAATAAGCTAATACTCAAATCTACACTGGAGTTACTTACCAAGATGACATTAAATTTTCCTGAGTGGCCTACAGTTTTACAGTTTTACAGTTTTGACTTAAATCGGCTTGAAAAGACTTGAAAATGGCTGTCTAGCAAAGATCAACAACCAACTTGACACCTTTTTTTAAATGATGATGAAATATTATTCCACTTTGACATTACAAAGTATTTTGTGTAGATCGTTGACAAAAAAATTACAATTAAATCCATTTTAATCCCACTTTATAACACAACTATATGTGGAAAAAATCAAGGGGTGTGAATAATTTCTGAAGGCACTGCGGATACATGGCTCTAGAAGGAACTACTTTAATCCAGACATTGACTTTGGAATATGTATATTAAAAATAAATCCTAATATCAAGGGAATAACTGTTTAATAAAAACAATTCACCACCTGCTCTGCGTCGACACACAAATGTATTGCAGTAATGATAGTTAATGTTTGAAGTTATTACTATATCCAATCTCCCACACCCAGTCCATAGACACAAAGACCCGCATGGCGGTCACACACACACGCACACGGAGCATACCATCTGTCAGGGTTTGGAAGCACTGCTTGCTGCTGTATTTGCCGAAGCCTGCCACCGTCCTGGCACGGACCTGTACCACGTACATGATGCTTGGCCTCAGGCCCTCCACACGGGCAGTGTTGGTCTGGCTCCGCACCATGGTTGAATTCAACTCAGTGTGGTCCTGTAACAATCAGGGAGAGATCGAGAAAGAGAGCTAGAGAATATTACATCTGTTCATCACACTGGGCCTGCAGCCTTTAGGCAGTGGAGTAACAACTCGAGTCAACCCCTAATCCTAATACACACTACATACTGCCCTGTGGGCTTAGATAACAAAATGGCCCTTATTCCTCTTTATGTTTGTGTATGAGATTATACTGGATGGTGGATATCCACATTGGCCTCCACTGTTGTAATCTTTATACAGCCATAGAGGGGAATTAGGCTTTTCACATACATACACTATAGAACTTTATAACTCTTTTAATTTGGTCACATAAAACCAGAAATAGGGACATCGAGCAATGAGTGAGGTGTTGAGAAAAAAAGAGTTCCAAACAACATCCCCATATTAGATCTTTCATCATGTGCAGCATATCGGTAGCTGATCCTGGTTTTAGAATCCATGCATAGACGTATTCATCATCAATCATCAACCAGAGTTGCCACACAAATCTCTCAATTCAGATCGTTGGCTCATCACAACACACCTTTTCACTGGCATTGTGTGTACTTAGAGAGCTCATGGCATTTGCTTTTCTTTCTCTGTTTGCTTTAATCCCTCTCTGTCTGTCTCTCTTTCCAGACTCTTTCCTCTGTGGAGGGATGAGAGCAAACAGGAGCAGGAGGTGGAAAAACACTGAGACATGTCCAGGTTCGCATCAGACCAGAGTCAAGGGATACAGGGAGAAAATATATTGTGTGAGAGGTGGATTGTATGCTCATCTTTTTACTGAACACATGTACATGTTCAGCATGTGTTTAGTAAGTGTTTAGTGAGAATGTGTGACTTGGTATGTGGCAGGTTAGGTCTGCTGGTTTGTATAAAGACTGGACACATTTTTAGTATCTGGACCATACAAACTGTAAGTATCCTCCATGGTGGTAATTTATAAAAGGAAAAGTGTGTGCAGACACACAAAAACAGCCAACCCACAGAGACAGAGAGAGACAGAGGAAGGAAGGTAACACTCCTCAGCTAATGGAGGCTCTGACCTTCCTCTATCAGAAGAAAAACACTGAGCAGAAATTAGATGCAACTTCACCCCTGAAATATAGCTGCTTCCTCGCTCAGCGCATGCACTGCCTAAATGACAAGGTCCAGTGCAGAATTAGATATGGGGGACTTTGTATAATGCCTGGAATTCCTTAAATGCCCAAGGCCACTTATCTCTCTTCCCCAGAAATACCCAGTGAACCGCCCTTTACAACCACTCCCAATTCCATCCCTCTGAAGCCCCAACCCATCCTCCCCTGGCCTTATCCCCGCCTGGCCTTCTTAAAGATTTGTGAGGGGTGGAGTCTCCCAGAGCTGCGGAGGGGGACTGTGAACTTAACTCTCAACAGCCTAGCAGTGTTCAGCCTGGCAATGTTCAGCCTGGCAATGTTCAGCCTGGCAGTGTTCCGTGGCACTTCAGTCAAAGCTGACGGATGAAATATGCCTCGTTGGCCCTTGCCATTTCAATTTCAATAGCAGAATCCACCTTGCCATCACGCCAATATTCTCAGTGCTTATCATCACACCAGCTTTGACGCTCAGCAAGAAGGCCAAGATGAAATCCACTACCTCAGCAAAGGCTAGCAAATGGAATTCTCCTCACACATGCGAAGAATGCGGAATGGGGTTTGTACTCGGACCGAGTAGAGCATTACATAATAGGATATTGTGACAGGGAGTGCTGACATTATCAATGTGCTGTCCCATCGGGAACCCACCTCTTCTTCATTGTCTGCACAGAGCAGGAGGAAGAAAAAGACCTTCGGTAGAATAGAGATTTTATATCTGCTTTCATTGGCCAATTGGTGCAATCCAGGCCCGATCCCAAATCTAAACCAACCCCATGGCTCCAGACATTCCCTGGAGAGTGCAGCTGAGTGACTGGCATTAAACACAGAAATGCTGGATGGGGGGGGGGGGGGGTGGTGAAACTAGGAAGACAGTGGCAGGACAGGAAACAGCGTGTTACACTGGCCCTCCATACATAATTATCAATTTCAACAAGCATGAACCCTATTCGAGGGCTGTGTTTTTTTTGTATGAAAGATATGTAGTAATCCGCAAAGCATCATACACTACGGTGGGACTCTGATGACTTCATGATTTCAAAAATAACTTTCAATCATCTTTACTTTTAGCTCTGACACATTTTGCTGTTGCCCAGACAGAGGTGATAAAGCCATCATATTAGGCAGACCAGGTAGATAAAACAAGTATGGAAATAGAACAAAGCGTTCAGACTCATATTCCTGCAATTTTATCCAGAATTCTCTCCATTATTTTCCGTGGGGGAGTGTAACCTGGTCCTGGGGTAATAGTAGGATGTATTATTCTCCTTCCGTTGTGTGTGTGGGGCCATCTTTTCTGACTCTCCACCCTGAGGACTCTGGTTCTCCTCATCTCTTCTTTGAAATAGAGCTGCGGTCCAGGTAAATATCCCTATCCCTATCTCCACGATATTACTATTGTCTCTCTGAGGAAATTCGTTTGTTCAACACTATGTTGTGTCTATGGAACCACTGTGGGAGTCCTGAAATGAAACACGGTACAGAACCACCTCAAACAAACCTGTGACTTCCACTGTGATGAAAAAGGTATGTCTTTATATTGAAATATTTGACTCGTTTCAGGAAACTAGGTGTATGTTGTGCATAGCTAAACTCAGCAAAAAAAGAAACGGCACTTTCAGGACCCTATCTTCCAAAGATAATTAATAAAAATCCAAATAACCCCACAGATCTTCATTGTGCAGGGTTTAAACACTGTACCCATGCTCCCATGCTTGTTCAATGAACCCTAAACAATTAATGAACATGCACCTGTGGAACGGTCGTTAAGAAACTAACAGCTTACAGACGGTAGGCAATTAAGGTCACAGTTGTGAAAACTTAGGACACTAAAGTGCCTTTCTACTGACTCTGAAAAACACCAAAAGAAAGATGCCCAGGTCCATGCTCATCTGCGTGAACGTGCCTTAGGCATGCTACAAGGAGGCATGAGGACTACAGATGTGGCCAGGGCAATAAATTGCAATGTCCGTACTGTGAGATGCCTAAGACAGCACTACAGGGTGACAGGATGGACAATTGATTGTCCTCGCAGTGGCAGACCACGTGTAACAACACCTGCACAGGATCGGTACATCCGAACATCACACCTGCAGGACAGGTACAGGATGGCAACAACAACTGCACGAGTTAAACCAGGATCGCACAATCCCTCCATCAGTGCTCAGATTGTACGCAATAGGCTGAGAGAGGCTGGACTGAGAGCTTGTAGGCATGTTGTAAGGCAGGTCCTCACCAGACATCACCGGCAACATCGCCGCCTATGGGCACAAACCCACTGTCGCTGGACCAGACAGGACTGGCAAAAAGTGCTCTTCACTGAGGAGTCGCGGTTTTGTCACACCAGGGGTGACGGTCGGATTCGCGTTTATCGTCGAAGGAATGAGCGTTACACCGAGGCCTGTACTCTGGAGCAGGATTGACTTGGAGGTGAAGGGTCCGTCATGGTCTGGGGCGGTGTGTCACAGCATCATCGGACTGAGCTTGTTGTCATTGCAGGCAATCTCAACACTGTGCATTACAGGGAAGACATCCTCCTCCCTCATGTGGAACCCTTCCTGCAGGCTCATCCTGACATGACCATCCAGCATGACAATGCCACCAGCCATACTGCTCGTTCTATGCGGAATTTCCTGCAAGACAGGAATGTCAGTGTTCTGCCATGGCCAGCGAAGAGCCCGGATCTCAATCCCATTGAGCACGTCTGGGACCTGTTGGATCTGAGGGTGAGGGCCATTCCCCCCAGAAATGCACGGGAACTTGCAGGTGCCTTGGTGGAAGAGTGGGGTAACATCTCACAGCAATAACTGGCAAATCTGGTGCAGTCCATGAGGAGGAGATGCACTGCAGTACTTAATGCAGCTGGTAGCCACACCAGATACTGACTGTTACTTTCCCCCCATTTGTTCAGGGACACATTATTCAATTTCTGTTAGTCACATGTCTGTGGAACTTGTTCAGTTAATGTCTCAGTTGTTGAATCTTGTTATGTTCATACAAATATTTACACGTTAAGTTTGCTGAAAATAAACGCAGTTGACAGTGAGAGGACGTTTCTATTTTTGAGTTTACTTCACATTTGAACGTAAACTTTATTTTTTTATCAAAACGTGTTTTTGGCAGAGATGCCTTCTGGGACATGTGATCTTTCATGTCTCTTTATAACAAACTTGTATGTCATTTGTAAATACAAATAAAATTGTTAAACTACGAGCCTAGCTGGTTTAGCCATGGAAAAAGGCCGCTTTCCACTAGCCATGATTTGACATGCCGAGAGATGAGTTCTGCCATGTAGAGTATGATAGCTAAGGAGATGGAGAAAATTCTTGCGTTTGATTGCAAATATGCAGACGGAGTCGACAAGAGAACACAGAAGGCTCCGAATTACATCTTCAAACTAAAAGCAACCATGGCATATGTGACAGAGAGGGAGAAACGTCCATCCATGTATACGGGTAAGAGAGTCTAGCTAGCAACATTTTCAGATATTACATGTTTCTAGTTTGTCAGAAAGTGAACTGTTAGCTAGCTAGCTAATGTTAGCTAGCTAGCTAATGTTAGCTAGCTAACATTGAACCTGGTTGGTTAGCTACCTGCAGGTTCATGCAGGGTAGTAACATTATGAGTTAGGATTATGGTTCATTGTTTACCTAGCTAGCTACATGTCTAAACAAAAGACAAGTAACTATTGTCTTTTGCAAGTAACTATTTCAATAGAATGTTTATGATGTCTCTGCGACAACTGTCGATAGAAGTAGTTGGTAAATTCACAGCCTTTGGTCTTGAAATCTTTGGTTGTTTAGTACATGTGAATCCTTAAAGAGATGGTTGGCGCTCAAGCTTAAAAAAGTGTGAACGATGCTGAATGGGTGTAGACAAAGAAGAGCTCTCCAGTAGGTACCAAAAAATTCAAGGGCCATTTTCTCAAAAGTGAGGTTACAAATGTATCAACTTTCAAAGCAGAATTACTTTCGCATTGTTCCTGCTGATTGTCCGCAGGCCTACAAAAAGGTTTCCCATCCCAGTTGCCCATCCCTGGCTTAGGGGATGGAGGCAGACACACAAATATAGACATAGACTGATGAAAACAACCCCGTCCATTAAAAGTAAAAATGCTAAAATTGCTAGTTGTCTTTGACATACAGAACACTCAATATCTTTAATGCAACTTAGCCTGTTTAAATAGGCCAGCTAGCCTCCATCTTCTTGTGCTCTCAGAACTGGACATAGGAAGTGCTCATTAATAACAACCTTTCACTGATTGAACAGGAAAACAACTAAGTCATCAGAGGACAGAGAGGGTTTTGACCAAACTCTCTGAAAGAGCACATTTGACAGCATTATGTTGGATAATATACAATATTACAGTAAATGCAGGCTTCATGAGTGTACAGTGCTGTCAACACAGCCTTTTCAATAGAAACCACAAGTGACATCGTATCCATGAACTCCATAGGTATGACCATACTATATCAGAGAGGAAAATACGAGAGCCAGAGAAGGATACGGACAGAAGACTGTAGAGGTGCAGCAGGCAGAGAGACAATGAAAAGGAAATGGAAACAACAATGAAAAAACAGTGTAAAACAGAGTGAGAGAAAGAGGAAGTGGGGAGATATAGAGGAAGCTGAGAGAGACAGAGGGAGGTTAGGCCAATGGAGTGGATATAAGGTTAGCGAGACCACAGGGCAGCCCTCTCTAAGCATGGGGGAAGATGCATATTTACTACCTAATGATATAGAGTTGAAAGGCTATGTGTGCTGCCTCTACTCAGGGGGAAAAAGGCTGTGTGGAGGAGCCACAGGTCAGACAGGGTTGGCGAAAGACCCAGACTGAGAGGACACCTTTCACACAAAATAGGTCCAAGCACGCCAGTATCCTAGCAACCCTGTGCTCTGTGCTCATCCAAAGGAGACGCCGGTTAAACGCAATTAATGGATAATTATCATGGTTGCAAAGGCATTCTCAGATGCACACTCGCCAAGGTAACGAGGGGAATGACTCAAAAATCAGAGGGTACAATAAAATTAGAGTAAACGTGTCAAGTATAATAACACATGAATATTGAGTCCCATGGGGGAAAGGATAAAGGCATAAAGGCTAATATTCACAGCAAACTTGGTAGACCAATACCCGTCCAGAAGATTCACCCAATAGAGACAACCTTCTGGGTGTCTTTCCATTGAACGTAAAAGAGATGCCTCTGGTGGACATAATGATCTGCTCGTGTATTTGAGTTCTTATTACAGACATTAATTATTCAAATGTTGTCTTACCTTTTCATAGTACCTCAGTTCATAGTCCAGGATGATTCCATTGGGCTGCTCAGGCTGTGGCCATGACAATGTGAAGCTCTTCATGGTGGAGCTGACCTGGTGCATGATGGGAACCATGGAAGGAGCTAAGGGAACAGACAGATGGGGCAAGATCAACTGTATGGATGCTTCCTTACTCTTTAGTATTGCAACCATCCTACATGTTTGATCAATGTTATGAAATAAAGGCCTTCTGTGCTGAAACTGTATGAAAAAACATGCTTGACTGAAGAGTCCCAATTAATTGAATGGCTTTCAATTACGTATGATGTCATCATACCATTCCGTTAAGCAGTGCTGAGGTATCCTTGGTCATAGTATTTCTATTACAACAATTCTATGGCATCGAACTGAGCTCACTTTATAGCACATTTGATTTGCAGCCCTCCTTTCCCCTTACAGACAGCAATAAAGTTGAAATGCCCATAACATGTTTTATGAATTAAACCCATTCAGCCCATTCAATTTCCTCCCTCTCTCTCTGCTACCACCACAATCCCCCAGGCCACCATCTCCAACAACCCATCATCTTAACCCAGGGAGGGTGGAGGGCACGACAGCAAGCCCTCGACCAGGGATGGAGAGAGGAGGGTAGGATATTACCCCCATAGCACCTAATGGTGTATCTGTTTGTATGAATGTCTTACATCCCGGCAATTCTATGTGACTGAGCATCCTTACTGTAGCAGCAGCAGGGAGAGATGTTGGTCATGTTAAGCGGTTGTCTGTGCACTGCTGCTCTGGCTAAAAGAGGGGAGGGGATAGTCATCAGTCAGCGAGAGGAGGCTCTCTGGCTCTCTTTCACGCACCACTGCTCCAGCTTTGCGCCGCGTTATCAATACGCTGAGCCTGGCTAGCGGTGAGGCAGCAGTCTACAGGCCCCCAGCACTTCCTGTCATTCACACTGTTTCAAATGTGCTGCTTTCCTTGCCTCAAAGGGCTTTTTAATCTATTCAATTAATTTTTTTTTTCATTTCATTTGCTAATTTGGTTTTTGGACTATGAGATATGGAGCTATGTTTTAGTGAGTGAAATTCTAGCTAAGTGGAATGGAATCTGCCTAAAACAAATGTTATATATTTTTGGAGCACACAGGGTTTATGGTGAGGGGTAAACGAATCAGGCCAAACCCTATTATTTTGACAAGTGAGTGAGTGAGTGAGTGAGTGAGTGAGTGAGTGAGTGACTGAGTGAGTGACTGAGTGAGTGACTGAGTGAGTGACTGAGTGAGTGAGTGAGTGAGTGAGTGAGTGAGTGAGTGAGTGAGTGAGTGAGTGAGTGAGTGAGTGACTGAGTGAGTGAGTGAGTGAGTGAGTGAGTGAGTGAGTGAGTGAGTGAGTGAGTGAGTGAGTGAGTGAGTGAGTGAGTGAGTGAGTGAGTGAGTGAGTGAGTGAGTGAGTGAGTGAGTGAGTGAGTGTACTACATTTGCCGGTCCCCACAAGGAAAAATGCTATTTTAGCGGTTAGGTTTAGGGTTACAATTAGTGTTTGAGGTTTAGGTTCAGGAGTAGGGTTCAGGAAAATAGGATTTTGAATGGGAATCAATTGTTTGGTCCCCACAAGGATAGTAAAACAAACGTGTGTGTGTGTGTGTGTATGTGTGTTCCCCATCCTCTCTAACTGTGGCTGGCACTAGGCTGAGTGAATTAGGAGCCAAATCAGAAAGGAAGAAAAAACACTGTTAGTTCTCTAAGAAAATAAATCTGCCACGCTAGGCTAGACTTCATGCTCAGCTCAGAATTATGGCTGTCTGAGTTACAGCCCCAAAGCGGATATTTAAAAACTCTACAAAAAAGCCATCCGACATTTCCTCTACCTCTAAGTGTGGTGACACATCCCTCACATAAAAAGACATGCATCTGGCTTGTTGCTCTTTCAACTGCTGTTGACTGCCTCAACCTCCACTGGCAAGCTGTGAAATTCAATAGTTTGCTGCTATTATTGACAATGCATGTTATTTTTCTGATTGTCATGCTGAAACTATCAATACGATGTTGCCCCGTATAAAAAAAAGGACTCCAAAATCTCCATAAACAATGACACTGAGTGAGGCCGATGCTAAGTTACTACACTGACATTGATGTCTTCATCATCATTTTTGAAATATTGGGCTTCCTGTAACCGATCAATTTTTATTGGCTGAAGTAAACTAGCAGAGCTCTCAAAAGGCCTGCCTCAGCGTGTTGCTCTTTTTATGTCTCCAAGATGTGTGTGGATTTACAAGGAGAGAAACATGTAGAGGAGGATTTGAACAAGCAAGATAAGGGTGGTAAAACTGTCAGAGTTCCAATCTCCCGAACACCCGCATTCCTCACAAGGTAAGAATGTCCCACAGGAGACCTAAAGGACGAAGCAGGATCTCCATATTCCAACACTGTTTCCCACAAGAATAAGGCAGAGCTTGTTGGAGGAAAAGTACAGTGATTCTTCACATATATCAGATAAAGCAATGTTACCTTTTTGTCAGATAGTCTTCATCATTAGGAAAGTCTCATTACAGCCAACGTTTAATGTAATGTTGATGATGACCCTGTTTCCTTTACCAATTTGGATTCAAGCTACATTAAATAAAAGTATTTCGGTTGTACTACAAAAAATATTTTCTCATTCTTTCTCTGCCTTTTCTTTCTGTATGCATTGCTCTGTCTGTCCCTCTCTCTCGCTTGTTCTCGCTCGCTCTCTCGCTCTGTGTGAATGTTTTATAGCTCTAGATAATGCCTCTACTCAGACAGAGGAAGAGTGGAGCATCAGGGATCCCTCACACAGAGACAGATAGCCTGTTATCTCGCCTAGTGCAATATTTCCATCTGTTTCTTGTTTTCTTATTTACCAGATGTTGGTTCAGATGCAATTTCCAAATGTCCTTATAGGGCACAGGAGACAAACTGACCAAAACACAAGAGAAAGGCTTTCTGTGTTAAGATATTACATATAGCTAACTGCCAGTGGCTACTGTAGCTACACTTGTACCTTGATGTTATTCTGTATTTTCTTGAGGTGTTTACTCATGTGTATACGGTTCCAAAGAATACAGTCACTGCAAGCCTTTCCTGTCTCATCTTATTTATTTTTTAATTACCCTTATTTTACCAGGTAAGTTGACTGAGAACACATTTTAATTTACAGCAACGACCTGGAGAATAGTTACAGGGGAGAGGAGGGGGGATGAATGAGCCAATTGGAAGCTGGGGATGAATAGGTGGCCATGATGGTATGAGGGCCAGATGGGGAATTTAGCCAGGACACCGGGGTTAACACCCCTACTCTTATGATAAGTGCCATGGGATCTTTAGTGACCACAGAGAGTCAGGATACCCGTTTAACGTCCCATCCGAAAGACAGCCCACTACAAGCGCAATGTCCCCAATCACTGCCCTGGAGCATTGGGATATTTTTTTAGACCAGAAGAAAGAATTCTTCCTACAGGCCCTCCAACACCACTTCCAGCAGCATCGGATCTCCCATTCAGAGACTGACCAGGACCAACCCTGCTAAGCTTCAGAGGCAAGCCAGCAGTGGGATGCAGGGTGGTATGCTGCTGACGGTGTCATGAGTGAATGAGCTGTGGTAAGAAAGGACAGACCCCTATGACTCTGCAAAATACTGGTGACATGGAGGATGGGACTGGCTGATGTACTGATTCTGAATCTTCACAGATTCAAAACGCCAGGAAAATATATTCCATGAGAAATGTAAATGCAGTTTTACTACTGTAGCAAGCAGTGTTTATGAATAAGGGTCTGAAGCTGTTCAATGATTAGTACTGTTTGTGAAAGAGCTATGACAACTTCTGGCCAGACATATCCTACTACCCATGGAACAGTAGACATGTTTTACATTTCCCTGAGGGGAGTGTGTGTAAAAACCATTCCCCTGAGCACACACTGTCATGGGCTGGAGAGAAGCCTCCACTGGGCGCCAGTGCCCGCCACACCACCTCCATGCCAGCATGAGAAGAGTTTGGGGTTTGAGTGTGGAGCCCCAGAGTCTTGCCAGAGTAGAGGGTTTGGCACTGTTCTCTGTGAGCTTCTATCATCCACTAGTGTCAGTTACTCTGCCACAGTTCTGGAAGAGTAAGCAGACCTCAGAGTGTACATGTTAATATGTTGCCCACATTAGCTGATTTATTTCATGTCATTCAATCTGCACCTCTGACCCACTCTCCTAAAGACTTTCTCAGACTACAGTTGAGAATGCATAAACCGTAAAAGGCAATGGTAAAATGTGTAATATCATATTTTACATTTAACTGAAAGGTTCTAATAAGTAAGCTGGTCTTTGGTTGGTGGTAAATCGGGTATGCATGAGAATACACACCACTGTGTCTGAGAGGAGAGGAGTTACAGAGCGGTGCATCAATCAGGGTTCCTGTCAGCTCTGTCACTCCAGCCTGAATAAGGTCTAATGGCCCCTTCACTGAACCACAACTAACTATCTCCTCAACAGAGATTTCCTTTACTCTGAACTGTCGGGGGGGCACTATTTGAACCAACCTCCCATCCCCTGTGACTCTGTCAAAAGGACAGTGGTGTACACTCACACCATTACCCTTTCAATATAGCCCAGGGGTCTTCCAACCTTTTCTTGCCCCCTCCCAGGCAAACCGGTGACCCAGGGACCCCCATCAAAAAATCCACGTATTGTCTTATCAAGTATAAAAAAAAATTGCTGACCCCCAGCAGTAGTGCTAGAGTTCCACAGACCCCCGGTTTAATAACCCTGATCTAGCCAACTCATTCAGCTAGAATCCTTAATTGAAACAGTAACAAAGCGTTCCCCCCGCGGTCTCTGCCGCTGTTTCGCTAAAAAGCTAAGGGATGGGGCTGGAGAAAGGCTATACAGTGTTTGTTTACACTTAAGATGTTTACACTTTGTAGTAAAACTAGCTTATATTTTCGGTTCTGATGGGGTACGGCAGTTGAACTAAGCTCATGAGGCATTTATAAGTTATATTCTTCAAGAATCAATGGGTTTATATCATAAATATTTACATCCAAAGATGGATGTAGCAACTAAGGATTCTAGCTTTAAGGTAACTAGCTAAAAATCCCATCTCCTCCATTGCCTCTCAACTCCTTTTATTCTAAACATGACAGATTTTTCACTACAGAGCCATGACATAAACTCCTTCTCAGGGACAGCTGAAATGGCCCAATTACCTGGCAACAACACAATGGCTCTGACCACTTTTCTGAAGTGAAATTAAAAGCTACTTACGCATTACAACTGCAGCTGTTTTTACAAAAGACAATGGCATTGGCTATTTGGTGTATCTATTTATTTCTTTATTAATCTATATCCATCTGTCAAGTCGAACACTTACCTTGTCAAGCAATATGATGGGGTCTATTAACTCTACTAGGTAATAAAGGCCATTTACGTTCTCATTTCCCCCGCATTGCTCTAATGTGAAGCTATCAAACGACAGAACGTTCCATTTTGGCCAGGCATTAAATCTGTCTACTTGAATCCTGTTTCTACAAGCCAATGTTCAGAAAGTATTCATTCCCCTTAACTTATTGTACATTGTGTTATGTTACAGCCTGAATTCAAAATGGATGAATAGATTTTCTTTCTCACCGATCTACACATAATACCCCATAATGATAAAGTGAAAACATATTTGACATTTTTGCTCATTTATTGAAAATGAAATATCTAATTTACATAAGTATTCACACCCCTGAGTCAATAGAATCACATTTGGCAGCGATTACATCTGAGTCTACGAGCTTTTCACACCTGGATACTACAATGTTGGCACATTATTCTTGAAAAAATTCTGTTAGTTGGTTGTTGACCATTGTAGGACAGCCATTTTCAAGTTTTGCCATATATTTTCAAGATGATTTAAGTCAAAACTGTTACTAGGCCAGGGAATATTCAATGTTGTCTTGGTAAGCAACTTGTATATATTTGACCTTGAATTTTAGGTTTTTGTGCTGCTGAAAGGTGAATTTGTCTCCCAGTGTCTGGTGGAAAGCAAACTGAACCAGGGTTTCCTCTAGGATTCTTCCTGTACTTAGCTCTGTTCCGTTTCGTTTTATCCTAAATAACTCTCTAGTACTTGCCAATGACAAGCAGCCACCACCATGCTTGAAAATATGAAGAGTGGTACTCAGTGATATGTTGTGTTGGATTTGCCTCAAACATAACGCTTTGCATTCAGGACATAGAGTTAATTACTTTGCCACATTTTTTGCAGTTTTACTTTAGTGCCTTATTGCAAACAAGATGCATGTTTTGGAATATTTTTATTCTGTACAAGCTTCCTTCTTTTACAGGTTGCTGACCAATTCTGCTATTTTGTGTGTGTTTTTAGGCGCTTTATTTTTAAAAAAAATTGTACATAATGTTTCTTCCATCGTTTCTTATGACCGAAAAGAGCTGCAGGACATCAGAACAGCGATTACTCACCTCGAACTGGACGAGTATTTTTTATTTAATGAGTTGGACGCGAAGGATATACAGTACTGCTCCTCCCGGACCAGGTCCAATATCCCGGCATTCGTATGAAGAGGAGACGTTGTTACAGAGGTTGAAGATCCAGATGCATGGTGAGACTGCATCAGCAAGTGGATAGTCCGCCTTTACCCTCCATTCTACTGGCAAACGTGCAATCACTGGAGAATAAACTGGATGAGCTCCGTTCAAGACTATCCTATCAACGGGACATTAAAAACTGTAATTTCCTATATTTCATTGAGTAGTGGCAGAACAAGGACATGGATAATATACAGTTAGCTGGGTTTTCCATGCATCGGAAAGAAAGAACAGCAGCCTCCAGTAAGATCAGGGGGGTGGTGTATGTGTCTTTGTCAACAACAGCTGGTGCACAATCTCTAATATTAAAGAAGTCTTGAGGTTTTGCTCGCCTGAGATAGAGTACCTCAAGATAAGCTGTAGACCACACTATTTATCAAGAGCGTTTATCTATATTCTTCGTAGATATCTATTTACCACCACAAATCGATCCTGGCACTAAGGCCGCACCCAACGAGCTGTATAAGGCCATAAGTTACCAAGAAAATGCTCATCCAGAGGCGGCGCTCCTAGTGGCCAGGGACTTTAATGCAGGAAAACTGAAATCTGTTTTACCTCATTTTTACCAACATGTCACATCTGCAACTAGAGGGGAAAAAACTATAGCTCACCTTTACTCCACACACAGCGTTGCGTACAAAGCCCTCCATTTGGCAAATCTGACCATAACTATATCGTCCTAATTCCTGCTTACAAGCAAAAACTCAAACAGGAAGTACCAGTGATGCACTCAATATAGAAGTGGTCCGATGAAGTGGATCCTTAGTTACAGGACTGCCTGGCTAGCACACACTGGAATATGTTCTGGGACTCAGCATGGCATTGAGGAGAATATCACATCAGTCACCGGCTTCATTAATAAGTGCCTCTACGACATCGTACCCACAGTGATCGTACGTACATATCCCGACCAGAAGCCATGGATTACAGGCAACATCCGCACTGAGCTAAAGGCTAGAGTGTCCCGCTTCAAGGAGCGGGACACTAATCCGGACGCTAATAAGAAATCCAGCTACACACTCTGACAAAGCATCAAACAGGCAAAGCGTCAATACAGGACTAAAATTGAATCCTACTACAAGGGCTGTGATGCTTCTTGGATGTGGCAGGGCTTGCAAACTATCATGGATCACAAAGGGAAATCCAGCCGTGAGCTGCCCAGTAACGCAAACCTACCAGACAAGCTAAATGCAGTCTATGCTCGCTTCGAGGCAAGCAACACTGAACCATGCATGAGAGCACCAGCTGTTCCGGACGACTGTGTGATCACGCTCTCCGTAGCCGATGTGAGTAAGACCTTTAAACAGGTTAACATTCACAAGGCCACAGAGCCAGATGGATTACCAGGATGCTCTAACCAGCTGGCAAGTGTCTTTACTGACATTTTCAACTTCTCCCTGACCCAGTCTGTAATGCCTACAGTTGAAGTCGGACGTTTACATACACCTTAGCCAAATACATTTAAACTAGTTTTTCACAATTCCTGACATTTAATCCTAGTAAAAATCCCTGTTTTAGGTCAGCTAGGAGCACCACTTTATTTTAAGAATGTGAAATGTCAGAATAATAGTAGAGAGAATTATTTCTTTCAGCTTTTATTTCTTTCATCACATTCCCAGTGGGTGAGAAGTTTACATACACTCAATTAGTATTTGGTAGCATTGCCTTTAAATTGTTTAACTTGGGTCAAACGTTTCAGGTAGCCTTCCACAAGCTTCCCACAATAAGTTGTGTTGGCCCATTCCTCCTGACAGAGCTGGTGTAACTGAGTCAGGTTTGTAGGCCTCCTTGCTCGCACACGCTTTTTCAGTTCTGCCCACAAATGTTCTATAGGATTGAGGTCAGGGCTTCGTGATGGCCACTCCAAAACCTTGACTTTGTTGTCCTTAAGCCATTTTGCCACAACTTTGGAAGTATGCTTGGGGTCATTGTCCATTTGGAAGACCCATTTGCGACCAAGCTTTAACTTCCTGACTGATGTCTTAAGATGTTACTTCAATATATCCACATCATTTTCCTGCCTCATGATGCCATCTATTTTGTGAATTGCATCAGTCCCTCCTGCAGCAAAGCACCCCCACAACATGATGCTGCCACCCCCGTGCTTCACGGTTGGGATGGTGTTCTTCGGCTTGCAAGCCTCCCCCTTTTTCTTTCAAACATAATGATGGTCATTATGGCCAAACAGTTCTATTTTTGTTTCATCAGACCAGAGGACATTTCTCTAAAAAGTACGATCTTTGTCCCCATGTGCAGTTGCAAACCGTAGTCTGGCTTTTTTTATGGAGGTTTCGGAGCAGTGGCTTCTTCCTTGCTGAGCGGCCTTTCAGGTTATGTTGATATAGGACTCGTTTTACTGTGGATATAGATACTTTTGTACCGGTTTCCTCCAGCATCTTCACAAGGTCCTTTGCTGTTGTTCTGGGATTGATTTGCACTTTTCGCACCAAAGTACGTTCATCTCTAGGAGACAGAATGCGTCTCTTTCCTGAGTGCTATGACGGCTGCGTGGTCCCATGGTGTTTATACTTGGGTACCATTGTTTGTACAGATGAACGTGGTACCTTCAGGCGTTTGGAAATTGCTCCCAATGATAAACCAGACTTGTGGAGGTCTACAAAAAAAATTCTGCGGTATTGGCTGATTTATTTTGATTTTCCCATGATGTCAAGCAGAGGTACTGAGTTTGAAGGTAGGCCTTGAAATACATCCACAGGTACACCTCCAATTAACTCAAATGATGTCAATTAGCCTATCAAAAGCTTCTAAAGCCATGACATCATTTTCTGGAATATTCCAAGCTGTTTAAAGCCACAGTCAACTTAGTGTATCTAAAGTTCTGACACACTGGAATTGTGATACGATGAATTATAAGTGAAATAATCTGTCTTTAAACAATTGTTAGAAAAATTACTGTGTCATGCACAAAGTAGATATCCTAACCGACTTGCCAAAACTATAGTTTGTTAACAAGACATTTGTCGAGTGGTTGAAAAACAAGTTTTAATGACTCCATCCTAAGTGTATGTAAACTTCCAACTTCAACTGTATATCTTTCAAGCAGACCACCATAGTCCCTGTGCTCAACGCCAAGGTAACCTGCCTAAATGACAATCGCCCTGCAGCACTCACATCTGTAGCCATTAAATGCTTTGAAAGGCTGGTCATGTCTCACATCAACACCATCATCCCAGAAACCCTGGACCCACTCCAAATCACATACCGCCCCAACAGATCCACAGATGACGCAATCTCTATTGCCCTCCACACTGCCCTTTCCTACCTGGACAAAAGGAACACCTACGTGAGAATGCTGTTCATTGACTACAGTTCAGCATTCAACACCATAGTGCCCTCCAAGCTCATCACTAAGCTAAGGGCCCTTGGACTGAACACCTCCCTCTGCAACTGGATCTTGGACTTCCTTACAGGCTGCCCCCAGGTGGTGAGGGTAGGCAACAACACATCTGCCATGCTGACCCTCCTGTACTCCCTGTTCACCCATGACTGCGTGGACACACATGACTCCAACTCCATCATTAAGTTTGCCGACGACACAACGGTGGTATGCCTGATCACAAACGATGAGACCACCTATAGAGAGACCTGACCTCAATGTGAGCAAGACAAAGGAGCTGATTGTGGACTACAGGAAAAGGCGGGCCAAGCACGCCCACATTGACATCGACAGGGCTGTAGTGGAGCGGGTTGAGAGCTTGAAGTTCCTTGGTGTCCACATCACTAAGGACCTATCATGATCCAAACACACCAAGACAGTCATGAAGAGTGCACGACAATGCCTATTCCCCCTCAGGAGGCTGAAAAGATTTGGTATGAGACCTCAGATCCTCAAAAAGTTCTACAGCTGCACTATCGAGAGCATCCTGACTGGTTGCATCGTCGCTTGGTATGGCAACTGCTCGGCATCCGACTGCTCTTCATCAGACCGCAAGGCACTACAGAGGGCTTCCTGCCATCCAGGACCTCTATGCTAGGTGGTGTCAGAGGAAAGCCCTAAACATTGTCAAAGACTAGAGCCACTCAAGTCATAGACTGTTCTCTCAGTACCGCACAGCAAGCGGTACTGGAGCGCCAAGTCTGGGACCAAAAGGCTCCTTAACAGCTTCTACCCCAAAGCCGTAAGACTGCTGAACACTTAATCAAATGGCTACCTGGACTATTTGCATTGACTAATACAATTTGATTTGAATAAACTTCACCATCACAAAGGGGTTGAATTGACTCAAGACATTACAGCTTTTCATTTTTAATTCATTTGTAAAAATGTCTATTAACATAATTCCCCCAGGACATTATGGGGTATTGTGTTTAGGCCAGTGACAAGATATCTCAATTTAATCCATTTTAAATGCAGGCTGTAACACAACAAAATGTGTAAATGGTCAAGGGGTATGAATACTTTCTGAAGGCACTGTAGACTCCAGGTGTTCTCTATAGCCCGTTGTTTGCTTCAACACATGGTTATAGTTGAATGCAACTGAACACGGTGTTAGCTCAGTAACCATAGTTCCATTTAATTGAAAGCAATATAGCAGCGTAAGATACAATCTTTATGTTCCTCCAAGAACATTCACAGTGGAGCACTGAAGAGAGTCATGATTATAATCCTTTTCAAGAAGACTTTTTCAAGTCTTCCTAACAACGAGTCCTATGTCTGGAGGGAGAGGCGTCGTTGGCTGGCCTGGTGTTACCCATGGGTATACCGTATGACAGGACCACTGAGTACTAGAATGGCTTCCCAATGAAACAATGTCTCCTTCATGTATTACACCTCATTACACCAACCTACAGAAGTTTGATAGATTCTGAAACGGCTGATTCACGCCATATTTAAAAGTGGAAGGACTTATTATCAATTATCAAGTCCATATGATTTTTCAATACCAAAAGAAAGCGATAGAAAGATACATTGTATGACTTACATTGAATTCTACCTCCTGAATGGTGTTGTCTGTATTGTGAGAGACATACAAGTAATAAACCAATCTGTGATGCTTGAATATTGAAAATGTCATGAAAAATCCAAAACAGTCGAAGTGAAGTCTTGACAAAAGATCAAAAGCCTTGCCTTTGGTTCTAGAATGTTCTAGAATGTCTCCGGTTTAAATAACAAGAAATGCCAGTCACGCTGATGTGTTGTTGTGCAATAGCATTCATCATTTAGACGATAAATATAAGCCTTAAGGCATTGATTTCCAGAACAAAACTCTATAATGGTTGCCAAGGGAGGCTGTTCAATAGAAACACACCTAACAGCAACAGGTGAAACAGCTTCACTTATTGACAAATAGGAACATGAAAAAGAATCACAAGAATGTAACCTTGGGATTTAATTGCTGCCGATCAATAGCAATGTACAGGATTGTGTTGAGTCTGTTGACTCATTCTGTTGATGACTGAGGAATGCTTTCAGTCAAGAATACAAGACGGCTATCAATAGCATCCATCTTATTAAAGGACAGAGAAAATCGATTGTATACAGTATAGGGCTAAAGCTTGACTGTAGACCATTAGACTGCCTCAGACCTTTTTGTTGCAGTTACCTTGAAACGTGTACCACTGAAATGTACTTGTTGTGAATGCCTGTACATTAACATGTATTTTAAAGCATGTTGTGAGACACAAAGCATGGTGCTGTACACTGCCACTGACCAGCCTGGTTGGTAGTGATGTTGATGGACACGTGCTGGGCAGGGTAGGGGCTCTTGTTGGTGACTCCATTGATAGCGTGTATCTCAAAGGCGTAGGGGGTGTGGGCCCACAGGTTACTGATGAACACCCTGGTCTCAGTCAGGCCCTGCTGCCTGGGCACATACTCCACGTTGTCATCACAGTGGGAGCACAATGGCCGATCCGCACGGCACTTCCTGCACACGATGTTGTAGGTGACGTCATCGCGGGCGCCAGTCTCCCTCGGCGGGTGCCACTCCAGGATTACCGAGGTCTCATTGACGATGGAGATTACATTCCTGGGACCAGAGGGGACACCTTTAAAAGGATAGGGAATGCAATGCAGACATTAATATACTGAACAATATGTAGCACTGTTTCCACAACCTGAAAAAAACTGTAATATGACACTGCAACAAGACACTGCACTCTGATGTGAAAGAGGTATTAGGATCAACCATAGTGATCAACAAAAATTATAATTCAGATGTAAATGTTTAGGGTGATTCCTCATGAAAAAAGAACAACAAAAAATACCATTAAGGGTCCTTTGGAGTCTTAAAGGAAGCCTGGGTAAGGCCAAAATGTCACAAATATTACAACTTCAATTCATTATTTCTCAATTATGCTTTAAGATACACATGTCAAATGCATGGCAACAATCCTTCCTCAAAATGACCCTTCTATGGATTAAATGTCTTGAAAATCGAGTTTTGTGAGGAATCACCTTATAGCACTGATGCCACCTACTCATTTCAGTCCCACCTGCTCATTTCAGTCCCACCTGCTCACTTCAGTCCCACCTGCTCATTTCAGTCAGAAGATGTACACAAACACATACATAATGTAACTCCCACTGTTTTACTAGTCATCTGTAATGTTGGCAAATACATCATGTGCATTACATTTAGTCAGGGATACAGTTTGTAGTATGTATCTATGTATGGCTCTGCATTTAGCTGAAATGATTCCCTACTGATGGTTATTACACGTCATGCAGCTGCCATTTAGCCCATGTGTTTTTGATGTGCACGTGTTGCAACAATACCATTAACATGACAGAGCACATCATAGGAACAGAAATTACACCGCTCAATCACCCCCTTCAACCAACCTCATACACAATCTCATCCTGCTCACCCACATTCACACATACTGGTCTCTATCTCTCCTCCACTAAAATAGTTTTCCCTACATTTCACATTTACCTTTCATCTGGCACTGGGATCCCTGCCAGGGACTTTTGGTTTTGTTGTGCACCGTTTCTATCTCTGTGTTTGAGTCAATATTTTGTGGCGATAATAGATTTTATTTGCCATTCATGTTTCTATGCACATATTTCCCTATAGTGGCTGTATGCTTCTCAAAACTTGCAAGATTACCTTCACAATAATCAATTGTGCGTGTTCACAAAGGTCCAACAATCACTGTGGTGCTCCAATCTTCAGAAGTGATTTGACCATTCGACCAGTGAATCAAGAGGTGACAGATGATAGGGTTGGCTGACCAATTGAACATATGCCTTTCTGGTAGCAGTTGCCCATGGGGCGGCAGGTAGCCTAGTGGTTAGAGTGTTGGACTAGTAACTGAAAGGTTGCAAGATTGAATCCCTGAGCTGACAAGGTAAAAATCTGTCGTTCTGCCCCTGAACAAGGCAGTTCCTAAGCCGTCATTGTAAATAAGAATTTGTTCTTAACTGACTTGCCTAGTTAAAGAAAGGTTAAATAAAAAAATAAATGTACTGTACACACAGGGTTCTGACCATGCCTTAGCAGCCTGAGTTTTCTGTTTCGCTTTCTCTCCTCTACTTTTCCTCTCCCTAAGTCACAGCTGTGATCTGATTGGTCAATATTCCCTCTTTTATATTAGTCTCTCTTTCTGATCCACCTCCTCACACTCTCTCTCTCTCGCTGTGAGGGGCAAAACCAGCAGTGTGAGTCTGAGGACTCCTCCAGTAGCCTAATTGTCAGCTGCTGGGGAGAAGAGTGGCCAGGCTCTACACAGCAACTCTACAGTAGCCAGCAGTAGACTAGCCAAGGGAGGGAAGACGAGCAAGATTCAAGAGATCTTGTACACAACAACATCAGAGTGAACCAGGGCCATATGTAGAGATCTCTTGTGAACACTGCAATGTATGAGCATACATTGCTTACTGTTTGTTCATACATGTAATTATGTAGATGTGGAAGTATCTTGATATGACTGTAAGTAGGTGTTGATTGCCATGTGTGGCCATCTCTAATTTGAGACTCTTTTAGCTGGGATGACTCGGTTCACACAACACAGGGTCACTCGTCCTTTGTCAAAAGCCTGTCTGTGCTTAATAGGGCCCAATGTCTTTGACCTGCTTCTCAGCTTTGAAAGAAAACTATGGAGGGGTTGAGAAGACTGATGTGATCACCACTTAACAGCTAATTTTACCTGCCATTATGGCCACTCTCGCCTTCCCTCTTTCATTTGTGAGAGGATCTAATTTGTCCACAGCGTTAGTTACCATTCTCTGCCTATCTCCCCCCATTGTCCATCAGCTGCAGGAGTCAAGGTTGATTTGGCTCAGTGGCACAGGGCCGCCATACACCAACCTGAGTTATCGACACCCAGACCCACAGACTGGTCTGTAGATCCATGCTAATTACATTTACATTTTAGTAATTTAGCAGACACTCTAATGAACTTGAGAGTAATTGAAACTGCACCTTGTCCCCCTGCCCTCAGGGACGTGACAGGGGGGTAATCGTTTTGCCATTGGCTAGCCTTTGATGGATAACCAGCCTTCTGGACAAAACTAGAAGGAGGCCTCAGAGTGAAAGAGCCAAAGTGTTAGCTAACATTCTGTAGCTAACATGCAATTAAAAGTGTATAATGAACTTTTTTCTCCTTAATACATATTTACATACTGTAACTTAGTTACAATAACAGTTCACATATGGAGAAACCATAATTCCGTCCATACAAGAAGTCTCCGTAGATTCATCAAAAGCCTCAAAAGTTTGTATTCATTTCTGTGAGCAAACAGTGAGCAAAAAAATAAGTACAAAAAAATGATCTTGTGCATTGACTGTCCAAACTATTCTACAGTACCTAGATAGGCCCATCACATGAAAGACAACCCCAGCAAGACCAAGAGCTAAAGGCTAAACCCAACAGCACACCAAGACTCCACCTGGAAGTCTGTCGGCACGCAACTCCACACGCTAACAATCACACCTCTGTTTACACAGCTAGGCCTCACATCCACATCACTTCTTCCTCAGCCAGACCAGTTCTTTTTCTCTCCTTCTCCGCTTTTGCCACTCTGGAATGTGCCCAGAGGGAAATAACAGGCCAGACTGTGATATGTATCAGGCATTCCTGACACCCTGTGGAGAGGCCCATGACAAAACTGCCCTTTAGTGTTCAGAAAAGGGAATTACATGATTCAATTAAAAGTTATTTCACAGGGACATTTGTTTAAGTTTTGTTATAGTATCTACAGGTAACTGCCAAAATAAAAGGAAACAACAAGATAAAGTGTCTTAATCGGGCAATGGGCCACCATGAACCAGAACAGCTTCAATGCACCTTGGCATAGATTCTACAAGTGTCTGGAATTCAATTGGAGGGATGCGACAGCATTCTTCCACAAGAAATTCCATTATTTGGTCTTTTGTTGATGGTGGTGGAAAATGTCATCTCAGGCACCACTCCAGAATCTCCCATACGTTTCCAATTGTGTTGAGATCTGGTGGCACATAGTTTTCATGCTCATCAAACTATTCAGTGACCACTCGTGCCCTGCGGATTGGGGCATTGTCATCCTATGGGGGCATAGCAATGATAGCCAAAATAATGGCCTTTTTTATACATGACCCTGAGCATGATGGGATGTTAATTGCTTACTTAACTCCGGAAAGACACCTGTGTGGAAGCACCTGCTTTCAATATACTTTGTATCCCTCATTTACTCTAGTGTTTCCATTATTCTGGCAGTTACTTGCAGCTAGTAATTACGGTAGTATACCATTAGTGTTGGCCCCTGAATTTAAACAGGAGTCTGTGACTTGACGTCCTAACAAAGAACAGCCGAAGGAGGTTTTAATGGGTATGTCTCAGAGACAAATTGGTTTTTGCATGTCAATCTATTCTAGACTACAGTACTCAGTGCTTCTGCCATGTGCTATATCAAAACCCAAGGGGCGCAGCAATCTGAAACTGTCTGCTCTAAAGATGCCAAGGCGGCTTTAACATTCAACCATGCCTTTCAAGGAAAAACCCATGAGAGGCCATTTCAATTCCAATCCGAGCAACAGCTTATTTTTATGTTTTCATGACAACCTTTTGTAGCTGTCTATGTCTGTGTGTGAAAGCAAAGGGAAGAGGGTGTGTGTCGGTATGCAACCTGTATATTTCATGAGACTGAGTGGTGATTCTGGGTTAGAGATGACCATGTGTAAGGACCGACACTGCAGATGAGAAGCAGGTACGAGGAGTCAACATTTTAATATAGCACAGACATTAAACAGGACAGGAACAATGTCAGCACCGGGTAACATAACGACATACGAACATTAATACAGCAGCGGGGAACAGAGCTGGGGAACTGACAAATATAGGGGAGGTAATAAAACAGGTGATTGAGTCCAGGTGAGTCCAATAATTTGCTGATGCGCGTGACGAGGGAAGCAGGTGTGCAATATGATGGTGGCAGGAGTGCGCAGTGCTGGGCAGCCTGGCACCCAAAGAGCGCCAGGGGGAGAGAGCGGGAGCAGGCGTGACAGTACTCGCCCCTCTAGGGGCGCCACCCGGCATCCCACCTGGACGAGCCTGACGGGTCGGCCGAAGCATGGGTGCTGGACCAGCCGGCTGGGGTGTAGGAGCCTGGCGAACCGGCTGAGGAGTGGTAGCCTGGCGAACCGGCTGAGGCGTGGAAGCCTGGCGAACCGGCTGAGGCGTGGTTACCTGACAATCCGGTTGAGGTGTGACAGTCTGACGATCCCGCTGGGACGTGGGAGCCTGGTGAGCCAGCTGAGGCGTGGGAGCCTGGCGAACCTGCTGAGGCGTGGTAGCCTGACAATCCAGTTGAGGCGTGACAGTCTGACGATCCCGCTGGGATGTGGGAGCCTGGTGAGCCAGCTGAGGCGTAAAAATCTGACGATCCGGCTGAGGCCTGGGACGAGGGAAGCAGATGTGCGTAATGATGGTAGCAGATGTGCGTAATGATGGTGGCAGGAGTGCGCAGTGCTGGGCAGCCTGGCACCCAAAGAGCGCCAGGGAGAGAGAGCGGCAGCAGGCGTGACACCATGTCCCTGTTTTTACATATGTGTGTGTGTGTGTGTGTGTGTGTGTGTGTGTGTGTGTGTGTGTGTGTGTGTGTGTGTGTGTGTGTGTGTGTGTGTGTGTGTGTGTGTGTGTGTGTGTGTGTGTGTGTGTGAGCAGAATGACCAAAGACTAAAGAAGAGGAGTTAATCTCACAGCTACCGACATTAACATGCTTGCCTCTGCGTAAGGCGGAGCTGATATGTGAATGTAGGATGGGGCTCATCACTCCTTTCCCAGGTGGAGTAATAGCTACTGTCTCTATCTGACTCCAGGTAATTAGCATCGATGTTTTGCCAGGTCCACACGCTGTGCAACACTGCTGGCTTGCCGTAAGGGTGCTGCTTCAATTAGAATAATTGAAACATCAACGTTCTCCTGTTCACCAGTATGGCAAGGCCCAGGATAGGGCCGGATGAAGGCTTTCAGGAGGGGATACATAGGTGTACAGGGAGTTCCAACAGGGAGGTATGGAGGGGGGGCTGATGTTTAATAGGTGTAGTAGTGATAGGTCTTTGAAGGAGCAGGGGGCTCAGCAGTGAGGCTCCATGGTTACAGTGTAGTGTTCCTCTCCTGCTGACAGAGCGGGGAGCGTATCAATCCATCACCTTGCTAATCTGACAGAGGGAGCAGCAGAATACCAGCCCACTCTACACACACACACCTTGGTTTGCCTTGCGCCTACTGATACTACTACACAGCCTAACAGATGCTCTACTCCACAGTCTGTGAGCAGGGGGAAACAGTAGAGACTGTGTGTGTGTGTGTGTGTGTGTGTGTGTGTGTGTGTGTGTGTGTGTGTGTGTGTGTGTGTGTGTGTGTGTGTGTGTGTGTGTGTGTGTGTGTGTGTGTGTGTGTGTGTGTGTGTGTGTGTGTGTGTGTGTGTGTGTGTGTGTGTGTGTGTGTGTGTGTGTGTATATTAAAACAAAAAATCCCGACATTTTAGGTTCAGGGGTACAATTAGGATTAGAATTATGGTTAGGGGTTAGGTTTAGGGTTAGCGTTAGGTTTAATTCAGGGTTAAGTTTAGGTGTTAGGGAAAACAGGATTTTGAATGGGAATCAGTTGTTTGGTAGCGCAAGGAGGATAGTAAAACAAACATCTGTGTGTGTGCGTGCGTGTGCGTATGTTCTTGTGTGTGAGTGGATGTGTTTGTTTGTTTGTGTTTCCGAAATCCCCCTTCATCTGTAAGATAATTTGGTGAATAGTAAGTAGAATAAATATGTGAGTCAATAACATGCAAACGGTAACAAGGATGCTTAGATGTACACCCCCAACGAGGCTGGCTTCAGGGAGCTCTGCTCCATACTGTTTCCTCAGAGATCTGCCTTCCACAACTGTGCAGAGCTTTCAAGTGAACTGTTCTCAATTAAGCACTCAATCAGTGGGGGGTTTAATTATTTAAGCTGATACATCCTGTTTTACATAAACTGTGAGAGGTTAAGGACACAGGTGGGCCTTGCGGTTCAACCATGCATTCATTACATTGATTACAGCTGCAGAATCATATATGCATGCACACTTCACCACTGTAATCATATACTATGCAGCTGCTGTCTCTGTCTGTGTCTTTTGAGTACTTTTAACAGTAAAAGTGATGAGTGGGAGTAGTTAAAAAGACAGGGAGACGGTTGGTTTCTGAATAAAATTCCAAACAACTACCCCAAAATCTACTCACATTGGCTAAATATATAAAATGGTATGAAGAATGTTAGTCATTGTAGGGAGGTAAGCGGAGAAACTAATTTACTCTCATATCGTCATCTGTTCCTCTCTCACCTCTTTTCATTTTTAGTCCTTCTCATTCCATAAAATTGAGAGGAAGACATTTTGTGTGAGTGTGGATGGTTTATGACTTGCTAATGGTTACAGGGACAGGGTCCCACGTGGCGGCTGTGGTGGAACAAAGCGTGTTTGAGAGTAAAGTCTCTATATGAGGCCTGCAGTCAGGAGCACTGTTCAATTACACCCACAAACAAAACAACAGCTGTAAACTGACAGTAAAATGCTTACTTGCGGTCCTTTTTTAACAATGCAATGTTAAAGCTAAAAAAATAATGAAATAGTGACATGAGGAATAAATACACAGTGAATAACTAATAACAATGACAAGTAAAAAATAAGATGGCTATATGCAGGGAGTACCAGTACCAAGTCGATGTGCAAGAGCACGAGGTAATTGAGATAGCTATGTACATATACAGTATATTTGGAAAGTATTCAGACCCCTTACATTTTTCCACATTTTGATATGTTACAGCCTTTTTAAAATGGATAAAATCTTTTTTTCCCTCAATCTACACACAATAGGCCATAATGACAAAGCGAAAACAGGTTTTTAGAAATGTTAGCAAATGTATTAAAAATAAAAAACAAAAATACCTTATTTACATAAGTATTCAGACCCTTTGCTATGAGACTCGAAATTGAGCTCAGGTTCATCCTGTTTCTATTGATCATCCTTGAGATGTTTCTAGAACTTGAATGGAGTCCACTTGCGGTAAATTCAATTGATTGGACAGGATTTTGAAAGTCACACACCTGTCTATATAAGGTCCACAGTTGACAGTGCAAAAACCAAGCCATGAGGTCGAAGGAATTGGCCGTAGAGCTCCGAGACAGGATTGTATCGAGGAACAGATCTGGGGAAGGGTACCAAAACATTTCTGCAGCATTGAATGTCCCCAAGACCACAGTGGCCTCCATTATTCTTAAATGGAAGAAGTTTGGAACCAGCAAAACTCTTCCTAGAGCTGGCCACACGGCCACACTGAGTAATCGGGGGAGAAGGACCTTGGTCAGGGAGGTGACCAAGAACCCAATGATCACTCTGACAGAGCTCCTCTGTGGAGATGGGAGAACCTTCCAGAAGGACAACCATCTCTGCAACACTCCACCAATCAGGGCTTTATGTTAGAGCGGCCAGTCAGAAGCCACTCCTCATTAAAAGGCACATGACAGCCCGCTTGGAGTTTGCCAAAAGGCACATAAAGGACTCTCAGACCATGAGAAACAAGCTTCTGAATGCCTGAATGCCAAGCGTCACGTAAGGAGGAAATCTGTCACCATCCCTACGGTGAAGCATGGTGGTGGCAGGATCATGCTGTGAGGATGTTTTTCAGCGGCAGGGACCGGGAGACTAGTCAGGATCGAGGGAAAGATGAACGGAGCAAAGTATAGAAAGATCCTTGATGAAAACCTGCTAACGAGCGCTTGGGACCTCAAACTGGTGCGAAGGTTCACCTTCCAACAGGACAATGACCCTAAGCACACAGTCAAGACAACGCAGGAGTGGCTTCTGGACAGATGTCTGAATGTCCTTGAGTGGCCCAACCAGAGCCCGGACTTGAACCCGATCTAACATCTCTGGAGAGACCTGAAAATAGCTGTGCAGCAACGCTCCCCATCCAACCTGACAGAGCTTGAGATGATCTGCAGAGAACAATAGGAGAAACTCCCCAAATACTGGTGTGCCAACCTTGTAGCGTCATACCCAAAAAGACTCGAGGCTGTAATCGCTGCCAAAGGTGCTTCAACAAAGTACTGAGTAAGGGTCTGAATACTTGTGATATTTCAGTTTCGTATGTTGTGGGTGAACAGTACAGGAGGGGACTAAGCACACACCCCTGAGGGGCCCTGTGTTGATGGTCAGCGTTGCGGATGTTGTTGCCTACCCTCACCACCTGGGGTGCGGCCCATCAGGAAATCCAGAATCCAGTTACAGTGGAAGGTGTTCAGTGCCAGGGTCCCGAGCTTGGTGATGAGCTTGGAGGGCACCATGTTGTTGAATGCTGAGCTGTAGTCAATGAACAGCATTCTAACTTTGTCCAGGTTGGCAAGGGCAGTGTGGTGTGCAATAGAGATTGCATCATCTGTGGTACTGTTGGGGCGGTATGCAAATTGGAGCGGGTCCAGGGTGTCTGGGATGATGGTGTTGATGTAAGCCATGAGCAGATTTTCAAAACATCTCATGGCTAAAGACGTGAGTGCCAAAGGGCTATAGTCATTTAGGCAGGTTACCTTGGCGTTCTTGGGCACAGGGACTATGGTGGTTTGCTTGAAATATATAGGTATTACAGACCGGGTCAGGGGTGGGTAGAAAATGTCAGTGAAGACACTTGCCAGCTGGTCAGTGCATTCTCTGAGTACGTGTCCTGGTATTCCGTCTGGCCATGCGGGCTTTCGAATTAACCTGCTTAAAAAAGGTCTTACTCACATCCATTACGGAAACCGAGATCACAGAGTCATCTGGATGTGTTGCAAGCATAGAAGGCATTTAGCTCGTCTGGTAGCATGCGTCACTGGCCAGCTCACGGGTGGGTTTCCCTTTGTAATCCGTGATAGTTTGCAAGCCCTGCCACATTTGTGGCGTGTCAGAGCCGGCATAGGATTCAGTCTTAGTACTGTATTGATACTTTTCTTGTTTGAATGCTCGTCGGAGGTCGTAGATGGATTTCTTATAAGGATTAGTGTTATGCTCCTTGAAAGTGGCAGCTCTAGTCTTTAGTTTAGTGCAGATGTTGCCTGTAATACATGGCTTCTGGTTAGGGTATATAGGTTCGGTCACTGTGAGGATGAAGTTGTCGATGCACTTGTTAATGAAGCCGGTGACTGATGTGGTAAACTCCTCAATGTTATTGGATGAATCCTGGAACATATTCCAGTATGTGCTAGCGAAACAGTTCTGTACCTTAGCATCTGCTTCATCGGACCACTTACGTATTGAGCGCAACACTGGTACTTCTTGTTTGAGTTTTTGCTTGTAAGAAGGAACTAGGAAAGCTGATTGAGAGTTTGGTGGCCTCTAGTTGCACAGGTGACATGATGGTAAAACGGACTTCAGTTCCCCTGCAGTAAAATCACCGGCCATGAGAAACACAGCCTCTGAATGTGCACTTTCTTGTTTGCTTTTGGCCCTATACAGCTCGTTGAGTTCGGTCTTAGTGCCAGCATCAGTTTGCTGTGGTAAAAAGACAGCTATGAAAGAAAAAAAGAATAGGTGAAAACTCTCTTGGTAAATATTATGGTCTGCAGCTTATCATGAGGTATTCTAACTCAGGCACCATCTGTTGTTAACAAAAAAACACACCCCTCTAGTCTTGTCAATGCATAGAAAAACCAGCGAGATGCATATTCATGTCCTCGTTCAGCCACGACTCTGAGGTCACGTTGATAGGATAGTCTCAAACAGAGCTCATCCAGTTTGTTCTCCAGTAACTGCACGTTTGCCAACAGATCCGAGGGCAATGGCGGTGTTCTACCTTCTGTGTAATGTGTAAGCTACAAAGCTTGGAAGACAGCTTATACTCTTCCAATAAAGAATCAGTAGGCATTGATACCGTTAACAATCTTTAGTAGAATATATTTTGTTTGTAAAACTGTGACAGATACAGAAAGGAGAAAATGTATGAGAAAAAGTCACTATATACACTACCGTTCAGAAGTTTGGGGTCACTTAGAAATGCCCTTGTTTTTGAAAGAAAAGCACATTTTTGTCTATTAAAATGACATCAAATTAATCAGGAATACAGTGTAGACATTGTTAATGTTGTAAATGACTATCGTAGCTGGAAACAGCAGATTTTTTATGGAATATCTACATAGGCATACAGTGGCCCATTATCAGCAACCATCACTCCTGTGTTCCAATGGCACGTTGTGTTAGCTAATCCAAGTTGATAATTTTAAAAGGCTAATTAATCATTAGAAAACCCTTTTGCAATTATGTTAGCACAGCTGAAAACTGTTGGCCTGATTAAAGAAGCAATAAAACTGGCCTTCTTTAGACTAGTTGAGTATCTGGCGCATCAGCATTTGTGGGTTCGATTATAGGCTCAAAATGGCTAGAAACAAAGCACTTTCTTCTGAAACTCATCAGTTTATTCTTGTTCTGAGAAATGAAGGCTATTCCATGCAAGAAATTGCCATGAAACTGAAGATCTCTTACAACGCTGTGTACTACTTCCTTCACAGAACAGCGCAAACTGTCTCTAACCAGAATAGAAAGAGGAGTGGGAGGCCCCAGTGCACAACTGAGCAAGAGTACAAGTACAGTTTGAGAAACAGATGCCTCACAAGTCCTCAACTGGTAGCTTCATTAAATAGTACCCGCAAAACACCAGCCTCAACATCAACAGTGAAGAGGCGACTCCGGGATGCTGGCCTTCTAGGCAGAGTTGCAAAGAAAAAGCCATATCTCAGACTGGCCAATAAAATAAAATAAATGAAGATGGGCAAAAGAGCACAGACACTGGACAGAGGAACTCTGCCTAGAAGGCCAGCATCCCGGAGTAGCTTCTTCACTGTTGACGTTGAGACTGGTGTTTTGCGGGTACTATATACCCAATGTAGTCTCTTCAGGATTCCGCCTCGCCTGCCTCTTTTCACTTCCACTGATCACTGTTCTGATGTCCAGAAGCTGTTTTCGGTCACAGGACATGATGACGGAGACATTATGTACAAAAAAAGTTAAGATCAGCTTAAAAAAAATTACAAAATAGCAGAATTAGTCAGGAGCCCATAAGACGGCTGCTATCCACTGCAGAACCATCTCAACTAACCTGTCTCTCTGGAGTTAATAGCTAGTGGATTAGAGAGGAAACACAGAGAGAGAGAACGTGTATCGGGGAGGACGAGAGGGATTGGGAGCAAGAGGGAGAGTGTGCACACTGATGGGTGGGGAACATAAGAATGTGTGTAACTGTTGTGAGCAAGGAACATGAATAATAACAATGATGTTTGTGCAGTAGACCCAATACATTATCACTGCATATTGGCTATGCTTGAATTGCCCAGCCAATGCTGTTCTTCTCAGACCATTTTAAAATTATATTTGAAAATATGAGGTATATAATCACTAGTAATAGTGTCAGGTTTTGGCCAGGACTGTTCTGGTTTTGGTCACTAGATGTCCCCATTGCACCTTTTTTGTACCTTTTGTTTTTTCCTTGCTCTAATTTCCTTGCTCTAATTATTGTTTGCACCTGTGTGTCGTTCCCTTGTTAGTATTTAAACCCTGTGTGTTCCTCAGTTCTTTGCTCAGTGTTTGTATGTTAGCACCCAGCCCCAGCCTTGTTGTGAACATATATTTCTCTTATTGGATTTTCCAGAGATTCTCTGGTTTAGTGCTTGTGTATTTTTGAGTAGTCTTTTGAGGTTTGTTTTTCCCTGCTGTTTTTACCACTTTGTGGAGTTTCTTTGTATTTTAGAGGATATCCATTTTGTGCCTCTTGGCTTTATTTTTGGACGTGGTGGATTTATATTCTTTGCCTGAAGATCTTGTCCTTTTATTAAACCACCATCTCTAGTACTGCTGAGTCTGCCTCATCTTCTGGGTTCTGCCGACTATTAGTGACTGTTTCTCTCACCGGGTCCTGACAAATAGATCATTTGTTGTATTACTTGTGAGGCACAGCTAAGTGAGTATAGTAATTAGCTTTTTATTTTATTTTATTGGACTGATGGCCTGCATCTGGTCAATTTGAGAATAGGAGGGATGGAGGGAGGTAGAGCAGTGGTCAGGCTGCCTCTCACCCGATTCACCGCCCTGTGCTCTCCCTCCCTTAAGTGAGAAAGGGGACCGTCTTCCAGCTGATGGCAAAACTGAAGTCGCACTGCATTATTTCTGCCTCATGCACTAATTCATGTTGTTACTCCTATGACCAGAAATATTCCTCAATGTTAAAAGACACAATGTTAAAAGCCGCTAATAATAACAACCCAAGCTTATTGAAACACTTTGTAATACTCATTCATTGCAGCTGCAGTGCTGGTTGTAGTGTGACTGGAAGTGGAAGTAGGGAGAACGCGCATTCTATAACTTGTAAAAGTGTTGACAGTGCTGAACTTAAACATGAGCTTACTCATTTTAAACAGCAACTCTGCTGTATTTGTTGAGTTTCTCTCCAGTCATGGTTTTAAAAGTTTTTAAATCTCACAGTATCAACTTTGCTGTGTGCTCGAGGCTTAAGGCTCTGGGAAACTGTGCCGATACATAGATCTGAGCGATCTGATTTGCCAGCGGTAAGCCTATAGGTGCACTTGATTTGCTCTCTGGGCCTGTCGGGTAGGTGGAGTTCTACCTTCAGACACATCAAATGGTTAAAAATGGGAACACTTTGCCTTCCCGGTGCTAGGGCTGCTGAATCAAGTGCACCTATCACGAACAGCACGAAACAAATAAAAAAATAGGAACGCAAGGCTTTGTCGTTGGGTATTTTACAGAAATGTTTGGTGATCAACTACGAAAGCCTTGGAGCTCTCTCGCTCTCTCTCTCCCAGTGGGACCTAAAGATGCTTCGAAGACCCAACTCTACAACCCGAGAAGTACCTTCATCCTGCTAATCACGTTAAAACAGGAGCTGGGATGGAGGGATGGAGAGAAAGAAGAGAGCGATTAAGGCCTTTCTGAAGCACTTCTCCAGGGTTTCACAGCGGGGCCCCACTACTCTGGCTGGAGAAGCCCGAGGGTAGGGGGGGTAATGAGGATTGTAACAGCACTGAAGGTCCAGGCTCAGCAGGAGGCCAGGCCTCAACACTGAGCCATCGCTAAGTCACATGAAAGGAGGGAGAAAAGCCCTTCAACAATGCCTCATCACCATCAAGTATAAGAGGCCAGAGAAAGAAAAGACAAGTCACACCACACAGCTCTTAATGCTTTAGCCCTGGGCTCAGCAGCTCCAATGTGTCTCCAAAATGTCTCTCTAAGAAGCATCGATTGCATGGAGTTTGAAGGCAACTAAATAGTTAGAAGAACCATTTACATTACCAGTTATATTTAGTTATAATAGTAGGTCTAAGGAAGGGTTCCACAACGGCGGCCCGCGGGTGGTATAAAAAAAAATATATATATATACACATCTTGTTTTTAATTACTTTTTTATTGTTGGACATAAAGATTGTAAAAACACCAAGAAATCAGCTCCAAGTGATTTTAATTTTGGAAATCTGTTCCCAAGTATTCCCCACATAATAGAGACAAGTGATCATACAAATGTAAGCAAGGTTTGAAATGATTATGTTTAAGTCAAATCTTATATCTGTTTGGGCTTCTTGCGGCCAATTTCAGCCTACAAATGATTTTTAATTATGTTCCGGCCCCCCAACCAGCCGTTCAAGAACAAATTGGCCCGTGGCTGAATCTACAATATGTTGGTCTAAGGGTTCTATATAGAATAATAATGGTTCAATATGCAGTGTTTTCTGACTCAAAAACATTTCATTCACAAGAGAGTTTTATATTAAACTATTTATGAATGGGGTGACTATGTCTTTTTTTCCCCTAGTACTTGTCTATCCAGGTCACCTACATAGTGCAGCGTCCCACTTTCTCTGTCCCTGTAGGTTTGAGGGGAAATGAATCAGGGAGTTTTAGGGCAATGGTTGGAGTGGCTGGCTCAACTTCAGGGACATTAGTTAAATCTTATTCATGTATCGACCTACATTGATATGATCTGGTGCAATGGGGTAGACAGACAGAGACATAGAACAGCTGCTACACTACATACGTACACATCCCTGTCCAAGTCTCTCATTTGGAGAAAAGTCAACAGGAGACTATTGGTAGTGTGTCAGTAAGGTGATGAAAAAGTAAGACGGACACCTAGTTTTATTAGCTTGTCATATAGATCTCTTTAGCAGCTACTGTCATGTTCATGGTGAATATGGCTGGTCAAACCCAACGATATAAGAGCAATTCAAAGGTATGACCCAAATGAATCATCATTTTCACTCAGTTGCTTAATAAATGTTGCATGCATTGGATGAGTCATCCATCGATGGGATCATAAAGTCTTCCTGTCCTGCAGTTGTTTATACGAGAGTACTTTCTCTATCTCACACTTCAATGACTGGAGTGCGTTAAAGTGTGAGTATTAAAACTCAGCTGGTAGAGGGGGTGGCCCACCACACATCCCTCAGGTTCCTGGTGTCCTATTATAATAGGTTGCACCTCCGTCACTCGGTCGAGTCATGCCATTGTTATGAACTTTCTCAAGCTGCCCGGAGGCTAACTACTGTTTAGTCTAAATTACACTGTAGAGCCTGGAAATACGATGACATTGCTAAAGTAGTCAAATACTTAGTAGGAAACACATTTTCCAGCGTTATCATGTCGTCAAATTTACTTTAGGCAGATTACAATGTTGTCATTAGCTAGCAAAAGTTTGGCAAAAATAGCTAGCAATGCTAACGTTAGGTAGCTAAAATCCGGTTGCCTCCCCTCAATCTTGGATAGCTAGCTAACAGTATACTGCATCTAAAGTCAATCTGGTGACATCAAAATGATGACTAAAGGTTTTCCTAATAATTTTTTGACTCTTTTGTAATGTAATTTTATTTCCAAGCCTACTGTATTGCACTTTTGATGAAAAGTGCAATACAGCGCTCATTGACGATGCATTGAGTAGAATGCCCTCAAGCAGCACAGGTAGAGCAAGGGATGATAGCAAACCTTGAAATATATAGTATCTACAAAGGTAAAAAATTTACTCAGGAATTAAAACAGTTGATATTGAACACACCCTTTCCAAATGAAAATTGACACATTCATTTTCCCATTGATGAGTAGTAGGATTTTAAGACTTACTGGTGCAGGAGGCCTCGGGCAGGTCCATGTCTCCTCTGTAGTATCCGTTACGGCAGCCGCAGATAGTGGCAGCCTCCACAGTGGAGCGGCTGTTGGGGGGGCACTGCAGACACAGCCCTGGCCCCTGGGTGGACTTGAACGTTCCCTGAGGACACGCTGCAGGGAAGACAGAAAGAAAAGACAAAGAAAATTGCATTTAGACTCTTCATCAATCATTCCACAGTGTACTGTATGCAGGGCCCAACATGTAGGTTACCATTACTCCACCCAAAGGTCAGTCTCGCACACAAGACATTTCCTCCTGCGCAATAGCCTGGAGACGAGGTTACCCAAAGGTTGACTAAAAGAATATAAGTTGCCTTACTATAACCATCAGTAAGCGTTGACTCACCCTTCAACAACTTTAACTATGGCTCTCTATGGCTTAGTGGACCTACAGTACATATTCTACTGTCATAAAACATAACTCCAAAAAGAACAACAGATCTTATAAGTTAGTTAATAGGTGCCTCGCATCATTTCAGTCTGAGTACACAGCAATAACAATGGCGTGTAATAGGTCCCTTAATTACAGTAAGAAAATAATGTGTTTGTTCACAGTAATCTGTCTGAAGAATCACCGCTATGGAGGCTAGATTGCATAATCACACTGATCCAGGATAACATAAACAGCCATTACAGAGAATGCTAACTGCTCATCTGCCGCTCCGAGTGTGAATTGGCATGTGAATGTGGCGGCTAAATGAGTGAATTTCTATTTTCCCTCATCCAGGCGACCTTGACTCGATACAAGTCTGCTCGGGGGCTCCAATGGAACGGATTTTCTTCATATTCCTGATCTGATTCTGGGCACCCTCCAGCCAACATTTAAACGGATTGCACAAGCCGACCGAGAAGCACGGCTACAGCTGGATTTGTTCAAAGATGAATCCAAGGCAGAAGAAAGGGATTCCAAACTACAGTTGATACACAGAGATAGTAATACCCCCTGTCCTACAGTTATATGAAGTGGTGCATAATGGTGGCATTAAATCATCACTTGTTTAAGTATTCAGCTGTGTGTAAAGAGAACTTCTTATCTCATGACTTAGGAATGGTCCCAGTGTGGAGCTGTCACTCTGAAATCAGTTGCCTGAACAACATTCACATTTCCATAATCCCTCTGCAGTAGCATTGCACCATGACTCAACAGTCTATCCTCCACTAAATTGCCTCTCTCACTCTCAGCAGATAAGAGTAAAGATGTTTTTTTGCTAAGGTGCAGAAAGGGAGAGAATCCTTGGGGAAGGAGTGACTCATTGGAACTTTAATACATGCTTCAATCTTTTATTTACTCCAGAAAATGTGGGTTGTTCCAAAAACAGGAATTGGGACATGTTGTATGACAGAAATAAGGACCAGATTCAATATGAGGAAAAGTAGATCCCAAGAGGAAACTATCAAACTTACCTAAGCATATCTTATGTACTGCTACAGCAATTAAAACACAGAACACCAGCTCTCTTACTAAGCCAAATGTTTTAAGGATCATTTTCTGTACAAGCCATTACCTCAGCACAGGCTTTCAAACGACCTTCCCAGCGATCACAGAAGTGGGCTAATGTAATTAAACGATTGGAAGCGAATGCATCGCTACAAACAATAGGAAGATATGGTATTGATTTACTTATTAAGAAGTTTGGGAAGCCAGATCAGATGGCCTATCCAGTTCTTGGAAATGATTATCCCAGGCAGGAAGCGGGTACCCTCAGATCTGTGTGATAGCCCTTGTTCACTGTGCAGCTCCTACCATCTATCGTCTCATGTCATTTCAACCTCCAAATTAAAACCCTGACTATGGAACCGAGAACAGCACTAAATTAAATTCCACTTTTTTTCTCTCTCAAATAAGTACTCGATCCTGCTGCACTGTTTTGAGCACACCTATTGTATACACCTCTAATACTGTTGCCCATAGGCCTGAGCTCAGCCGCTGCTCTTTTCCCTCTCTCTCTAGAAGTGTTTGTCGGAGCCCTGCTGAGTCCTGCCCCGCCCTGCCACTCACACAGAGCCTGCAGGCCTATGACAGCGGGGGGCATGGTAAATAGCGCTAAGTAGCGGGTACACAAGAGGCTTCCACATTACCCACACAAACAAGTTCCAACGTCCAGCCTAATGCCCACCCGTAGAGCAGAGTGCGGCCAGAAAGAAGGAATAAGCAGCACACTTATAAAACAACATAATGACAAGACGCTATTTTATTTTCCTTTCTTCTCTTTCAGGCTTATTTTGCAATGGTTAATCCATCCCTGGGACCGATACACTTCTTTAAGCATAGACTGTATGACAAGCATATACAGACAGCTAAGCTGTCATAAACTGCATTTATTTCTAATCTTAAAGCATTATGATGAAAAAGGCAGGCTGTCATTGAAAGAATAAAGGTTGGAAGTAAAGCTTTGGACCCACAGACACACCGTACTGTCTTGCAGCAGTAGATTCAGGCCACTCACTGATATTATGTTTTTAAACCAATCTGGCCAGGGCAGTCACTTAAAACAGATACAACTCAGAGTCCATATGCTCTGTAGTTGCCGCTAAAGTTATAATATCATCACTATTGCACTGACATGTGCAGGGCCTGGAAGACAACACTTGGTTCTGAACTTGTCCAATAGCCCCATTGGTGCACCTGTAATGATGGGGCGGTGAGTCGGAAGCAGGTGCAGGTGAAGAGGATGAATCAGGAGCTGGGAAGGTTCCTGAGGAGTCACTGTCAGGACCGGCAGGGTGAGTGGGCACGTTTCCTTCCGTGGGAAGAGTACGCCCAGAACGCTCTACGTCACTCCTCCACTCGGTTGACACCCTTCCAGTGTGTGTTGGGTTTCCAGCCAGCCCTGGCCCCGTGGACCCCGGGCCAGACCGCGGCTCCTGTGGTAGATGAGTTGTTCGATGGACGGCGCGCTGAAGTGTCACGTGCGCATTGTTCCACACCTCCTCCGCGTGCCGTCCATCGTGTAGAAGTAGCAGGCAGACCATCATTGCAGTGAGACCCCTGTGTTCCATCCTGGGGATCACGTCTGGCTCTCTACCAGGAACCTCCCACTCCGCCTGCCTTGCAAGAAACTGAGCCACCAGTTTGTGGGGCCATTCAAGGTTCTCCGGAGGATCAATGAGGTGACATACAGGTTACAATTACCCAGTCACTACCGTTTCTCACCCTCTTTCATGTCTCCCTTCTCAGGCCGGTGGTTCCTGGTCCCCTAGCTGATGCTGTCCCCCACGACCCCCCCCCCCCGACTCCCGGCGTCGTGGGGGTCGGCTCCAGTATCTGGTGGACTGGGAGGGTTTATGGCCCAGAGGGGCGGTGTTGGGTTCCGGTGGAGGATATTCTGGACCCCAACATCATCCGTGATTTCCACGGCTTGAGCCGCACGTCAGAGGGGGGGGGGGACAGGGGGGGGTACTGTCACGTCTGCTTCTGCTCCTGCCCTCCGGCGTACGACGTCGCCAGAGTACTAACCACCGGTCATGGGATTCATCATTACTTACACCTGGCGCTCATCATTATGCGTACCTGTGAATCATTATGATTCAGCCAATCATTATGATTCACACCTGGACTCCATTATCTTCATAATTTCATCCCCTTTATATGTCACTCACCAGTTGGTATTGTTCTTGTGTATTGGGGTATTGCCTTATGTTAGTGTTGTGTTCTTGGTTTTGTTGTTTTATTAAAACGTTTCACCTGCAAAAAATAATAATAAAATAAATGAATAAACACCCTGATGCTTCCCTTTCGTGAGGCGTCATTCTGTAACGAGTGCGCTGAGAGTCGGGAAGCAAGTTCAGGGAGTGTGTTCTGATAAATAAATGTAACATAATACAAAACACAAACAATGCAGACAAGCAACAGAAACAATGACGCCTGGGGAAGAAACCAAGGGGAGTGACATATATAGGGCAGGTAATCAAGGAGGTGATGAAGTCCAAGTGAGTGTCATTATCAAATCAAATGTATTTATAAAGCCCTTCTTACATCAGCATGTCACAAAGTGCCAGCCTAAAACCCCAAACAGCAAGCAATGCAGGTGTAGAAGCACAGTGGCTAGGAAAAACTCCCTAGAAAGGCCAGAACCTAGGAGGAAACCGAGAGGAACCAGGCTATGAGGGGTGGCCAGTCCTCTTCTGGCTGTGCCGGGTGGAGATTATAACAGAACATAGCCAAGATGTTCAAATGTTCATAGATGACCAGCAGGGTCAAATAATAATAATCACAGTGGTTGTCGAGTGTGCAATAAGTCAGCCCCTCAGGAGTAAATGTCAGTTGGCTTTTCATAGCCGATCATTCAGAGTATTTCTAACGATCCTGCTGTCTCTAGAGAGTTGAAAACAGCAGGTATGGGGCAGGTAGCACGTCCGGTGAACAGGTCAGGAACAGTTGAAACTGGTAATGCTTTGTAGGTTAGCAGTAAAACCTTGAAATCAGCCCTTGCCTTAACAGGAAGCCAGTGTAGAGAGGCTAGCACTGGAGTAATATGATACATTTTTGGGGTTCTAGTCAATATTCTAGCAGCCGTGTTTAGCACTAAGTGAAGTTTATTTAGTGCTTTATCCGGGTAGCTGGAAAGTATAGCATTGCAGTAGTCTAACCTAGAAGTGACAAAAGCATGGATTCATTTTTCTGCATCATTTTTGGACAGAAAGTTTCTGATTTTTGCAATGTTACGTAGATGGAAAAAAGCTGTCCTTGAAACAGTCTTGATATGTTCGTCAAAAGAGAGATCAGGGTCCAGAGTAACGCCAAGGTCCTTCACAGTTTTATTTGAGATGACTGTACAACCATCAAGATTAATTGTCAGATTCAACAGAAGATCTCTTTGTTTCTTGGGACCTAAAACAAGCATCTCTGTTTTGTCCGAGTTTAAAAGTAGACCATTTGCAGCCATCCACTTCCTTATATCTGAAACACAGGCTATCAGGGAGGGCAATTTTGGGGCTTTAACATGTTTCATCAAAATGTACAGCTGTGTGTTGTCCGCATAGCAGTGAAAGTTAACATTATGCTTCCGAATGACATCACCAAGAGGTAAAATATATAGTGAAAACAATAGTGGTCCTAAAACGGAACCTTGAGGAACACCGAAATGCACAGTTGATTTGTCAGAGGACAAACCATCCACAGAGACAAACTGATATCTTTCCGACAGATAAGATCTAAACCAGGTCAGAACTTGTCCGTGTAGACCAATTTGGGTTTCCAATCTCTCCAAATGAATGTGGTGATCGATGGTATCAAAAGCAGTAAGGTCTAGGAGCACGAGGACAGATGCAGAGCCTCGGTCTGACGCCATTAAAAGGTAATTTACTACCTTCACAATTGCAGTCTCAGTGCTATGATGGGATCTAAAACCAGTCTGAAGCGTTTCGTATCCATTGTCTTCAGCAAGGCAGTGAGTTGTTGCGCAACAGCTTTTTCCCAAAAAATTTAGAGGAATGGGAGATTCAATATAGGCCGATAGTTTTTCATATTTTCTGGGTCAAGGTTTGGCTTTTTCAAGAGAGGCCTTATTACTGCCACTTTTAGTGAGTTTGGTACACATCCGGTGGATAGAGAGCCGTTTATTATGTTCAACATAGGAGAGCCAAGCACAGGAAGCAGCTCTTTCAGTAGTTTAGTTGGAATAGGGTCCAGTATGCAGCTTGAAGGTTTAGAGGCCAAGATTATTTTCATCCATGTGTCAAGAGACATAGTACTAAAAAACTTGAGTGTCTCCCTTGATCCTAGGTCCTGGCAGAGTTGTGCAGACTCAGGACAACTGAGCTTTGGAGGAATACGCAGATTTAAAAGGAGTCCGTAATTTGCTTTCTAATGATCATGATCTTTTCCTCAAAGAAGTTCATGAATTTATCACTGCTGAAGTGAAAGCCATCCTCTCTTGGGGAATGCTGCATTTTAGTTAGCTTTGCAAAATTAAATTAAATAGTTAAATTGAGTTCCTCAGTTAGGTGGTTAACTGATTTTTGTACTCTGACGTCCTTGGGTAGGCGGAGGGAGTCTGGAAGGGCATATAGGAATCTTTGGGTTGTCTGAGAATTTATAGCACGACTTTTGATGATCCTTGATTGGGGTCTGAGCAGATTATTTGTTGCGATTGCAAACGTAATAAAATGGTGGTCCAATAGTCCAGGATTATGAGGAAAAACATTTCATCCACAACATTTATTCCACGGGACAAAACTAGGTCCAGAGTATGACTATGGCAGTGAGTAGGTCCAGAGACATGTTGGACAAAACCCACTGAGTCGATGAAAGCTCCGAAAGCCTTTTGGAGTGGGTCTGTGGACTTTTCCATGTAAATATTAAAGTCACCAAAAATGTGAATATTATCTGCCATGACTACAAGGTCTGATAGTAATGCAGGGAACTCAGTGAGGAATGCTGTATATGGCCCAGGAGGCCTGTAAACAGTAGCTATAGAAAGTGATTGAGTAGGCTGCATAGATTTCATGACTAGAAGCTCAAAAGACGAAAACGTTGTTTTTTTTGTAAATTTAAATTTGCTATCACAAATGTTAGCAACACCTCCGCCTTTGCGGGATGCGCGGGGGATATAGTCAATAGTGTAACCGGGTGAGGCCTCATTTAACACAGTAAATTCATCGGGCTTAAGCCATGTTTCAGTCAGGCCAATCACGTCAAGATTATGATCAGTGATTAGTTCATTGACTATAACTGCCTTGGAAGTGAGGGATCTAACATTAAGTAGCCATATTTTGAGATGTGAGGTATCACAATCTCTTTCAATAATGGCAGGAATGGAGGAGGTCTTTATTCCAGTGAGATTGCTAAGGCAAACACCGCCATGTTTAGTTTTGCCCAACCTAGGTCGAGGCACAGATACGGTCTCAATGGGGATAGCTGAGCTGACTACACTGACTGTGCTAGTGGCAGACTCCACTAAGCTGGCAGGCTATGCGCGTAACGATGGTGACAGGTGTGCGCCTTAATGAGCAGCCTGGTGACCTAGAGGCCGGAGAGGGAGCACACGTGACAGCACCATTCTGACATACAGTAATATAGCATGTTATTTTTTCAGAGGGTCAGAATCAAGTACATCTACAACCATAATGCTGCATATAATAATTGTCGGGGGCAAAACAACATAGTGCAGCAAGAGTTATGACACAACACAGATGATTGAAAACATGAGTTTCAGTTTTAAGTTTCAAGTTTTATTAATTGTATGTACGGGATACACATGGCTGGTTCCTTCAACAATGCAACAATAAGTAATGATAAAAGACACAATATGAACATAAAATAAATGGCTCAGTAGAATAGAAAACATTTTAGCATAAGTATAATACAGGAAGGCACAATTTATAGTCCAATATTTATACGTGTTTTGGGGAATGGTCAAGCAAACATAGCACTTGTCTATACGTTGGTATTTAGTGGTTGACCAGCCCATTTGCAGAGTGGCGGGCTGATGAGAGGGCCCAGAGGACTCTGGGTAGAGGGGTCAGGATATGGACACAGTGCTGACGGACACAAAGATCAAAGACCTCCATACAGAACAATAGCTGTGGAGCGCTGAAGGGAGAGAATAGAGATAGGACCAGTGGGACGGTGAGGAGCAACAATGAGAGTATATCAGCTGGCCCTGCCACCGTGGGACACGGACAGGGATACAGTGTCTAGCCTACACATGGGCCATGGCATGGGGGCCAGCCTGACGGTTATATTCACCATCTTCTCTTGAAAAGATACTGAATTAAATATCATCCATTACACCAAAATGTTCTAAACAGAGTAAGGAAAGGAAGGGAAGGGTATAGAGTCATAGTGTTTTCACTCTGCTGTCTGTTGAAGAGAGAACAGGCCCTCGTCTCTTTGTTCTCCTCAGGCAAAGGCAGAACTCAACAGAAGCTCAGGGTCACTCTTTGTTCTGGTATCTGTTAGCTAGGGATTAGAAATAAAGGAAGTGTTGATGGAGGGATGAGGGAGGAGAAAGAGAGAGACGCAAACAGAGAAGAGGGATGGTGTGGTGCGTGAGAGGGACTGTAAGTGGGAGTGGGGGGATAAGGTTTTTATGTAAAACAGTGGATCTGGCCTTCAATCTCATGAAAAAAAAAACTTTTTCAGGACCCTGTCTTTCAAAGATAATTCGTAAAAATCAAAATAACTTCAACTGATCTTCATTGTAAAGGGTTTAAACTGTTTCCCATGCTTGTTCAATGAACCATAAACAATTAATGAACATGCACCTGTGGAAAGGTCGTTAACTTCTTATGGCTGCAGGTGCAGTATTGAGTAGCGTGGATGAAAGGTGCCCAGAGTAAACGGCCTGCTCCTCAGTCCCAGTTACTAATATATGCATATTATTATTAGTATTGGATAGAAAACACTCTAAAGTTTCTAAAACTGTTTGAATTATGTCTGTGAGATTAACAGAACTCATATGGCAGGCAAAAACCTGAGAAGTTCCACTTCCTGTTTGGATTTTTTCTGGGGGTGCCATATTTTCAACCAAGCTCTCATTGAAAATACAGAGAGATATGGATGGGTTTTCACTTCCTACGGCTTCCACTAGATGTCAACAGTCAATAGAACTAAGTCTGATGACTCTAATGTGAAGGGGGGTCGAAGGAGACAGAAATTAGTAATCACTGCCATGAGGTGACCATGCATTCAACACGTGCGTTCACGTGAAAGGCAGCTCCGTTCAATCTCTCAATTGAAGTCAATGTAATTCTCCGGCTGGAACGTTATTCAAGATGTATGTTAACAACATTCTAAAGATTGATTCAGTACATCGTTTGACATGTTTCTACTGACTGTAACGGAACGTTTGGACATTTCGTCACGTTATAGTGGTCGCGCTTTGAGACTTTGGTTAGGGTGTTTGGTAAACAATTCGAAAGTAGCTAATTTGACATAAATAACGGACATTAACGAACAAATCAAGCATTTATTGTAGACCTGGGATTCCTAGGACTGCATTCTGATGAATTCATCAAAGGTAAGGAAACATTTATCATGTATTTTCTGGTTTCTGTTGAGTCCAACATGGCGGCTAATTTGGCTATTCATCTGAGCTCCGTCTCAGATTATTGCATGGTTTATTTTTCCGTAAAGTTTTTTTGAAATCTGACACAGCGGTTGCATTAAGGAGAGGTATATATATAATTCCATGTGTATAACTTGTATTATCATCTATATTTATGATGAGTATTTCTGTTGAAACGATGTGGCTATGCAAAGTCACTTGATGTTTTTGCAACTAGTGAATCTAACGCCTCAATGTAAACTCAGATTTTTTTATATAAATATGAACTTAATCAAACAAAACATGCATGTATTGTGTAACATGAAGTCCTATGAGTGTCATCTGATGAAAATAATCGAAGGTTAGTGATTAATTTTATCTCTATTCTGGTTTTTGTGAAAGCTATCTTTAGCTGGAAAAAATGGCTGTGGTTATTGTGGTTTTGTGGTGACCTAACATAATCGTTTGTAGTGCTTTCGCTGAAAAGCCTATTTGAAATCAGACACTTTGGTGGGATTAACAACAAGATTACCTTTAAAATGATATAAGACACATGAATGTCTGAGGAATTTTAATTATGAGATTTCTGTTTTTTGAATTTGGCGCCCTGCACTTCGACTGGCTGTTGTCATATCGATCCCGTTAACGGGACTGCAGCCATAATTAAGATACTAACAGCTTAACAGACGGTAGGTCATTAAGGTCACAGTTATGAAAACCTAGGACACTAAAGAGGTCTTTCTACTGACTCTGAAAAACACCAAAAGAAAGATGCCCAGGGTCCCTGCTCATGCCCAGGCTTCCAGCTTAGGCATGCTGCAAGGAGGCATGAGGAATACAGATGTGGCCATGGCAATAAATTGCAATGTCCGTACTGTGAGATGCCTAAGACAGCGCTACAGGGAGACAGGACGGAGAGCTGATCGTCCTCGCAGTGGCAGACCACGTGTAACAACACCTGCACAGGATTGGTACATTCGAAAATCACACCTGCGGGACAGGTACAGGATGGCAACAACAACTGCCGGAGTTACACCAGGAACGCACAATCCCTCCATCAGGGCTCAGACTGTGAGCAATAGGCTGAGAGAGGCTGGACTGAGGGCTTGTAGGTCTGTTGTAAGGCAGGTCCTCACCAGACATCACCAGCAACAACGTCGCCACAAACCCACCGTCGCTGGACAAGACAAGACTGGCAAAAAGTGCTCTTCACTGACGAGTCGGGGTTTTGTCACACCAGGGGTGACGGTCGGATTCGCGTTTATCGTCGAAGGAATGAGTGTTACACCGAGGCCTGTACTCTGAAGCGGGATCGATTTGGAGGTGGAGTGTCCGTCATGGTCTGGGGCGGTGTGTCACAGCATCATCGGACTGAGCTTGTTGTCATTGCAGGCAATCTTAACGCTGTGCATTAAAGGGAAGACATCCTCGTCCCTCATGTGGTACCCTTCCTGCAGGCTCATCCAGCATGACAATGCCACCAGCCATACTGCTTGTTCTGTGTGTGATTTCCTGCGAGACAGGAATGTCAGTGTTCTGCCATGGCCAGCAAAGTTAAGTTTGCTGAAAATAAACGCAGTTGACAAAGTTTATAAATATATTTATATATACAGTGGGGAGAACAAGTATTTGATACACTGCCGATTTTGCAGGTTTTCCTACTTACAAAGCATGTAGAGGTCTGTAATTTTTATCATAGGTACACTTCAACTGTGAGAGACGGAATCTAAAACAAAAATCCAGAAAATCACATTGTATGATTTTTAAGTAATTAATTTGCATTTTATTGCATGACATAAGTATTTGATCACCTACCAACCAGTAAGAATTCCGGCTCTCACAGACCTGTTAGTTTTTCTTTAAGAAGCCCTCCTGTTCTCCACTCATTACCTGTATTAACTGCACCTGTTTGAACTCGTTACCTGTATAAAAGACACCTGTCCACACACTCAATCAAACAGACTCCAACCTCTCCACAATGGCCAAGACCAGAGAGCTGTGTAAGGACATCAGGGATAAAATTGTAGACCTGCACAAGGCTGGGATGGGCTACAGGACAATAGGCAAGCAGCTTGGTGAGAAGGCAACAACTGTTGGCGCAATTATTAGAAAATAGAAGAAAATAGAAGAAGTTCAAGATGATGGTCAATCACCCTCGGTCTGGGGCTCCATGCAAGATCTCACCTCGTGGGGCATCAATGATCATGAGGAAGGTGAGGGATCAGCCCAGAACTACACGGCAGGACCTGGTCAATGACCTGAAGAGAGCTGGGACCACAGTCTCAAAGAAAACCATTAGTAACACACTACGCCGTCATGGATTAAAATCCTGCAGCGCACACAAGGTCCCCCTGCTCAAGCAGGCGCATGTCCAGGCCCGTCTGAAGTTTGCCAATGACCATCTGGATGATCCAGAGGAGGAATGGGAGAAGGTCATGTGGTTTGATGATTCAAAAATAGAGCTTTTTGGTCTAAACTCCACTCGCCGTGTTTCGAGGAAGAAGAAGGATGAGTACAACCCCAAGAACACCATCCCAACCGTGAAGCATGGAGGTGGAAACATCATTCTTTGGGGATGCTTTTCTGCAAAGGGGACAGGACGACTGCACCGTATTGAGGGGAGGATGGATGGGGCCATGTATTGCGAGATCTTAGCCAACAACCTCCTTCCCTCAGTAAGAGCATTGATGATGGGTCGTGGCTGGGTCTTCCAGCATGACAACGACCCGAAACACACAGCCAGGGCAACTAAGGAGTGGCTCCGTAAGAAGTATCTCAAGGTCCTGGAGTGGCCTAGCCAGTCTCCAGACCTGAACCCAATAAAAAATCTTTGGAGGGAGCTGAAAGTCCGTATTGCCCAGCGACAGCCCCGAAACCTGAAGGATTTGGAGAAGGTCTGTATGGAGGAGTGGGCCAAAATCCCTGCTGCAGTGTGTGCAAACCTGGTCAAGAACTACAGGAAACGTATGATCTCTGTAATTACAAACAAAGGATTCTGTACCAAATATTAAGTTCTGCTTTTCTGATGTATCAAATACTTATGTCATGCAATAAAATGCTAATTAATTACTTAAAAATCATACAATGTGATTTTCGGGATTTTTGTTTTAGATTCCGTCTCTCACAGTTGAAGTGTACCTATGATAAAAATTACAGACCTCTACATGCTTTGTAAGTAGGAAAATCGGCAAAATCGGCAGTGTATCAAATACTTGTTCTCCCCACTGTATATATAATATATATATACATACATACACACACATTCACATTAATTTACTCTGAATGTGTATTTTCTGCTCAGGTCTGACCCTACTAGATGGGATTCTTGTTTGACATTTTCATTCCCATTGTCTCCTGTCTGCCAAGAACACATTTTAACTGCAGCTCTTGCTCATGCAAACCATTGTGAATGTACTCAGCCAGGAACAAAAGCCCACAATCCAGTCAGCCAAAGAAATGTTAGAGTGTAAATCTTACAGCAGAACATTTTCAGATGTGCCTGCACAGAAACTTGATCAAGACTAAGCTAATGTTTTCCTCTCTGCATATAACTTCCTTCAGGTTGGGTCGAATCCACCTTCAGCTTGTGCCAGGCAGGGGAGAGAATGTTGGATCAGTGAGGAACCAGAGGTCACCCCTCTCCACATACCTCACTCCTCACTATTAAGACTGCATGTGCTCCTGTGTAAAATTCCACTGTATGGGCAAGGCCATCGACACAATAGCCATCTACTACAGTATGCATGCAGCTCCTGTATCAAAGATTGAGAGGGACATCATTACTCAAAGTATAGGATAGGACCCTTACAGACAAGGCTAATACTAACCAAAGCCCATGGCTAAACATGGGAAAAAGTGAAGGCTTAGAAATGAATTATTCCAATGACTTCAGAAGGGTGTTATCATTCTCTCTCTCTCCTCCGGCCCCTGAGAGAGAGAGAGAGAGAGAGAGAGAGAGAGAGAGAGAGAGAGAGAGAGACTCATCCTGGGGAGACGAGGAGAGGGGAGGGCTGACAGCAAACAGATTGGATTAAAATGAATGGGGGTGTACAGACCTGGTCTATCAGAGGGTGAGAGCTGTAAATCCACAGGCCTGAGATCAGCCTGTAGACCTGAGAGGTCAGACAGATGGAAATCCAGAGCTGACCATAAATCTGTGAGATCACACATGACCCATGTATCGAACAGCAGCATACATGTCTAAAATTGATGGAAGCTGTATGAAGCTTTCTTGAATCTATATGGGCTACCAAATAATTGCATTTAATTTTATAATTGAAAATGGTAGAGATAGTAGGGTCATGTATGTGGCAGGTTGTAGATAGTTTACTGCATCAGAGCAACAGGTTAGCCAAAATGTCTGTGATATAATGCATGAAAAGAAGATGGTTTCCTTGTGCAAAAGATACCAAAATGGGTATATATTAATTACCCCAAAGTACTCCAAAGGGCAATATTCATATCAGAAAGAATCCAATTGAATGTTAATCAGTACCAATGAGGGTACAGGTTAATAGCCAGTAGCATCATAAAAAGGAAATGTGAAAAAGGGGTCATGTAATGTCTGGTTTATGGGAAGGACAGTAGTCACCTAAGGACCCCCAGAGAGGTTTTTTCTCTACTTAGACATGAGAGTACCTCAGTCTGGGAGCCGAAACAGACCAGGGTCGTGGCCCCACTTGACCAACTGGATGAGTTGTTGTGCTGAACTGCAGTTAAAGCAGCATGGGCTCGCTGACCGGATCCTCAGGGTCACAGAATGTTATTGCGTTTCTCCTCAGAACCCTGCGGGCCCCGCCTGGCACTGATGGATCACCACACGTTTCCTCCAACTCCAGCCGACTCATACATGGTGACACACACACCAACATAAACACACACAGACACACACAAACCATTTCCATTCAGGCCGTCACTAAAATTCATGTCGGCATGGTCTTCCATTTCCCTCTCCTATCTGTCTCAATCATGGCTTTTCTCCAGTCTCTCAGTAGATATGATCTCGGTGGTCATAAGGCTGCTGTTTATCTGACCTCTCATCCGGAGACTGAGGACTCCCAGCAGCCTCTCCTTCTGAGATGACAGAGCAGAGGGCACTGCAGCAGGAGATGAAACACTCAGCATAAACTGAGAGATGCAGTCCAGGAGCAAAAGAGCTTTGAAAGCATATCATATTATTCATTTATATACAGTATGTCTGCTCTGTTATCATAGTAAACCAACCTGCTTGCATGGGTGTGTGTGTGTGTGTGTGTGTGTGTGTGTGTGTGTGTGTGTGTGTGTGTGTGTGTGTGTGTGTGTGTGTGTGTGTGTGTGTGTGTGTGTGTGTGTGTGTGTGTGTGTGTGTGTGTGTGTGTGTGTGTGTGTGTGTGTGTGTGTGTGTGTACGTTGATATCATTCACACAAACAACCAAATAAATTAACACACAGTTAGTTATAAAGTGAGAAATGTGAGATGAACAACCTCTGATACAACCAGTGTTGAAAAGACCCATGGAGTTGGTGGAATCCCCCTTTAATTCATGCTCGCTTGCGCTTGGGCCAGAGTGCTATAATTATGTTCGGTGGAAATGTCCGACAGAGCTCAACTCATTAAAAGGAGGAAGTCACCACGGCCTGACCTCGCTGCTTTGTCTCCCCCAACTCGGTCAAATCCAGAGAAAAAAACATCCAGTAAATATACCACTATGTGGTTAAAGGAATTCCTGCCTCAGTCTCCTCCTTTCCTCAGTCACCTGACCCGTGACCACCTGTTCACGTTCACTACCTGTCCCAGCTACACACATAGATTTCAAGAATCTTTCAACCAGCGAATGGCTTTAAATATTCTCGCCACGTTACACAAAATGGCTTTATAGAAAGCCATGTGTGACATCATGCCATCACAACTTCCTCTCTCTCACGAGTGACAACATTTGTTTACTTGATATTTGGCTCATGCTATTCTATTCTGTTAACTAGTTTCCTCCAGTGTTTCTTCCAGCCTTTTGTTTAACCAGTAGAAGGTCAGAGAGCAGATGAACACAGCAGCCATCTCTCTACCACTGATGGGTTTTTCCAAGTAAATCCCCAGAAGACCAAACGGCATGAGTCACTGGTCAGAGAAAACACGGGTAGACACAAGGACCCACTATGGTGTTTTCTTTACTGTTATTTTCCATTGTGTTAATTGAATAGAAGCTGACTGATCCCCAGTCTGTATTTGCCAAACTGTCTGAGGCCAGAGCAGATCAATAGCAAAGCGAAGACCTATCTCACTAGTGACCTTCTACCATCATCTTTCATGACATACTGTACAGAGCCAGTTATTCTACGTTATCGATTCAACTATGCCACATCACTTTGCACCCGATGACCTATAAGCGGGGTGAGTTGTAGAAAATATAGTGGTATTATGTTGTTTTTCAGTCTGATCTACAAGTAATGTTTTAGTAGGGACTACCATGAACTGTGCAATACACAAGGAAGAAACATTAGATGACCATACCTACAGTATAGCACATCAAACTAGGCCCAACGGTAAATTCACACACAGTAACTGGGAAGCTTATTTTGTAAACACAGTGTTCTTTTTTCATGTGACCTGTATCTCCCACTGTCCTCTTACCCCATGCACCTGGCCTGGGAGGTTATTTTGTATTGCTTCTACAATTTCCAATGTGTGGTTAATGTGTGTGTAATACATTTTTTGCGAGAAAGGGGAGTGTGGTGGGAAAACTGTGTCTGTGACTTGGCAACAGGGTTGAGGTCAATTCGAATTGAAGGCAGTCAATTCAGGAAGTAAACTGACATTTTTATTCAATAACTGAACAAAGTAATTTATTTTCGATGACTTCTCAATAAACTGAAAAGTAGAAGCTATTTCTTTCAAAAGTCTTTCCATTTTTGAATTTCAAATTCAAATCACTTCCTGAATTGACTGCCTTCAATTTGAATTGACCCCAAGTCCCCAACACTGCTTGGCAGGCACCATCCCTTCCCCTGCTCAGACAGTGTATGCATCAACCAATGGTTGTGTACAAAACATCATCGACTGTGTCATCGACTGACAGATTGCTATTCATCAGATTGTTAGGGTTCGTTTCCTTGTTCCTTGTCAATCATTGGTGAAATTAGTATTATGACAATATCTTGAATTAAATCATTCAAAAACCTTTATTAATGCAATTGGAGACAGAAGTTGACAATCAGGAACATAGCACGCATGTTTCCGAGTAAGTTCTGCATCAAAGAAAATGTCCCATGTTATTTTATCAAACCCGAAGTCCAGCGCTCGTGATGTCACTGCCTACGTCATTTTCTTTTACTCATGAGACCAAAACGATGCATGCACAGCTATATAAACAAGGCGTTTAGTGTGTTATCTAAAAGATGTCCAAGTTGATTTATAGTGGAATGTCTGAGTAGTCTCCGATCTCTTACACTCCCCTGCAGAGTTCTGTCTTCACAGTCACACATTTCTGAGACAGTTTCTTCATAAGAGGCAGAGAGCCTAGAAAAGTACTGTGGAACAATATTAAACCTCATAATGTATATATATTGTTAATCTGTAGTCTAGGACCCTATAAATGTTAGGAGGGAGGGGTCTTATAACCCCTCCCCTTCTATTAATACAACATAAGCATAATCAATTATTCTAATAAATCAATAATTTGGTACAGCCCCAATCATGACCCCTGGGTGAACTCCTGACAAGATCTGGCATGCATCGGCAACGCCTGGGCATAGGAACACGCCCCATTTATTGATCATTCACTGCCCATGCTCTCTTTCCAGGACCCCTGGTGAGGCTGCCCACAAATAACGCCTGCTTGAAAATATGCTGCTTGAGAACGCCAAAGGTTTCAGCAAACAGGAGGGAGTTCTAAGCAGAGAAAGATAAACCTCTAAGGAGTACGGCTTCATACTTAACTCAAACTTGAATCTGCACCTTGGCTAGAAACAATGTTCTATTGTGAAACCCTGCTGTTAAGGGTTTGTCTATATCAACTGATGTGCATTCTTTATGAGTGAAGAGCTGTGGTGTTGTGTAAAGCTGTTATGGAGGACCCTTCATAGGGCCATAGCAGTTAATGAAATAACATTCAGTTAAACTAGGGTTTATTATAGCCCTTCCACATCTCTATCCAACTTTCTATCCAAACATTGTACAATTGTGTATGGGCCCATGTTCTTGGAGAGCAGGCCTTTTTTACAAAAGCCCATTCACCATGGTTACGCCGCAGCTGGTGCTGTGCTGGCACGTCCCTGGTCTCCGTATTGAACAACAGTGGGGTCCAACAACAGACGGTATCGCCTGTGAAATCTGGAGGACAGGACGCAGCGCCAGCCCTAAACTTCGGGGATTTGTTCGGTATCAGGGAAAGCTGGCAGGACCCGATGTCTCCAGCCTGGCCAGTGATCAAAGGTTTGGGAGAGAGGGGGATTGGGGGGTGACATGCCAGCAGCACACAGCATAGCCCGAACAGATGAGACTGCTAACAGAAACACATTAACATTCAGAGAGCAGAGATACCTCAGCCAGACTCAGCCATAGAGCTCTCAGCAACGTTGCACAATCACACTGTGACTCTGTTTCTCTCTGACTGAGACACGCCACAACAGATAGAGAGATTCCAGGGAGAGAATGCCATGAGAGAGAGTTCCAAAGCAGAGATAGATAAATAACTTAAATTCCAATTAATAATTTCCATTACTGCCCATGGTCATTATCATCCCTGCTGTGTTGCTTTGTTTTATTGGCCGCATGAAATGCTCAAATTACAGTATCATACTATAACTGGATTGAAGATGTATGTTTTATATCCACCCACCCACACACTCTCTCTCTTTCTCCTATTTAAGTGTGTGCTACTGCATAGTATGTCCAATGAAATGACATTGGCGCCTGACACTGGCTTTGATCAGGGCTCAGGCCAGAGCCGGTAGGTGAGCAGGATTAGAGTGGCATGCCACTGCCATCTGACCTGTGAGCCACCAGTGGATGGAGGGATGGTCGAAGAGAGAAAGCAGGAAAATGAACAGAGATGAAGGGATAGATGGCCGGCCTCCATTATCTCAGCAGATGGAGGGGATCAGGAGTTCAGGGCTCTGCCTTCCCCTCTGCGCCCTGCAGAGAGCTGCTCATCAGAGGGCTAGATACAGCCCAAATGAAGGGGGCAAAGGGTCACACAGTCGCCTGGATCCTGAGATGAGGTACACCATGTTACTGCTATTACAGTCTATATAGGGAGCTCTCTGTTATAACAGTCACTGAGACCATGATGAGACTCAGAGAAAGAGCCAGAGAACGATAGATAGGGAGAAAGAGAGAAATAGAGTCCCACTGGGCACACATTGGTTGAATCAACATTGTTTCCATGTCATTTCAATGAAATTTGGTTGAACCAACATGAAATATACATTGAATTGTGCCCAGTGGGTGTGTATGTACAGTACCTTCAGGAAGTATTCATACCCCTTGACCTTTTCCACATTTTGTTGTGTTACAGCCTGAATTTTAAATGGTTTAAACTGAGATGTTGGGTCACTGGCCTACACACAATACCCCATACACCAAACATTTCTAAAAACATGTTTTCACTTTGTCATTATGGGGTATTGTGTGTGGATGGGTGAGATTTTTGGGGACTTTTTATATATTTTGAACTCAGGCTGTAATGCAATAAAATATGGAATATATCAAGGGATATGAATACTTTCTGTACCTGCTTGAATGAGTGTGTCAGTGTGGTTGTGTGGCATTGCTTAATCCAGTTGCTCTCAGTCAGAGCTACCTGCCAAATATATTTCCTTGCAGATGAGGCCAGATGGTACCTAATTTGTCAAAAAAAAAGTATGCAATTGATACCACCACAAACAAGGGAGCAGACGAGCAAATGTCAGTCCTATAATGAGAAGTCGAATGAAAATGATTTTTCTGAAAACAATGTAAACACTCCACACATGTACATTAAGCTCGTTTATCTAATTACGAATTACATTTGAACTTTTTGTGAACTAAAATAAGGGAAAGTACATGGTTATGTTACTGAACCCATTAGTATCAAAGGAATTCTGTCTCTCATGCCTTATGACCCATTTACAGTAAACCCCTGTACAAATACTCACCACACAACTTGCACCCCTCCACCCCCATCAGCCCAGGGAGCCTGGCCCAGCTTTTAGAGGCTATACAATTCAGTGCTCCATTTGACACTACAGCTGGTCCATGAATAATTACTGTAGTGCAAGGCTATGACTAATGGCAACAGAAAGAATAAGCAAATGCATTTTGTAGAGACAACATTCCCCCCAAAAAACCTCCTCCACTCTGCTGCTGCTGCTCATTGGCTAATTAAGTGCCCAAGCTAGGGAGGTAGGAATCTTTAATGGACTGTCTCTCTGTCCACAAACCCCAGGAGGGCCCCAGTCTTGTTGATGTCCACAGCAGGGATGCCCAGGGGCCCAAACTGAATCACAAACAAACAACAACACGTGCCTGCACTTCAAAAACATGCCCCGCGGATATTAGTACCCGCCAGCACGCTCCGAGACATACAGGCACGTTCCATTACACTACACGCTATCTACTAGTCTACTACACTACACGCAATCACGCTCTCAGCTGGGTGCCACACACAACTTCAATTATTCAACACTAGCCCAGTTTGAGCCCAGTGTGGATCAGAATTTTCAGTGTTTCATCACGTCTGTGGATAGTACTCCCCCTGCACATCCTTACCTTTCACATATACTCATTACACATCAAACTGAATGTACGGAAGTGGGTCAAATTTTCTAATTGTATCTACTTCCTCTATGCTAATGACAGGGTGGTAGATTACAGAATCATAAAACAGTCCATGTAGGTTTCAATGATGCTATTGATACATTAAGTCCACCAGGTGCAATGAATGGACACCAACTACACCACGCATCCAACTTACCTCAATTTTTTTTTTGTCACCTTCATTTAACCAGGTAGGCCAGTTGAGAACAAGTTCTCATTCACAACTGTGACCTGGCCAAGATAAAGCTAAGCAGTGTGACACAAACAACAACACAGAGTTAGACATGGAATAAACAAACGTGCAGTCAATAACACAATAGAAAAAGTCTATATACAGTTTGTGCAAATGTTGTGAGGAGGTAAGGCAATAAATAGGCCATGGTAGCAAAGTAATTACAATTTAGCAAATTAACACTGGAGTGATAGATGTGCAGATGATGATGTGCAAGTAGAAATAGTGATGTGCAAAAGAGCAAAACAGTAAATAAAAACAATATGGGGATGAGGTAGGTAGATTGAATGGGCTATTTACAGATGGGCTGTGTACAGCTGCAGCGATAAGTAAGCTGCTCAGATAGCTGATGCTTAAAGTTAGTGAGGGGGATATAAGTCTCCAACTTCAGCGATTTTTGCAATTCGTTCCAGTCATTGGCAGCAGAGAACTGGAAGTAAAGGCAGCCAAAGGAGGTGTTGGCTTTGGGGATGACCAGTGAGATATACCTGCTGGGGCGGGTGCTACGGGTGGGTGTTGTTATGGTGACCAGTGAGCTGAGATAAAGCGGAGCTTTACCTAGCAAAGACTTATAGATGACCTGGAGCCAGTGGGTCTGGCGACGAGAGCATACAGGTCGCAGTGGTGGGTGGTATATGGGGCTTTGGTGACAAAATGGATGGCACTGTGATAGACTGCATCCAGTTTGCTGAGTAGAGTGTTGGAGGCTATTTTTTAAATGACATCGCCGAAGTCGAGGATCGGTAGGATAGTCAGTTTTACGAGGGTATGTTTGGCAGCGTGAGTGAAGGAGGCTTTGTTGCGAAATAGGAAGCCGATTCTAGATTTCATTTTGGATTGGAGATGTTTGGAAGTCTGAAAAGAGAGTTTACAGTCTAGCCAGACACCTAGGTATTTGTAGTTGTCCACATATTCTAAGTCAGAACCGTCCAGAGTAGTGATGCTGGTCGGGCGGGCTGGTGCGGGCAGCGATCGGTTGAAAAGCATGCATTTAGTTTTACTAGCGTTTAAGAGCAGTTGGAGGCCACAGAAGGAGTGTTTTATGGCATTGGAGCTCGTTTGGAGGTTTGTTAACACAGTGTCCAAAGAAGGGCTATATGTATACAGAAAGGTGTCGTCTGCGTAGAGGTGGATCAGGAAATCACCCGCAGCAAGAGCGACATCGTTGATATATACAGAGAAAAGAGTCGGCCCGAGAATTGAACCCTGTGGTACCCTCATAGAGACTGCCAGAGGTCCGGACAACAGGCCCTCCGATTTGACACACTGAACTCTATCTGAGAAGTAGTTGGTGAACCAGGCAAGGCAGTTATTTGAGAAACCAAGGCTCTTGAGTCTCCCGATAAGAATACGGTGATTGACAGAGTCAAAAGCCTTGGCCAGGTCGATGAAGACGGCTGCACAGTACTGTCTTTTATCGATTGCGGTTATGATATCGTTTAGGACCTTGACCGTGGCTGAGGTGCACCCATGACCAGCTCGGAAACCGGATTGCACAGCGGAGAAGGTGCGGTGGGATTCGAAATGGTCAGTGATCTGTTTGTTAACTTTAGAAAGGCAGGGCAGGATGGATATAGGTCTTGTTACAGTTTGGGTCTAGAGTGTCACCCCCTTTGAAGAGGGGGATGATCGCGGCAGCTTTCCAATCTTTAGGGATCTTGGACGATATGAAAGAGAGGTTGAACAGACTGGTAATAGGGGTTGCAACAATGGCGGTGGATAATTTTAGAAAGAGAGGGTCCAGATTGTCTAGCCCAGCTGATTTGTACGGGTCCAGGTTTTGCAGCTCTTTCAGAACATCTGCTATTTGGATTTGGGTGAAGGAGAAGCTGGGGAGGCTTGGGCAAGTAGCTGTGGGGGGTGCGGAGCTGTTGGCCGGGGTAGGGGTAGCCAGGAGGAAAGCATGGCCAGCCGTAGAGAAATGCTTATTGAAATTCTCGATTATCGTAGATTTATCGGTGGTGACAGTGTTTCCTAGCCTCAGTGCAGTGGGCAGCTGTGAGGAGGTGCTCTTATTCCCCATGGACTTTACAGTGTCCCAAAACATTTGGGAGTTAGAGCTACAGGATGCAAATTTCTGTTTGAAAAAGCTAGCCTTTGCTTTCCTAACTGACTGTTAAGGTTCCTGACTTCCCTGAAAAGTTGCATATCGCGGGGACTATTCGATGCTAGTGCAGTTCGCCATGGGATGTTTTTGTGCTGGTCGAGGGCAGTCAGGTCTGGAGTGAACCAAGGGCTATTTCTGTTCTTAGTTCTACATTTTCTGAAAGGGGCATGCTTATTTAAGATGGTGAGGAAATTACTTTTAAAGAACGACCAGGCATCCTCTACTGACGGAATGAGGTCAATATCCATCCAGGATACCCAGGCCAGGTCGATTAGAAAGGCCTGCTTGTAGAAGTGTTTTAGGGAGCGTTTGACAGTGATGAGGGGTGGTCGTTTGACCGCGGACCCATAGCAGATGCAGGCAATGAGGCAGTGATCGCTGAGATCCTGATTGAAAACAGCAGAGGTGTATTTGGAGGGCAAGTTGGTCAGGATAACATCTATGAGGGTGCCCATGTTTACGGATTTAGGGTTGTACCTGGTGGGTTCCTTGATAAATTGTGTGAGATTGAGGGCATCTAGCTTAGATTGTAGAACTGCCGGGGTGTTAAGCATTTCCCAGTTTAGGTCACCTAACAGAACGAACTCAAAAGATAGATGGGGGGCAATCAATTCACATATGGTGTCCAGAGCACAGCTGGGAGCTGAGGGCGGTCTATAACAGGCGGCAACAGTGAGAAACTTATTCCTGGAGAGATTCATTTTTAAAATTAGAAGCTCGAACTGTTTGGGCATAAACCTGGAAAGTATGACAGAACTTTGCAGGCTATCTTTGCAATAGATTGCAACTCCTCCCCCTTTGGCAGTTCTATCTTGACGGAAAATGTTGTAGTTGGGGATGGAAATCTCCGAATTTTTGGTGGCCTTCCTAAGCCAGGATTCAGACACAGCAAGGACATCAGGGTTGGCGGAGTGTGCTAAAGCATTAATAAGTCAAACAAACTTAGGGAGGAGGCTTCTGATTTTAACATGCATGAAACCAATGTTTTCACGGTTATAGAAGTCAACAAATGAGAGTGCCTGGGGACACGCAGGGCCTGGGTTAACCTCCACATCACCCGAGGAACAGAGGAGGAGTAGGATGAGGGTACGGCTAAAGGCTATCAAAACTGGTCGTCTAGTGCATTGGGGACAAAGAATAAAAGGAGCAGATTTCTGGGTGTGGTAGGATAGCTTCAGGGCATAATGTACAGACAGGGGTATGGTAGGGTGCAAGTACAGTGGAGATAAACCTAGGCATTGAGTGACGATAAGAGAGGTTGCATCTCTGGACGCACTAGTTATGCTGGGTGAGGTCACTGCATGTGTTTGAGGTGGGACAAAAGAGGTATCTGAGGCATGTTGAGTGGGACTAGGGGCTCCGCAGTGATCTAAAACAATGATAACTATCATTAACAACAGTATACAAGGCATATTGACATTAGAGAGAGACATAAAGCGAGGCATAAAGCAATTAAAGGTGTTGATTGGGAGAGCTAGCTAAGACAACAACGGGTAAGACAACAACAGCTAATCAGCTAAGTAAGGTCAAGTAGCCCTTTTATAAGAGTTTTTGCATTGTATTGTCAAGGAAAAGCTACGAAAACCCAATCTGCACCAGCATGACGAGTGAGACAATCTGTACTGGGCTCCTGGCGGGAAGGAAGGCGGGGAGAGTCGTGTGGTGCCTGGAGCGCTCTATCTCGCCTGGTAGGTGGAGTGGAAAAACACTCACACCGAGATGGATGGCCCAGAGAGACACAGTGCATTCATCCACTCCTCCCATGTCCAACAGAGGGACGTATGGATCCACTCATCCCAGACTGGGAGCCTCCTCTGAGGCCTACGGCCCACCAGAGCCGGCCCCTGAGAGACGGAGCTCCGCATCACCACCATACTACAGCCCCTGTCGAACTCTGTCTTTCAGTCATTAGGCGGCTCATACTAACTCTCCATCAGTCAGTCCCTGAGTCCTAGACACACACCGCACACTGAATGAACAAATTTGCTTTGCACAGAAAGACACATGCAAATGCAAACAAACAGTGACGAGAGTGGTTTGAAGAGGAATCCTTGACAGTTGTACAGAAGAACAGTGGGTGAAGGTAGAGAGAAACTGAGAGCGAGCGAGACAGAGACATGAAGGAGAGGGAGGGTGGGGGGCAGAGAGCAAGACTGTTGCCATGGTGAAACAGCAGTCTATGTGCTGGCAGATTGAATAAATGACCTTGACCTTGTCATCTCATTTAAATATAAAATCTCTGTTTTGTCTGAAGGCCCTCCCAGATCTCATTTCAATTACCCATCCTTGCCGTTCTGCGAATGCTACGCACGCACCTGTCTGCTTTTTCCAACCCTTGTGATCCGACAGCACATTCACAATTTAAAACGGCCCTATCAAAGAAGAGAGCGAGAGAGAGAAAAATGTCTGTTAGAATAGAAGAGCAGAGCGAAGGCGGTTTTAAAGTCAGGGCCACGCTCTCTGTGGAGCAGGCGGCCAAGGCCACAGAATGACACTGAGGAGGACATCCACAGAACAGAACCGAGACTGCCAGGGTCTTCGAAGCTGAGCTGCCCGGAACTTCACACGTCTCAGTTCCATGTCTCCCTGGGCCAGGCTCCGATTTCACTCTGTAGTAGCCCTACTGTTCGCCAGATTTACTAGAGCCTTCAGAAGTCACAGCTAGATTAGAAACCGTCTTGTGTCACCCTCGGACAAATTGTGTAACAAAACAACATGTTTGGCATTCTTTTTTTACTTTTTTATTTTAAGTACCCACCCGACCATCTCATCCCCTTTGTTTATCTCATCCCCTCTCTCTCCAGGCCACTCCCTGAACTGAAACATTGGAGCACTCGCTCGTTCAAAGAGAATCTTTTCAAGCAGGCGACGTTTGTGGGCAGCCTCACCAGGTGGTCCTGGAAGCAAAGCAAGGCAGTGGGGGATCAATAATTTGTCTCTCTCAGTGAGAGGGATGTTCTGTGCCAAGTCACACAGACACAGTCTGCACGCAAGACACACAGACAAACACGCACGCCAGACCTGGGTTCAAATGCATGTGAATTTGATTATTTATTATTTAAATACTTTAATTTATATTTGAGTATTTAAAAAAAAAAAGCCCAAATTAACTATGTCTATTGGAAGTATTTGAACGTATTTTCTAATAATTTCCTAAAAAGCTGACTTTTCAAACATTATTTCCAAATTCATTATTTCAAATACCAAACAGACCTGGGTTCAAATGCATGGGAGTATTTATTTGCATTTGAAAATACACAGTATTTGAGTGTTTTCAAATACATGCCAATACTTTCCAAATATATGGAAAAATAGAAATGAAACTGGATGGTCTTCAGAGATAGATGGGAGGAGTTGATGGTAGCTGAAGGATGGGATTAAAAACAAACAAAAGATAACTATAGTAAAATACATTGTGTCCGTAAAATGTATATAATATATATAAGCTGGACGTAGAAGCCTAAGTGTTGTTGTCGTCCATTATTTTATTCCAATTAGGGCAGCGGTGGTAGGGTTATGGGAAAAATATATATAATTATATATATATATATACAGTGGGGAGAACAAGTATTTGATACACTGCCGATTTTGCAGGTTTTCCTACTTACAAAGCATGTAGAGGTCTGTAATTTTTTATCATAGGTACACTTCAACTATGAGAGACGGAATCTAAAACAAAAATCCAGAAAATCACATTGTATGATTTTTAAGTAATTAATTTGCATTTTATTGCATGACATAAGTATTTGATACATCAGAAAAGCAGAACTTAATATTTGGTACAGAAACCTTAGTTTGCAATTACAGAGATCATACGTTTCCTGTAGTTCTTGACCAGGTTTGCACACACTGCAGCAGGGATTTTGGCCCACTCCTCCATACAGACCTTCTCCAGATCCTTCAGGTTTCGGGGCTGTCGCTGGGCAATACGGACTTTCGGCTCCCTCCAAAGATTTTCTATTGGGTTCAGGTCTGGAGACTGGCTAGGCCACTCCAGGACCTTGAGATGCTTCTTACGGAGCCACTCCTTAGTTGCCCTGGCTGTGTGTTTCGGGTCGTTGTCATGCTGGAAGACCCAGCCACGACCCATCTTCAATGCTCTTACTGAGGGAAGGAGGTTGTTGGTCAAGATCTCGCGATACATGTCCCCATCCATCCTCCCCTCAATACGGTGCAGTCGTCCTGTCCCCTTTGCAGAAAAGCATCCCCAAAGAATGATGTTTCCACCTCCATGCTTCACGGCTGGGATGGTGTTCTTGGGGTTGTACTCATCCTTCTTCCTCCAAACACGGCGAGTGGAGTTTAGACCAAAAAGCTCTATTTTTGTCTCATCAGACCACATGACCTTCTCCCATTCCTCCTCTGGATCATCCAGATGGTCATTGGCAAACTTCAGACGGGCCTGGACATGCGCTGGCTTGAGCAGGGGGACCTTGCGTGCGCTGCAGGATTTTAATCCATGACGGCGTAGTGTGTTACTAATGGTTTTCTTTGAGACTGTGGTCCCAGCTCTCTTCAGGTCATTGACCAGGTCCTGCCGTGTAGTTCTGGGCTGATCCCTCACCTTCCTCATGATCATTGATGCCCCACGAGGTGAAATCTTGCATGGAGCCCCAGACCGAGGGTGATTGACCGTCATCTTGAACTTCTTCCATTTTCTAATAATTGCGCCAACAGTTGTTTCCTTCTCACCAAGCTGCTTGCCTATTGTCCTGTAGCCCATCCCAGCCTTGTGCAGGTCTACAATTTTATCCCTGATGTCCTTACACAGCTCTCTGGTCTTGGCCATTGTGGAGAGGTTGGAATCTGTTTGATTGAGTGTGTGGACAGGTGTCTTTTATACAGGTAACGAGTTCAAACAGGTGCAGTTAATACAGGTAATGAGTGGAGAACAGGAGGGCTTCTTAAAGAAAAACTAACAGGTCTGTGAGAGCCGGAATTCTTACTGGTTGGTAGGTGATCAAATACTTATGTCATGCAATAAAATGCAAATTAATTATTTAAAAATCATACAATGTGATTTTCTGGATTTTTGTTTTAGATTCCGTCTCTCACAGTTGAAGTGTACCTATGATAAAAATTACAGACCTCTACATGCTTTGTAAGTAGGAAAACCTGCAAAATCGGCAGTGTATCAAATACTTGTTCTCCCCACTGTATATATATACTGTATATATATTTTACATATATACATGTATACACACATACACACAATACTAATCAAAAGTTTGGACACACCTACTCATTCCAGGGTTTTTCTTTATTTTAACTATTTTATACATTGTGGAATAATAGTGCTAGACATCAAAACTATGATATAACACAAATGGAATCATGTAGTAACCAAAATAGTGTTAAACAAATCAAAATATATTTTAGATTTTATAATAGCCACCCTTTGCCTTTATGACAGCTTTGCACACTCTTGGCATTCTCTCAACCAGCTTCATGAGGTAGTCACCTGGAATGCATTTCAATTAACAGGTGTGCCTTGTTAAAAGTTAATTTGTGGAATTTCTTTCCTTCTTAATGCGTTTCAGCCAATCAGTTGTGTTGTGACACGGTAGGGGTGGTATACAGAAGATAGCCCTATTTGGTATAAGACCAAGTAAATATTATGGCAAGAACAGCTCAAAAAAGTAAAGAGAAAAAACAGTCCATCATTACTTTAAGACATGAAGGTTACTCAATCGGGAAAATTTCAAGAACTTTGAAAGTTTCTTCAAGTGCAGTTCCAAAAACCATCAAGCGCTATGATGAAACTGGCTCTCATGAGGACCGCCACAGGAAAGGAACTTGTTGCAGAGGATAAGTTCATTAGAAATTGCAGCCCAAATAAATGCTTCACAGAGTTCAAGTAACAGACACATCTCAACATCAACTGTTTAGAGGAGACTACTTGAATCAGGCCTTCATGGTCGAATTGCTGCAAAGAAACCACTACTAAAGGACAGCAATAATAAGAAGAGACTTGCTTGGCCAAGAAACACGAGCAATGGACATTAGACCGGTGGAAATCTGTTCTTTGATCTCATGAGTCCAAATTTGAGATTGTTGGTTCCAACCGCCGTGTCTTTGTGAGACGCAGATTAGGTGAACGGATGATCTCTGCATGTGTGGTTCCCACCGTAAAGCATGGAGGAGGAGGTGTGATTGTGTGGGGGTGATTTGCTGGTGACATTGTCAGTGATTTATTTAGAATTCAAGGCACACTTAACCAGCATGGCTACCACAGCATTCTGCAGCGATATGCCATCCCATCTATTTCCTATTAAACAATACAACCACTAGCATGCTATTTACCTACTTGGTAACCTACACGGTATAAATATTTATAGGGCGAGTTAACAAGTGCCCTTTATAAAAATAATGATAACTTTTCAGCACAAGAATAGCAAGGACATTAGCCTGTATGTTACATGCTAGCTAGCTGGTTAGCACCGCACACGCTCCATGTTAAAATTGTAATTTTGGTTAAATTTAGAAAGAAAAACAGATATTTGGCTATGTTTGGCAAATAGTATTTTACTATCAGTTTAAATTGGATTACTTGTGCAATTCTACGTGTTAGTGATGGGCATTCCGGCTCTTTTCAGTGAGCCGGCTCGTTTGGCTCAACTCACTAAAAAGAGCCGGCTCTAAAAAAGAAGGATGCTGCACCATATATTGCACCATATCAAAGAAAAATAAATAACAATGTGCAAAACTGCAGCATCCCACTTAAAACATTAAACTGGTCCCTCTTTTCTCTCTCTTCTTTATTACCATGTTATAACCAGCAGCACACAGCAATGCTGACCATATTTAGTTTTTATGAGAGATTTGCATTCAGAAATGCAAGCTTCCTCACTTGAGGGGCTGATGCGGTTTCTTCTCAGTAATTATTTGTCCTGTTTTCGAGAAGACCCGCTCAGAGGGACGGATGTGGCCACTATGCAGAGTCTCCCTGTCATGACTTTAGTAAGCCGTGGGTAGACAGAGGCCTTGTTTTTCCACCAGCTCAGAGGATCTGCAGATCTTTGGAGGGGCTCCTCCAAATAGGATCGGACCTCCATTATGGCATCTGCTGAGGGATTCCTTCGTGCTGCATCCCCTGTTGCTCTCTCCTCAAACAGCATCCAAACAGCAGATGTTTGTGGCACTCCTGCTGGTGCTTCTGCTCCATCTGATCCCTCTTCTTCCTGTTGCCCTGATGCCTGAGCCAGCTGACTGCTGGAGCTGTCCCTCCCTGCTGCTGAGGTTATTATTTGAAGAGCCTCATCAATCGCTCTGGCATCACTGAAGGCTAACTTCTTAAACCTGGGGTCAAGTGCAGCGGTTTCTGATAGCACATGATTATATTCCATTCTGTGGAACTTTCTGTCCATTGATGAACATAGGGTGTCCATCAACTCTGTCACATGTCCTGTGGTTACATTTGCTTTTCTCTGGCGGCTGGCTGTGATTCGCTGCAGACCCTTAAACAGGAGTATCATTTTTGATGCTGTCACATAGCTGAAAAGAGAGAACAGTAACTTATTAGTTCAGGTTCATGTTCATGTTTTGTCTACTGATACTACATTCTCATCTACTGCTCATATACATATATAATACTGGATTAAATAATGATGTAGTAATAACTGCTTACTGTACCTCTCTCTACTGATCTCCACAGTGACCTGCTCAAAGGGTTCCAGGACTCTGCACACCTCCTCCACCACCTCCCATTCTTCTTGGGTCAGAGCATCAACAGGTGCATTGACGATGGCCAGGGTAGAGATGATGGTATCCTTTGACTCAAGAAACCGCTTCAACATATAAAATGTTGAATTCCACCTTGTAGTGCAGTCTTGTTTAGGCCTCAGCTCAGGCATCCCCATCTGGCGTTGTGTAGACTTAGTTTTTCAGCACCTACTGTGCTCCTGTGGAAGTATTCCACAGCGGCTTTCACTTTGTCCACAGTGGGCCTCATCACCTTTAGAGCATCTCTAACAATCAGGTTGATTGTGTGGGAAAGACATGGATGATGGGACCATTTAAACATTTTCATGGCTTTGGTTATGTTAGCTGCATTGTCGCTAACACAACAGACCACTTTTCCATCTACTTACCATTCTCTGGCCACTCTCAACAGTTCCTCTGCCAAGTTCTCTGAGGTGTGTCTGTCGCTGAACTCAAAGCAGTCCAGAAGATAGCTAGACATCGAAAAATATTCAATGAAGTGACATGTAACCGACATGTAAGAAGTGGTTACCCTTGATGTCCAACAGTCAGTGGTAAGACAAACTGCAGTAGCTTGTTGGACTCTTTCCCCCACTGAAGCCTGTGTGCTCTCGTACAGTTGTGGAATAAGTGATTTTGAAAGGGTTTTCCTGCTTGGAATTGTGTACATTGGATTTAGACTATTGCTATAATTTCTAAAACCTCTGTCCTCCACGAAGACTGCATTGCTGTGGGTCGCGGAGTAGGCCTACTTGACTGAGTGGATACATCTCCACGTGTGGAGGTGCTTGCTCCACCACTATCACTAGCAGGCCCGCTAGTTTCTCGAAGCTCCGATACAGCTAGCTTCACAGTTGGGTGGACAGTTCGCATATGCCGGTGTAGGTTGTGCGTAGACCCGGCTTTATATGAGATTTTGTTTTGGCAAATTCTACACTGTGTGCTAACATTGTCTACATTATTAAAATTTATCCAAATGCTACTGTGCTTCCGACTCATTTTCCAGCTGTTGTTTTCACAGCTGTCCTTCCTCTCTCTCCTCGGCTGCTAAGTGTGTGACTGTGAGTGAGTTGGCTCGGCATCTTTGCTTGACAATGGGTGTCTGATTTACAGGAACAACAGGTGAGGCTGTTTGTCTGCTCAGACTGTCAGAACGAATTTGTGCGCTTGAGCATTTAGGCCTATCTTATTTTATACATTTTTTTCGTTCTTTGAATTAGCTAATTCTATTCATTTAAATCTTTTGATTATTCATATCTTAATCTTTAAAAAAAATTATAAATAGATTTGGCTCTTCTGGTATGTGAGCCGGCTCCCAACGTTCACCTACAAGAGCCGGCTCTTAGAGCCGACTCGTTCGCGAACGACCCCTCACTACTACGTGTACTGTAGTATAATTGTAGCAAAGCTTGCTGTAATCATGCTGTTAAATAGTACCGCTCTAGCCAGCAGCACACATGGCGCCAAATTGCACACATGCTGACTAACTTGTCATTTGTTTGATAACTTGTATAACAGTAGCTAGCTACAAAAGCCAACTGTAGCTATGCTTGTAGTTACAATTACTATTAGATTGGGTGGTAATGAGCTGTTATCAGTTTATTTTACTATTGTGGTTGTATTCAGTAACTTGCTAGTCAAACATCAGATATAGGCATGTGTAGCTAAGTAAATTCTCCAGGGTATGTTAGCTAGTATGCTAGTATGGCATTTAGCTAGTATGCTGTTAGCTAGCATCGCGCTATTTAGCATGGTGTTAGCTAGCATAGTGTTAGTTAGGACACGTGGCCGAATTTGCACATGTGCTGGTTAGTTAAAGTGTGTTTAGTTAGCATGGCGCTAGATAGCCCGTGGTCGGAATTGCAAATGTGCTGATAAAAGCTGCTTGTTGGCTAGTTTGGAAATAGTTTGACAACCTGCATAACAGTACAAAGGAAAGATGTTTGCTAGCCATGCTTCTAATTAGTATTGCGTTTAAAACCCTTATTTTTTCAAAAATATATGATTTAAAAACCTAGCTAAGAATATTCTAATGATTAATTAGCCTAATCTTGCAAGTAGTAATGTTAGCATATATTTTGTTATTTTACAATTGTTAGTTTGGGTGTAATGAGATGTTATGTTAAACAAACCATGTTATAAAAATGAACTTTGCAGTTAGTAAACAGGTTTACCTAGACAGCACTTAAATCTTGAATTTATCAATTTCAGAATAATGTTAATAATTAACATACAACTAAAGTGAAAAAAAAATATTTACGTAAACATTCTTTTTTAGATTCTTGGAAATCCAAAAGCATTCATCCGTCAATGGATGAAGTGGAACCGTAAGTACTGCAGATTTGACACATCAAATCAATACATCCTTATTAGACATTACAAATTGAAGCATGGACAGTATGCAAGACCTGTCCATTACCATGAATCCATCAAGACTGTCCGTGCACCTTTTAAAACAGAAATAGCACTCAAGAAGCATTTGACTCAACATCGAAGAAATGTTCATGAAACAGTTACTGCTTGTATAAAATGTGACCTTTGTAACTTTTCTGAGCCCTGTAATGTTAAGCAGTACTTTTCTCATTTGAGAAGAAATTTCAACAATAAGGATTATATGCAAGAAGAGATTCAGAAAATAAAATAGGTCCTGACTGGGTAACTGTTGATGCAGCAATGATGACTACTTTCTCATTAAGAAGAAAGGAGATTGTGGAAGATGAGCCCCTTGTGATTGACATCAAATCTAGATGGCCAGCGCTGTTCAGACAGATAAGTGCTTATTTAAAATCTGCAAAGGATCCAATAAGATTTTCTGTGATTGTTGAAATTAATAATAGACACAGTTTCTCATACTTCAAGAGCTTGTCTCCCTTCAGACTTTTGTGCATTTTGAGATGAAGGTGATTAGAGGACACAAGGAACTACATAAGTTATTAATGTAATATTCTTTCCAAAAATGTATTCCTTTTATCTGTAGTGCTCTAAGGCTGGGTGTAAAAATCATAACTCTGACTGTTTATAGGTCACACAAATGCAGGGTTCTATACAGTGTAAGCGTTTCACTCATTTTCTGAAGTCAATTATGGCTATAAACCATTGTTGTTTTCAAAGTATTTCTGTCATTTAGTTTCATAGATTGACTTGAATCCCTTAACTTTATTTAACAATGAGGGCAGTGGCAGTCACAGGCTGTCATAGATACATTTGAAATTATCCCAACTGAGACTTAGCTAGTTTATGTTTCCATGTTTCCTAGCTATGTATATTTTAAATCACATGCTTCCAGGTTTTTCAGTGCTAGTTTCAGTTTAAACTGCAAGATATATTTCCCCCAAATCAGTATAAGTACTGTAGCTCCATTACCATGGTAACCCTTAATCACTACATTAAATGTTATGGTTTTTTAACAAGTGTTTTTTTGAGTTTTGTAGCAATGTAATTGCCTATTTTGCTTGATGGCCTTAGTGCCCTGGCTGATTGTTTTGGTGCACTGGCAGATTAGGCACCCCCTTGTCCCTAAAATTCCTTCCCTGGTATGTTATGATCTTCAAACAGGTTGCTCTGGAGTTCATGAGACTGGTGTCTGTGGACCTCAAGAAGACATTTTATGAAGTCCTGGACAGTCTTCTTTCCAAGCTCCTTGAATTCTTCCGGGCCAAGAGTGGTGGAGGGATGGAGCTAAAACACCTGATGGACAGTCTTGACAAAGACGTAGGTTAGATTATATTGATATTAAAGTCTTCTGTACAGTTATTACCTACGTTCTGGTGTATTGATAATTGCTACTTTTTTAAATACACATCAATATTGGGGATGAGACCTTATCATTGAAAACCACATTAATAATGTCGTAGAACTGTAAATTGTGCTTTTGTTGTTAGAGTTCCAATCAAAGGAAGAGAGAGGCTGTGCTCCGAGGCTTGCCATACTTCCTGCGAGAAGACCCTACCAATTTTTTGAAGACATGTGTGGTATACAACCGTACAACATAACATTATGCTTTCTCCCAGAGAGTGAAATTTCCTATGAATCATGATGCACTGTAACGTTCAATGGAGTCAAGTTGAATGTCTGTCACCATCTGAAGTGATTATAACACACAGGCCAAATCAAATGTGAACCAACTACACTATATAAGGACATCTCTTTTAGCAATGTTTTATTTGTTCTACTTCTACTCAACCTTTCTCCCTTGCTAGACATTCAGTTGAGAATTCTGATTTAGCATGCTTTTTGTCCAGAAGAAACTAAATCTTTATCTTGGACTGCAAAGCAAAAATCAGGACCATGCATTAAACACAATACTAGGTTTGGGTGATAATACCTAACTACCATGTAAACAACTATTGATAGCTGTTGTCGATGGTTGTGAAATGTAAGTATGCTCAAGTTTTACCATATTTGAACGTATCACACATCCCTGGTGTATGGCAGCACACAACACTGCACTGCCCTTAGTGATACTGTATGTCAAATTCCCTATTGTTAGACAATTAACAGAATTAAAGTGGCACTGTGAGGAATTCCAAATTCTATACAAAAGCTGTAAAAACAATATTTCTTGTTATTTAAATATAAAAAGCAATTTTGATAGAACAATTAATCCCTACACCATGCAGTGCTGACTTTGGCATTTGAACAGGAATTGCAATCAGTTTTGCTTCAACATTGCTCGTCAGTGGGCTCGCGCCGGTCCATCTTCAATATAAACTTTGTATTTTAGGCTGTGCTTTTGTCTAACAAATTAATTGCTTATTGTAGGGAATCATTGTTCTATCGAAATAACTTTATATAGTTTTAAAATATCTAGAAATATAGTTTACAGCTTTTGTAAACTGGTCATTTAAAAATAAAGTAGTAGAGGTGGAATTCTACACAGTGCACCTTTAATATAATGAATGTTGTAGAAAGAGCTGATTGCCAAAACAGCCCTGAATGATAGATGAGGCTTTACATGGTTTTCCCCCTCATTTTCAGTGTTGGATGACCATGGGCCTTCGCGGCGCTATAGCAGACAATCAATTGTTTTTTACAAATGGAAAAAGAACAGACCATGTTTTACCTCAACTAAGAATGCATTCTATCTAGACCTGGGAGCAATCATGGTTGACATGGTGCTTAAGGACCATGCTTGTTTACTGGCACAATGCTCTTGACCACTAGGCTACCTGCCACCCCACTTGCCTGCATCAATAAGCAATAGTACATTTGCAGACAGTGTCACAGAAAAATTGTATTGGAGGATGTTTTGTAGGGCAGTGCCTCTAATCTTTGCCTATTTTTGTTCTGTTTTTCAGAAGACAACTGATTCTGAAGAAGTCACCCGCGGAGTGAAAATCGGTATCCTTGTCGTTGTGGATGGAGCTGCAGCAGATGACCCAATGCCAGCTGACAATGTGGACGTTGCCCTTGTGATAGAAGAGCAGGAGATCATACATGAGCTTCACAATGTCCAAAATGCCTTTGCCACTTTGATTGGGCTTCTTTATTGTCTGAACATGGATTACCCAAGGTACACTTTCGAGGTAGTTCAGAAAATATTCTTGAAGATTGGTGCAGAAAACTGTACAGCAAAAGAGCATGGGCTGAAGAACCGTCTTCTTTGTTAAGACAACTATTTGCTGTGTTTTTGTTTCACTCGCAGTAGTTGAGTTAATTCCTCAGACAATGATGCTGTTATTTGCCTAAATCTTACAAATCTCAGTTTTGGGAAGACTTAAGTTAACCTATTTTTACGTGTGACCTTCAGTCTACAAAACTACAACCGTCTTTTGTTAGAGACCATTGATTTGCTATCATCTCTTCCCATTAATTACAGTGCATTCTGAAAATGTTTACAGCATGTTAGAATTTTTTTGCACACTCGACAACAACAACAAACCATTCTGAAGGTTGTCTTCGATCAGTGTTTGAATTTTTATTTACCGTGCCATAAAACCATGTTTCAATGGTGCCATTTGCAAATATGTATGGGTTTATTGGACAGAAGATTTTTTTTTAAATGTTTGACAAAACATTAGTGACAGCAGAATTTGGCTGCCCGTTTAAATGCACCCAAAGACATGCATCTAAAAATATGCATTGTTAGATTTTTTTTTTAATGACAATCAAAATGCATTCTAGGGAACAATACATTGTTGCAAATGTATTCGTTTGTTAATACATAATGTAATAAATGTTCTGAAATAGATGATAGGACTATTTAGTTGTCATTACAAGCTAGATGGAATTAATTGATTTCAATGTAAGTTGTTGAATCGATCAATGTACTCTTGATAGTAAATCAATCATTGTAAATATAAAGTCATTGTAAAATGGAGATAAGCTTTACTAAATCTGAACTTTGTTAAACTGTACATCCTGGTTTATATTAAGTTTAAAAAATATATACGTCAATGTCATGTTGTTGAGTTAGAACAGTGGTTCTCAAGCTCGTCTGTTATGTCATGTTACTGCACCTGTACATAGCCCATCTATAATTTAGCCCAAACAACTACCTCTCCCCCTACTGTATTTATTAATTTATTTATTTTGCTCCTTTGCACCCCATTATATCTATCTTTATTTTGCACATTCTTCCACTGCAAATCTACCATTCCAGTGTTTTACTTGCTATATTGTATTTACTTCGCCACCATGGCCTTTTTTTTGCCTTTACCTCCCTTATCTCACCTCATTTGCTCACATTGTATATACTTATTTTTTTCTACTGTATTATTGACTGTATGTTTGTTTTACTCCATGTGTAACTCTGTGTTGTTGTTTGTGTCGAACTGCTTTGCTTTATCTTGGCCAGGTCGCAATTGTAAATGAGAACTTGTTCACAACTTGCCTACCTGGTTAAATAAAGGTGAAATAAAAAATGTATAAATAAAAATAGTATAGTTATTTATTTATGTGTGTCCTGCTTGACTTGCTCGTAGCCACAGTGTAGGACAACCAGCCAAACAGGTTGAGAACTCTGTTACAATAACTCAATGTGAAGTAGGCTTGACTTAAGTGCATGTTGATTGAACAAGGATCGTAAATGGTTAACTCTTAAATGTGGCTTTAGATAAATCACACTTTAATGTTGTTCAACTTTTATTTCCAGTTATCTGGTTACATGGCCTTGTTCAAGCTCAGAGTACATTACATGTCACCTTATCCTATCTTAGACAATTTTGTTATGTAGACTTTAAATGTAGTTATCGTAACTGTGTTACTAGTATTGATAACTTTATTCAAAGTTGACATAACAAAATAGGAAAAAGATTCAACTCAGAATAGTACGTTATAATGGCAAATGGTTAACTCTTTTATACATTCAAGTAACTGGCTTTAGTTCAGATAACTCTAGCTTTAAGTTTGTTTCAACTTGTTATTTCCAGTCATCTAGTTGCGTGGCCCTTTTCAAGCTCAGAGCACTTAACAAAATGGTCGAAGCAAGGATAACGTGACATGTTATGTAAACTTAAAATTTAGTTACGATAATTAATTGAAAGTTGACTTAACAAAATGTGAAATTAATTCAACAAAAAATGGTTGGTTATACTAAAATGAAGAAGTGGACTTAACTGTCTATTATTTGTCAATAATAATATAGCTTTAGTTATAGTCTCGAATCCAAGATGGCGTAGCAGTCGGACGTGTCTTTGTTTGTCCTGTCCCGTGTAAATAGTCTTCGTATTTTTCGTATACATTTCGTATATATTTTAATTTCACTTTCCATCTAGGAACTGAATATACATTCCTACATTCCGCCTCACCCAATGTGGTACGGACCTGCTATTTTTTTATACTTTAGAACCGTAACCCCAATCAGAAGCTAGCCAGATAACTAGCTAGTAGTCAGTTAGCCACTGCTGCGGTCTTCACCCTCAACTCGGACACAGCCAGCTTCAATACCGGGCCAATACCTGCCAGTCTGCAAGCGCGATATCAACCCAGAGCATATAGGACTGCTTTTTCTCTACCACATCACCGGATTCCTGACGCAAGCTCTGGACAATTACACCGTATCATCACAGCTAGCTAGCTGCAACCGAGTGGCTACTACTGGCTAACACCTCTGTCCCGAAGCAAGCACCAGTTAGCCTTGAGCTAGCCTCGAGCTAGGCCCATCTGCCGGCTAGCTGAAGAGGTCTACCAGCGAATTCTTGGGCTACAATACCAGCTACAAGCTAATTTAGCCATTTTTTTGCCGCTGCTAGTAGCTTTTACCTTCTGCACAGACACCAGCCCTGTTATTAGCCTGGATATTACTCACCAATTTACCAGCATCGGACTGTCTCTCGACAACAACGCCGGATTCCTGCCGTAATCCCTGAGCCACTGCTTCTGATCCTCACAGCTAGCTTGCGGCTAGCGCAGCTAGCGCCACTGCCACGAAGCTAGCACCAGTTAGCAAACACAATTCTACAATTCACAACCTCTCTTTCGCTATCGCCATCTGGCTTGGATTCTCTGTCGACACGACCACGTCTGAGCAGACCCCCTCCGTCTGAGCAGACCACCCCCCTGGACACTATGATCACTTGGCTACATAGCTGATGCATGCTTGACTGTCCATTAATTCACGGTACTCCATTCTGTTTATTTGTGTTTTATCTGTCGGCTCTGTGCTTTAACTCAGGATCTGTGTGTAGTTAATCCGACCCTCTCTGCCTAGTCGTCGCCATTTTTACCTGTTGTTGCTGTGTTAGACTAGCACCCTGTTATTGCTGCTGTTATCTTACCTGTTGTTTTAGCTAGCTCTCCCAATCAAGACCTGCAATCACTTTATGCCTTATTGTATGTCTCTCTCAAATATCAATATGCCTTGCATACTGTTGTTCAGGCTAGCTATCATTGTTTTGGTTTGCAATGGACCCTGTAGATCCACTCTCCGTACCTCTGATACCTCCTTGGTCCCACCCCCCACACATGCGGTGACCTCACCCATTGAGACCAGCATGTCCAGAGATACAACCTCTCTTATCATCACCCAGTGCCTGGGCTTGCCTCCGCTGTACCCACGCCCCACCATACCCCTGTCTGCACATTATGCCCAGAATCTATTCTACCACGCCCATAAATCTGCTCCTTTTATTCTTTGTCCCCAACGCTCTAGGCGACCAGTTTTGATAGCCTTTAGCCGCACCCTCATCCTACTACTCCTCTGTTCCTCGGGTGATGTGGAGGTAAACCCAGGCCCTGCATGTCCCCAGTCACCCTCATTTGTTGACTTCTGTGATCGAAAAAGCCTTGGCCTCATGCATGTCAACATCAGAAGCCTCCTCCCTAAGTTTGCCTTACTCACCGCTTTAGCACACTCTGCCAACCCTGATGTCCTTGCCGTGTCCGAATCCTGGCTTAGGAAGGCCACCAAAAATTCTGAGATTTCCATACCCAACTATAACACTTTCCGTCAAGATAGAACTGCCAAAGGGGGAGGAGTTGCAATCTACTGCAGAGATAGCCTGCAAAGTTCTGTCATACTTTCCAGGTCTATGCCCAAACAGTTCGAACTTCTAATTTTAAAAATTAATCTCTCCAGAAATAAGTCTCTCACTGTTGCCGCCTGCTACCGACCCCCCTCAGCTCCCAGCTGTGCCCTGGACACCATCTGTGAATTGATCGCTCCCCATCTAGCTTCAGAGTTTGTTCTGTTAGGTGACCTAAACTGGGATATGCTTAACACCCCGGCAGTCCTACAATCCAAGCTTGATGCCCTCAATCTCACACAAATCATCAAGGAACCCACCAGGTACAACCCTAAATCCGTAAACATGGGCACCCTAATAGACATTATCCTGACCAACCTGCCCTCCAAATACACCTCTGCTGTCTTCAATCAAGATCTCAGCGATCACTGCCTCATTGCCTGTATCCGCCACGGGTCCGCGGTCAAACGACCACCCCTCATCACTGTCAAACGCTCCCTAAAACACTTCTGCGAGCAGGCCTTTCTAATCGACCTGGCCCGGGTACCCTGGAAGGATATTGACCTCATCCCGTCAGTTGAGGATGCCTGGTCATTCTTTAAATGTTACTTCCTCACCATATTAGACAAGCACGCTCCGTTCAAAAAATGCAGAACCAAGAACAGATATAGCCCTTGGTTCACTCCAGACCTGACTGCCCTCGACCAGCACAAAAACATCCTGTGGCGAACTGCAATAGCATCGAAGAGCCCCCGCGATATGCAACTGTTCAGGGAAGTCAGGAACCAATACACGCAGTCAGTCAGGAAAGCAAAGGCCAGCTTTTTCAAGCAGAAATTTGCATCCTGTAGCTCTAACTCCAAAAAGTTCTGGGATACTGTAAAGTCCATGGAGAACAAGAGCACCTCCTCCCAGCTGCCCACTGCACTGAGGCTAGGTAACACGGTCACCACCGATAAATCCGTGATAATCGAAGACTTCAACAAGCATTTCTCAATGGCTGGCCATGCCTTCCTCCTGGCGACTCCAACCTTGGCCAACAGCCCCGCCCCCCCCGCTGCTACTCGCCCAAGCCTCCCCAGCTTCTCCTTTACCCAAATCCAGATAGCAGATGTTCTGAAAGAGCTGGAAAACCTGGACCCATACAAATCAGCTGGGCTTGACAATCTGGACCCCCTATTTCTGAAACTGTCCGCCGCCATTGTCGCACCCCCTATCACCAGCCTGTTCAACCTCTCCTTCGTATCATCTGAGATCCCCAAGGATTGGAAAGCTGCCGCGGTCATCCCCCTCTTCAAAGGGGGAGACACCCTGGACCCAAACTGTTACAGACCTATATCCATCCTGCCCTGCCTATCTAAGGTCTTCGAAAGCCAAGTCAACAAACAGATCACTGACCATCTCGAATCCCACCGTACCTTCTCCGCTGTGCAATCCGGTTTCCGAGCCGGTCATGGGTGCACCTCAGCCACGCTCAAGGTACTAAACGATATCATAACCGCCATCGATAAAAGACATTACTGTGCAGCCGTCTTCATCGACCTGGCCAAGGCTTTCGACTCTGTCAATCACCATATTCTTATCGGCAGACTCAGTAGCCTCGGTTTTTCTAATGACTGCCTTGCCTGGTTCACCAACTACTTTGCAGACAGAGTTCAGTGTGTCAAATCGGAGGGCATGTTGTCCGGTCCTCTGGCAGTCTCTATGGGGGTACCACAGGGTTCAATTCTCGGGCCGACTCTTTTCTCTGTATACATCAATGATGTTGCTCTTGCTGCGGGCGATTCCCTGATCCACCTCTACGCAGACGACACCATTCTATATACTTCCGGCCCTTCCTTGGACACTGTGCTATCTAACCTCCAAACGAGCTTCAATGCCATACAACACTCCTTCCGTGGCCTCCAACTGCTCTTAAACGCTAGTAAAACCAAATGCATGCTTTTCAACCGGTCGCTGCCTGCACCCGCACGCCCGACTAGCATCACCACCCTGGACGGTTCCGACCTAGAATATGTGGACATCTATAAGTACCTAGGTGTCTGGCTAGACTGCAAACTCTCCTTCCAGACTCATATCAAACATCTCCAATCCAAAATCAAAGCAAGAATCGGCTTTCTATTCCGCAACAAAGCCTCCTTCACTCACGCCGCCAAACTTACCCTAGTAAAACTGACTATCCTACCGATCCTCGACTTCGGCGATGTCATCTACAAAATAGCTTCCAATACTCTACTCAGCAAACTGGATGCAGTTTATCACAGTGCCATTCGTTTTGTTACTAAAGCACCTTATACGACCCACCACTGCGACCTGTATGCCCTAGTCGGCTGGCCCTCGCTACATGTTCGTCGTCAGACCCACTGGCTCCAGGTCATCTACAAGGCTATGCTAGGTAAAGTGCCGCCTTATCTCAGTTCACTGGTCACGATGGCTACACCCACCCGCAACACGCGCTCCAGCAGGTGTATCTCACTGATCATCCCTAAAGCCAAAACCTCATTTGGACGCCTTTCCTTCCAGTTCTCTGCTGCCTGCGACTGGAACGAATTGCAAAAATCTCTGAAGTTGGAGACTTTTATCTCCCTCAACAACTTTAAAAATCTGCTATCCGAGCAGCTAACCGATCGCTGCAGCTGTACATAGTCCATCTGTAAACTACCCACCCAATTTACCTACCTCACCCCCCATACTGCTTTTATTTATTTACTTTTCTGCTCTTTTGCACTTTTGCACAGTATCTCTTCTTGCACATGATCATCTGATGATTTATCACTCCAGTGTTAATCTGCTAAATAGTAATTATTCGATGTATTGCCTACCTCATGCCTTTTGCACACATTGTATATAGATTCTCTTTTTTTTCTACCATGTTATTGACTTGTTTATTGTTTACTCCATGTGTAACTCTGTGTTGTCTGTTCACACTGCTATGCTTTATCTTGGCCAGGTCGCAGTTGCAAATGAGAACTTGTTCTCAACTAGCCTACCTGGTTAAATAAAGGTGAAAAAAAAAAAAAAAAAAAATTTTTTAACTCCACATTTATTGTTAACAAAAGGTTTAAATTGATTCAAATAATAATAAATTAAATTAACAATTCACATACATCAAATTAACCACCTATTGTTAGTCAAAATAAAAGCAATAAAAGCTAGGATACCGTGAAATGTGAAGTACTCTGAGCTTGAAAAAGGCCATGCAACTAGATCACTGGAAATAATAAGTTGAAACAACAAATCATTTTTTACATTGAAGTAGGAGAGTGATGGAGTGATGCATCAGATGACCTGGCCTCCACAATCACCCGACCTCAACCCATTGAGATAGCTTGGGATGAGTTGGACCGCAGAGGGAAGGAAAAGCAGCCAACAAGTGCTCAGCATCTGTGGGAACTCCTTCAAGACTGTTGGAAAAGCATCCCAGGTGAATGTGATTGAGAGAATGCCAAGTGTGAAAAGCTGTCAAGGCAAAGAGTGACTACTTTGAAGAATCTAAAATCATTTTTTAAACGCTTTTTTGGTTACTACATGATTCCATATGTGTTATTTCATAGTTTTGATGTTTTCACTATTATTCTACAATGTAGAAAATAGTAAAAATAAAGAAAAACCAAACTTGACTGGTACTATATTTACAAAAAAAATATGGGGGATTGGAAATGATGCAGGTAAATACATTGATGGAAGCTACAATCTGCAGTATTAAAGCTAATCCTCCCCATAAAAAATGTATATAAAATCAATAACAATAATAATATATATTTTCCAGGTGTATTTCCAAATACATTCCAATATTCAACTACGTTTCCAAATAAGAAATAAGAAATATCCAAATACTTACTTCCAAATGTCTTTGAAAGTAATTGAAATACCCTAAATAGGATTTGAACCCAGGTCTGCAAATACCAAGTTGCTCTTTATCACATGCAAACTGAAACAAAGGCACAGTGCCTTCAAAAGGTATTCACACCCCTTTACTTTTTCCACATTTTGTTGTGTTACAGCCTGAATTTAAAATGGATTTCATTCAGATGTTATTGTCATTGGCCTACACACAATACCCCATAATGTCAAAGTGGAATTGTTTTTCAAAATTTTAGTCAATAAATGTTCAACCTCTGTCATGGCAAGCCTAAATACGTTTAGGAGTAAACGTTTGCTTAACAAGTCACATAAGTGGCATGGACTCACTCTGTATGCAATAAGTGTTTAACATACTTTTTGAATGACTACCTCATCTCTGTACCCCAGACATACAATTATCTGTAAGGTCTCTCAGTCGAGCAGTACATTTCAAAACACAGACTCAACCACAAAGACCATGGAGGTTTTACTAGATTGGTAAAAAACAAAAACAGACATTGAATATCCCTTTGAGCATGGTAAAGTTATTAATTACACTTTGGATGGTGTACCAATACACCCAGTACCTACAAAAATACAGACATCCTTCCTAACTCAGTTGATTGAGAGGAAGGAAACCACTCAGGGACTTCACCATGAGGCCAATGGTGACTTTAAAACAGTTGAAGTTTAATGGCTGTGATAGGAGAAAACGGGGGATGGATCAGCAACATTGTAGTTACTCCACAATACTAACCTAACTGACAGAGTGAAAAGCAGGAAGCCTGTGTGAAGTAAAATTGTATGTTTGTGTATCAGATCAATGCTGCTTTTATAATAACCAATAAGATAGGTTCATGGAAGTGACTAATTGATCGTGCATGGAGGAATCCTCACTATCAGTATAAGTAATTTGGCAGTACGCCCAGAACATTGCTGTATGGGAACCAAAAGTGGTATTTCAGTTTCAAGGTCTCAGTTTGGAGAGAAGAAGCCTTGTGAGGTATTGGTCTGTCACGTGCAGAAACCAAAGCTAATGATGAATAAAGAATAATGTAAATCATGCTTTTTTTACTTTTTTGTATAGCCGTATATAAGAAAAGTAACGGGACTGCCCTGGGGGAGCTCCCGACCGACGTGTACTATGGTATATTAAGTTTGTTGGAACCTCTCTAGCATACATATTTCAGTTTCAAGGTCTCAGTTTGGAGAGAAGAAGCCTTGTGAGGTATTGGTCTGTCACGTGCAGAAACCAAAGCTAATGATGAATAAAGAATAATGTAAATCATGCTTTTTTTACTTTTTTGTATAGCCGTATATAAGAAAAGTAACGGGACTGCCCTGGGGGAGCTCCCGACCGACGTGTACTATGGTATATTAAGTTTGTTGGAACCTCTCTAGCTTGCTGATAATAAAGAATGATTCATTTAATATTGACTTCCGGTGTCCCTGGTGTTGAATTTCCACCACAATTTGGTGTCACAAAGAAGATGATTGATTCTGCCTGCGGAGCTTTACAGTGAGGGTCTGCGAGGAAAACTGTTAGCAAATTTTATAAAGCGTGAGGGAAATTCCCATCTGACCAAAAGACAATGAGGACATGCCCAGACCAGACCCTTACTGTGAGCTGCCCAGGAGGAGACACATCATCCTCGAACAACTGAGAGACACAGAGACTGAATTTTAGTAAGTCAATTTAAATTAATTTGCATTTAAAAAAAAAATATATATAGTCTTGACAAGAAGGCTAGAACTAGTCTTAGGAGAAGGCTAGAGCGAGAGCAAAAAGGTACCATGGAAAAACCCGCTGACAACCATCTGTAGGCATTCATTTGAAGCGTCTAAGTGGTCTGGAGCCACTACTAATAGCACCAGGTGTTATTGAGCATGTTGTGCTATTTTATATGTATAGCAAGTAGCGGCAAGAGAACCGTTGAACATACATACTGTATGGTGCATAGGAAGTAACGACAAGAGAATCATTGAAGATGCACATGGAGTAATAAGGGAGATTACTGAGTGTGTTCGGGAATAGTACTAAGTGAATGTGGATGTGAGAGTTGTGGAAAGGACATGTTAAACTGATTGAAATTGGGATAATAAGCAGATAAAAATGTGGATATCCAACTTGTAAAATCATTGCAGTAGAATGTTAACTGGTGACTGAGTTTATCAGGAAGTGTATAGGAGATGTTGTACCCACCCATCAAACAGTTACACCTATGCTTCATTGCACAATTTCATTTAAGGATTCTGGCAATGACATTTCAGCTGGAGCTTTTGTCGTGAGTGGTATGTTAATGACAGATCGGTATCTCAATGCATTTTTTGTCTAAATTACCATACATTTTGCAGTGTGTAGACCTCCACAATCAACCTGATACCCCAAATAAACAATTTTGTACAAGCCCGGCACTCATTCTTTTGCCGTTTCTTCATTTTCTTCTTCAGATAGTATTTAAGTTCGTCCTCCCAATGGCACATGTTCAAAGTGGATGGCCCTTGAAGATTTACAACATTATATAGGGATTCTGTATGTGAAGATATTAAAGGAGAGAGTACTATTCCCGAATATGCTGTGTAAACAGAACACTCATGTAAATATTTAAACCCCTGTAAGAATAGAACACTAGAGTAAAAGAGGAATCAAGGCACTGCGCCTTCTTCACCACACTGTGTGTGGGTGGACCATTTCAGTTTGTCAGTGATGTGTACGCCGAGGAACTTGAAGCTTTCCACCATCTCCACTGCGGTCTCGTTGATGTGGATAGGGGGGTGCTCCCTCTGCTGTTTCATTAAGTCCACGATCATCTCCTTTTGTTTTGTTGACGTTGAGTGAGAGGTTATTTTCCTGGAACCACACTCCCAGAGCCCTCACCTCCTCCCTGTAGGCGGTCTCGTCATTGTTGGTAATCAAGCCTACTACTGTTATGTCATCTGCAAACTTGATGATTGAGTTGGAGGCGTGTTTGGCCACGCAGTCATGGGTGAACAGGGAGTACAGGAGGGGACTGAGCACGCACCCTTGTGGCGCCCCAGTATTGAGGATCAGCAAAGTGGAAATGTTGTTTCCTACCTTCACCAACTGGGGACAGCCCGTCAAGAAGTCCAGGACCCAGTTGCACAGGGCAGGGTTCAGTCCCAGGGCCTCGAGCTTAATGATGAGCTTGGAGCGTACACTGGTGTTGAATGCTGAGCTATAGTCAATGAACAGCATTCTTACATATGTATTTCTCTTGTCTAGATGGGATAGGGCAGTGTGGAGTGTGATGGCGATTGCATTGTCTGTGGATCTATTGGGGCGGTAAGCAAATGGAAGTGGGTCTAGGGTGACAGGTGAGGTAGAGGTAATGTGATCCTTGACTAGTCTCTCAAAGCACTTAATGATGACAGAAGTGAGTGCCACGGGGCAATAGTCATTTAGTTCAGTTACCTTTGCTTTCTTGGGCACATGAACAATGGTGGCCAACTTGAAGCATGTGGGGACAGCAGACTGGGATAGGGAGAGATTGAATATGTCTGTAAACACACCAGCCAGCTGGTCCAGCTGGTCTTGGAGGGAAAAACGACACTAATTGTATTGTGCCATATTCCCAGTCACCTTGCCATGGTTAACTGCGATGGTTCGTGCTTTCAGTTTTGCGTGAATGCTGCCATCTATCCATGGTTTCTGGTTAGGGTAGGTTTTAATAGTCACAGTGAGTACAACATCTCCTATACACTTCCTGATAAACTCAGTCACCAAATCAGTGTATTCGTCAATGTTATTCTCGGAAGCTACCCGGAACATATCCCAGTCCGCGCGATCAAAACAATCTTGAAGCGTTGATTCCGATTGGGCAGACCAGCGTTGAATAGTCCTTAGCATGGGTACTTCCTGTTTGAGCTTCTATATGAAGGGAGGAGCAAAATGGAGTCGTGGTCAGATCTGCCGAAAGGAGGGTGGGGGAGGTTCTTATATGCATCCCGGAAGTTGGAGTAACAGTGGTCAAGTGTTTTGGCAGCGCGAGTACTACAGTCAATATAGAACTTCAGCATCCTTTTTCTCAAATTTGATTTGTTAAATTCTCCAGCTACAATAAATGCAGCCTTAGGATATGTGGTTTCCAGTTTGCAAAAAGTCCAGCGGAGTTCTTTGAGGGCTGTCGAGGTATCAGCTTGAGGGGGGATATACACAGCCGTGGCTATAACCGATGAGAATTCTTTTGGGAGATAATACGGTCGGCATTTGATTGTGAGGTATTCTAGATCCGGTGAACAAAAGGACTTGAGTTCCTGTATGTTATCACAATTACACCATGAGTCGTTAATCATGAAACACGCCCTTCTTCTCAAAGAGATATTTATTTCGGTCTGTGCGATGAACTGAGAATCCAGCTGGCTGGACCGATTCGGACAGTATATCCCGAGAGAGCCATGTTTCCGTGAAGCAGAGTATGTTACAATCCCTGATGTATCATTGGAAGGAAATCCTCGCCCTGAGCTCGTCAACTTTATTATCCAGAGACTGAACATTAGCGAGTAATATACTCGGAAGCGGTGGGTGGTGTGCGCGCCTCCTAAATCGGACTAGAAGATCACTCCGAGTACCTCTCCATCGCCGGCTTTGTTTTGGGTCTGTCACGGATCCCTCCAGTACTGCTGCTCATTCCGTTCACCAGCTCCGGAGGTCTACGTCACCGGCCTTCTAGGTGTCACTGAACTGGATTCATTACCAACAACCCCGGACTGTCTTGTCTCATTACGCACACCTGGTTCCCATTCCCCCTGATTAGTATGTGTATATATGTGCCCTCCGTTCCCATTTGTCCTTGTCGGTTATTGTTACCATGCCCGTTGGTCTTGTGAGCACCTGTGCTGTTGTATCGGCTTCCATGCTACGTGTTATTGTGCACTTGTTTTACGGGTCTCGTCCCGTGTATTAATTAGATGTTTACACCTCGCATCTTGTTTGGGTGGAGAAAATAAAACCCATATTACATATTCCTGCACTTGTCTCCTATCATTATACAACTTGACAGGGTCGGCTTCTGGAATCAGTTCAGTTGCCCTGGGGGGTGCGAACAAAGGATCTGCTTCGGGAAAGTCGTATTCCTGGTCGTGATGCTGGTAGTGCTGGTGAGTTACCGCCACTCTGATATCCAATAGTTCTTCCCGACTGTTTTACTATTATTTAAAAAATTCTGGGCTAACAATGTAAGAAATAATACCTAAAAAAAATATACTGCCAAGTTTCCTAAGAGCAAGAAGCGAGGCAGCCCCCTGTCGGCGCCAATTTCACTTATGGATATGCTTGTAATCGTTAAGGACTGGGGAGTTTTCAGGATAAAACATTTACAGAATGGAGCTAAGCACAGGCAGAATCCTAGAGGAAAACCAGGTTCAGTCTGCATTCCACCAGACAATGGGAATTCACCTTTCAGCAAGACAATAACCTAAAATATAAGGCCAAATCTACACTGGAATTGCTTACCAAGATGACAGTGAACGTTCCTGAGTGGCCAATTTACAGTTTTGACGTAAATCTACGGAAAGACTTGAACATGGTTGTTTATCAATGATCAACAAACAATTTGACAGAGCTTGAAGAATTTTGAAAAGAATCATAGGCAAATGTTACACAATTCAGGTGCGACTGGACTGACTCACATCGCTACCAAAGGTGATTCTAACATGTATTGACTAAGGAGGTTGAATACTTGTCTAATCAAGATAGTGTTTAATGTTTCATGAATGTTTTACAAATGTAAGATTTTTTTTCTCCACTTTGACATTAAAGAGTATTTTGTATAAATCTTTGACAAAAAATGTAATCCATTTTAATCCCACTTTGTAACACAACAAAATGTGGAAGAGTAAAGGGTTGTGAATACTTTCTGAAGGCACTGTATTTTCTCTCCCTCACACCCTCGTCTCTCTCTCATTCTCTTGTCCCTATTTGACCTTAATCTTCCCTCAGGACTTATAAATGGCATAGCCCCATTCTCCACCAGACCTCCCAGACTATCACCTTCGGTGGTGCTATGCCTACAGATTCCCTCTCCATAGAGTAAGAGTGAGTGAGAGGAATATCGAGTGGCGCCATCCAATTCTGTGTTCCATTTGGAGACCAGGCTCTGAGGTTGCTGCAGAATGCCAAATGAAGTGTGTGTCTCTGTCTGTGACAGTGACAAACTGCCCTCAGCCCCTTGAGTGGCTTTGCCCTCTCTTTGTGTCCCATGTCCTGTCCCCTCCACAGCAGGCAAGAGTGCCAGTGTGCCCACCTGTGCCAGCCCTGCCAGCTGATAAATCGGGCATCTTGCATAAATAACAACCCCTGATAAGTCAGTTTGAGTATGAGCAGTCAATCAAGTTGTCAGTGAATCTGGCATCATCTGCTTCAGCCTACTGCATGTTAAATAACGTTATTTGAATATTTGAAATATTAATGCTAATGTGTCTGGAAGCCAGAGAGACCTGGTGCACCTCTTCATTCTGTCCCTGCCTGGTATCTATATGCAGAAGCAGTAGTATGGTGCCTCTGGTGCAAGAGAGAGGTGCATTCTGGGATGGCTTAAAAAGGGGCTATGGAGTGAGTCAGACATCAATGGATCTGGCCATTGAAATAGTGCACAGTAGTGAGATGAGAGTTCGCTACCCATCTAATGAATAATGAATGTGTGCTGTACCGATGAGGCAAACAGTCACACAGGATGAGGAACACTAGGTTACTTGACACTTTCAACTTGACAAATTCAACTTTACAATAGTTTCTGCTATGTCACCAGCCACTGTGTAGACCCTTTGGCACAATTTAAGAACACTTCCACAGCAAATAATCACCCATCAATGTAAAACCTGACTGATTTATATAGAATTTGTACTCTGCAAAATCTATACTTTATAGTGCCCCTGTGGCGCAAAGTATCTACTGTCATTGAACAAAGGAACTGAATATAAGTCACCGCATTTATATTCTGAGTCTATGGCCTCTCTCATGATCTCTCCTGTGTAATATATTCAGTCAGACCAACCATAGCGGGCGGCCTTGACCACTCTTCTTTACTGCTTTTTTCTCCTCCTCTGCTCTCATTCTCTCTCCAATCATGTGCATTGAATAGATATGAGGTGAATTTAAGCCTGTAGCGAAGTAATCTGGTTTGACCCTACTTGGCCAATTAACATGTAATAAGAACACTTAATATCATTCAAAGACATATACACATGTGCACCCCCCACCACCTCCATCCCCCTCGCCCCAGCTGCATAGATAAAGGGAGGAGGGAGATGTAAAAGGGTGTGAGAACAAAATGGATTAGAGACTCGATGGAAAGAAATTATTGGATACTGCGAGAAAATGGAGCAAAGGGACATTATAGGAAAAGGATTGAATAAGAAAAAAATATGGGAAAGAACGTAGGAGGACAAGAAAAAATAGATTCTAATATGATGTGGGGAGGCAGAGGGCACTAGCCTTTTTAATCTGACAAGCAGAGCCAATTTACATGATTAATTATGCTGCTGAGCGCTGAGCTGATCTATGAAATTCTTATTAAATACCTGACAGTTGCAAGCTTGGTGGAGGCCACGTGTCAGCACAGGGCCAACACACGTATTTACTGTAGCATTCGCCATTAGCTTTCTCTCTGTGTGTCTTTCCCTGTCTTGTTCTCCTTCTTTCTCTCTGCTCCGCCCCTACTTCTCTCTCTCCCTCTATCTCTGTCCCTCTTCTCCTCCCTCTCTTTCTACACTATTCTCCCCCTTTACTTCATCATCTCATTCCTCATACAATTTTTTATTCACAGTGATTTTCTCAAGAGTGCCACTATGGTCCAATGATTGGCAGGTGTGGATACTGGTGGCAGGTGGCAGTTTCCTTTTGCACTATGATGTGGGGGTTTCAACAGTAAGCCGGCAGTTATCACTACACCATCGGAAAGCCCTGAGGTTGGGGGGGTTGGATCTTGTATGGAGAGCAACTGGAGACCTAAACGGTCAGCCGGACTTCAACTCACCACATCTCTCCAGCAAGCAGTATCTCTCCTATCCTATTCTCTGGCCAGCCACAAGGTGTTGATGAGCTGTCATCACATCTTTATTAACACTTCTGGGGCTGGATTCACAAGGCTTTTTTTGTAATGATAAATGAGACTTTCATGAAGCACTCCAAGGCCTTTCCAATGTGTTGGACTACTGACAGTCGCATATCCCCAGCAGTAGGCAGTGACAAAAATCTAAAATGTCTCAACTTTCTGACAAATAACTAAACATCAGAGAGATATTTCATGTAGGTAATGCTAACGTACTGATGCATGATTGAGCGTATGAGCAGATGGACTGGAAGAAGTATCCTCAGAACCAATCCCAGACATAAAGGGTACAAGGCTGCTAATAATACACTGCAGAGCAGGGCCAAGTCTTGCTTTTAGAGCAGCACCATGTCACAGTAACCCAGATAAACACCTTTAGAATCTGTCACTTAGAAATGTTCAGACAAGCTTATGAAAACATTCCAGAGTGGCTACACCTTTTTTTACAATTACGAATCTGATCCTTTTGTCACATACATCCACCTATTGTCACATACATCCACTCTTATAGACATAGTGACCCTTTCATAAACATGTCTTCACTATTAGATGACACATACCTATGTTTCCGTCAGTACAGTAATCAGCTCTTGCTGTACCACTCTTTAACTGATCTAAATGCTCACCTCAGAGGCAGAACAAAGTCAACGACTCCCTAGTCAAGGACTCCACTAGGTCATCTGTGAAACAGGCTCTACTCCATATTAGGAAGAAAGGTTTAATATCTATATTATTGATCAGCCCATATGGCTGCCGATCAATCTTATCTGGTCTCTATACAGGCAGACTGACCATCAGTGAGAGAAGATACGGTAGGAGTCTAAAAGAGTGTGTGTGTGTCCTGAATGAGGTCACTACTGTAAGTAACATCAAGAATGGAACACATCAGACGTCCTCCTTCTATGAGAAAAATATTAAATCTGAACATAGTGCTGGGGGAGGAAAACATTCCATATAGGTAGCTCACTGTAGATACTGCAGTAGAAAATCCAAAGAACTAAATCTACCAGAAAAAGTTTATGGAAAACCTAACTTAATAACTTTGTTAGCATGATAATCAAATTACTCGATAGAATAACCAACATTTAAAACCATTTTTCCAAAATAATATACAATCAGAGCTATCTCAGCATGAGAGAACCCTATAGTTGTTGGTGCTAGACTGGTGCTTCTGACTGGTGCTAGACAAAACGTTCCCCTTTCTGTTCCTTGATGGGAAATAATGATTCAAATTATGAACTTTTCAAATTATATGCCTGCTGCTGGTCAAATCAGTCTTCCCTCGGTACAGTCTTTGATTGTCTGGCCACCCACATAGCTATCCCCTGACAACAGTGATTGCCAGACGAAACAAAATATTTTCTGCTCCTTACTTTGTTTATCATCACCACTGTTTCCACAGTGAGACACAATGCCTTCACATTTCCAGTAGGACAGTAAGACACAGTAACACAAAGCGTGATAGGGGTTATTATTAGGAGAACTGATCTCACCTCTACAGACATTGCCGTTATCCGGCTCAAAGCCAGCCTTGCAGGTGCAGCTCCCGATGGGAACCATCCACTCCCCATCTCCATTGCAGTACAGCTTGATGGGCACGTCCACCTCCTCTGAGTTAGCGATGCACGTGCCTCTGGCGATGACCAGTGAGGTGCTCTCGGCGCCCGTCATCGTCTCTGGGAAGATGGCGAAATTCTGCACCACGCTGGGGCATTTCTTATGGAAGACACGTACTGACAGCAGGGACATGCAGGCCCCGTAGTCCTGGAAGGCCAAGTAGAACCCATTACGGGAGAGAGGGCCAAAGCTCCGCACCTCCGTGTTGACCTTCATCAATCGTCCGCCGAAGTCCACTTGGGAGAAACTCTCGTCGGCCGCGATGGTGTCCACCTTCAGGTAGGGAGCTTCCATCCAGAAGGAGGTTCCCTTGGTGGTGGCGATGACCGAGTCTGTCTCGTAGTAGTAGAGGTTGAAAGTCTCCTTACAGGAGCCGGGGACACTAGGGATGGAGCTGCAGTCACGTACAGTGAAACGCATCTCCACATAGACACGCTGAGCCCCTCGTCTGTCGATGAAGGTGGTGAGGAGCCAGTTGTTCTGGCTGGGCTCGAACACGTTACACACCTGGTAGGTCCTGATGGTGTTGAGGTTCTCATCATAGCCACTCACCTCCTCCCACTGTGGAGAACAGACACACAACAAGTTAGAGCAAGGCTTCAATCAATCAGCACGTCCGTCCAAGTCATGGAGAGAGAGATTAGTGCGAGTGCGAGAGACCGAGAGTATGGCCCTGCATATGTTTTCCCTCCATTTCCCAGTGTATTAATATACCTCTCTGAACGCTGGTATTGGCTGTTAGCGGCCCACAATCCACTCAGACACAGCCAGTCTACCACAGATAAGTGGCCCAACTGAAATCAATCTTGCGCAGGCATGACTGAGCAAGGCCTCACCACATTAGGACATTTGGTGCATTACAGACGCAGGATTATACAAGGTATTGAATTAAAGCCTTAGAGAAACGATGGACCATCGCATCAGAACGAGCTGCCTAGCTAATGGAGTCAGCATTTAAAGCAGTACACACACGTTAGGGGGCTGTGAGCCAGCCATAAAGCACTGATAGGCCTTAAACACAGTCAATGCTTTCCCTACACCATTAATTCACACATTACCATTTATGTGACGGACCAGGATCACTGCTACTGTGCATTAACACCACTGGTAAATTCTTCATAATCATAACAGAAATGTTTGTGTGTTTTGTGTGTGCATGCGTGTGTATGTTTACGTGTGCCTGTTTGATGTATATGTGCAATATTATGATGTACTGTACTAATGGTATGACGTTGAAACGGCCACTTCTCCACAGGAGAATTACCATGGACCAAGAGAGGGCACACTGGATGTGGATTGGCCATAGCAGCCCACAGTCTGGCAGATGATGGAATGCATGAATACAGAAACACTAGTGGAGAGTACCCTACACACCATCATCCCTGAGAGCTATTGTTTTATCCAACTATCCAGGCCTTCTTTAGGGAGGTGAGATAGATACACCGTCATGTGTGTGTGTATGAGCAATAGACGAGGGTTGTGTGAAACAGGAGGTAACGTGGTGAGTTGTGGCTACTGGGGAGCACTGAAGCGGTGCATTGTGGGAGATCCTGTTGAAACAGCGGCCAGGAAGAGGACTAGATCACAGAGAGCTGAGATGATTAATGAGTTTACGGAGAGCCCTGACACAAATTAAACCGTATCTTTTTTTCTCAGTGTCTCTCCTTCGCTCTTCCCCTCTTCCCTGGGATGACCATTCATCAGAATTAGAGCGACCTGTCCCTTTCAACACCAAGCAGACATTAATACAGCCAGGTTCCAGCCATAGAGAGTGAGAGAGGGGTAGGAGTGCTCAGCGCAGCTAGAGCCAAGCTAAGGGGACCCTCCATGTCTCCACCATCCACAGATGACCTATTTTCACAGCATTCCAGACTAATGTCTGACTATGTGTCTGACAGCAACATTAATTTCAAGTGCTGTGCCACAACAACTGTGCCAAGCACCCACTGTCCTGACAATGTTCCACACACAGGTGTTCGGAGACGCTAGATAGCTAATTAGAACAGGTGTTTGCATCTCTTCCTTAAGCTGTGTCATTGAAATATAGCCATGTGGGAATCGTGTTATGAAGGTGTGGAATATTAAGACTGTTTTGATTGAGTGATGTTTTTTCGTGTCTTAATGCGTCTTCATGGGTCATACCCTGTGTGGAGATCCTGATGGTTTGTCGGGACGCATGGTGTGTTACGTAACGGGTTAGGAGAACTAACGTACCAGATTAGGAGAATTAACGTAGCAGGATAGGAGAATTAACGTAGCAGGCTAGGATAATTAACTGTGAAAGGCGGTACCTATTCACTGACGAAATCCTAGGAATGAGACACAGAGACGTGACAAAAAGAAGGAAACTGTATTGGGAGTTCTTCCTCCAACTCTCCCCGGGACCGTATAAAAAAAATAACCGTTGGTACCAAACGCCAATCCAACAGCTTGAGCCGTACCTATAACAGGGAGTCCTACTGTCCTGGAATTCACCATAGTCTCCGGCTCATAACCACTATCGCTAGTCAAATCAAACATTTTTTATTGCAACGTCCCTTATGAAAAAAGATTGCAGTCAGAGTGCAGTATAACTGTGGTATACTGCAGTATACTGTAACTGCAGTAAGAGTGCAATATAATTGCAGTTATGGTGCAGTATTACTGCATTTTTACTGCAGTTTCAAAACTGCAATATTTTTTAGGATGTAGCTAAATATTACGCGCTAGGACAGACAATTTTTTTGCGCTACATGCTTCAGCACTCCGTAGTCCCATTCTGTGAGCTTGTGTGGCCTACCACTTCACGACTGAGCCATTGTTGCTCCTAGACATTTCCACTTCACAATTACAGCACTTACAGTTGACCGGGGTAACTCTAGCAGGACAGAAATTTGACAAACTGACTTGTTGGAAAGGTGGCATCCTACTGTATGACTGTGCCACATTGAAAGTCAGTGAGCTCTTCAGTAAGGCCATTCTAATGGCAATGTTTGTCTATGGAGATTGCATGGCTGTGTGCTTGATATTATACACCTGTCAGCAACGGGTGTGGCTGAAATAGCCGAATCCACAAATCTTAAGGGGTGTCCACATATTTCTGTATATATAGTGTATCTACCTCCATCACTCCAGTATCCCTGCACATTGTAAACATGATATTGGAACTGACCCTGTATATAGTAGCCTACTTACTTCCTGTGTTCTTCATATTTCTTCTTATTTCTCTGTTTTTTTCCCAGTGTTACATTGTTATTAATTATTGTATTGTTGGGATTTGAGTTTGCAAGAAAGGCATTTCACAGTACTTGTGCATGTGACATTAAAACTTGAAACAACTTAAAATGGTTTATGCCAGGTTAGGGCAGGTCCTTTTAGAATGCCATTCTCCTCATTCATAAAAAGCTACTTGTGTAGGTATATAGCTCTGCCACTTAGAGGCGTGAGTTTATGGGCGATTTGCCCTATTTTTGAGGTGCTTTTGCCTTTGTCCTTGGTAATATTTAGAGCTGAGAAATTAACCGAAATATCAGTTATTTTTCGATTTTTAAATAACTAATTAAATGATGTCAGTTCAATTATTTGAATTCCATTTTGTTAGTTTTTTTTGTTCTCCTGTGTGCTCGATGCTCAGTTTCTGTAGAGATGAATCAGATCAAGCCGATCAGTATGATGTATTAGGGACTTGTGGTTTCCAACAGGCCAATATTCTACATAGTTTAGCGCAGAAAATGTGGTAATTAACTACAATGACCATAACCCATTGCGCACCCGCTTACCTGTCTGGTCTGTGGAGCAGACATGGAGACCTCGTCGACAGAGACAAGAGAGAACGCGCGAGAGGGATAGAAAGCAGATGCTTTGCGAGGTATCTCTACCTGAAAATACATGATCTCTAGTGACTGATAGCCATATAAGTCATAAAAGTATGCCTTAGCAGCAGCTCTATAGAGATGAGATGATGCCTTGGAACAGTCATCAAATATAACAAATATTTTATTAAAGTAAAGTAATCTATCAACACTAGTAATATTGCATGTTTTTTAAAAAGGGTATATAACAAAGTATTGAGATAAACTTTTGTTATTGACCAAATACTTATTTTCCACCATAATTTGCAAATAAATTCATTAAAAATCCTACAATGTGATTTTCTGGATTTTTTTTTCAAATTTTGTCTGTCATAGTTGAAGTGTACCTATGATGAAAATTACAGGCCTCTCTCATCTTTTGTGGGAGAACTTGGGAGAACTTGCACAATTGGTGGCTGACTAAATACTTTTTTGCCCCACTGTATGTATTATGTTTATGTAACACCGCCTTGCTATTTTATTATCCCCATGGCCTCTTAGCCAAGCAGGCAAGTAGGTAAAGAGAGAGTGGGGGTGGATGGATGAATGTTCTTCTGAGAGAGAACAAAGCAGCTCTGGGAACAGATGCAGTGTCTGTCTCTCTCTCTGTTTGTGTGTGTGTGTGTGTGTGTGTGTGTGTGTGTGTGTGTGTGTGTGTGTGTGTGTGTGTGTGTGTGTGTGTGTGTGTGTGTGTGTGTGTGTGTGTGTGTGTGTGTGTGTGTGTGTGTGTGTGTGTGTGTGTGTGTGTGTGTGTGTGTGTTTCCATGTCATTTCAGCAAGCCATGACACCCGCCATATCAGATTTCTTTTAAATCATTTCTGTAGTTAGAATGAGATAAGATTAGCATTCCTGCAACATTATTTTGTTGAAACATAATTTGATCTCAGATTTTAATTTATAGGATTCATATAATGTTCAATTAATACAGTACCTAACATCCAATTTGGACAAAACGGTTTTTTTTAACAATGAGTAAGACATGAGGAATACAAAGAAATGGTCAATAACCACCCACAGACCCCCACAATCTACACCAATCCCACCCTAACAACAAATATAAAGTAGAAGTTCTCTATCGTCCTCCATCAGCACCAGCCTGTACCCTACCTGCACTAAGCTCTCTCCTGGCCCCTTACACTAAGTCTGAATTTGTCCTGCGAGGTGACCTAAACTGGGACATGCTTAAACCACCTGACCAAGACCTAAAGCAATGGGACTCCCTCAATCTTCCTCAGATTATTACCAATCCCACAAGGTACGACTCTAAACACCCAGAAAAGGCTACTCTCCTTCGATGTTATCCTCACAAATAATACTGATAGGTATCAGACTGGTGTTTTCTGTAATGACCTGAGTAATCACTGTTTTACAGCCTGTGTTCGTAATGGCTGCTCAATGAAACGACCTGTCCTGATTTGTCATAGATGCTTGCTAAAAAACTTTAATGAGCAAGCCTTCCTTCATGAACTGGCCTCTGTAAAATGGTCAAGAATCAGCTTGAGGGGGTGGATGTCGGAGACACTTGGACCTTTAAAAAAATATATTTAACAAACATGCCCCCATATAGAAAATGAGAATTAAAAACAAGTTCAGCCCCTAGTTCGACCGTGATCTTGCAGAGTTACTCCACCTCAAGAATTTAATTTGGCGAAAGGCTCGGTACACGCATGCTCAGGCTGACTGGCCAAAGTTAGTTACTTTAAGGAGCAGTTCTCTCTCTGTGGGTCGCATCCCAAGAAGTTCTGGAAAACGGTTAAAGACCTGGAGAATAAACCCTCCTCCTCACAGCTGCACATATCCCTTAATGTGATAAGAAGCACATGGCAGAGCTCTTTAAATCACCACTTTATTAAGTCAGGATTCCTATTTGACTCAACCATGCCTCCTTGCCCATCCAACATTTCCTCATCTCCCACTCCTTCCAATGTGACTAGCCCCAATGCTCCTCCCTCTTTTCCCCCAAAGTTTCTCCCTACAGGCGGTCACTGAGTCCGATGTGCTAAAAGAGCTCCTTAAACTTGACCCCAAAAAAACATCTGGTTCAGATGGTTTAGACCCTTTCTTCTTTAAGGTTGCTGCCCCTATCATCACCAAGCCTATCTCTGAACTTTTTAACCTGTCTCTCCTCTCTGGGGAGGTGCTCATTGCTTGGAAGCCAGCCACGGTTCGTCCTTTATTTAAAGGGGGGAGATCAAGCTGATCCTAACTGTTACAGGCCTTTTTCTATTTTGCCCAGTTTATCAAAAAAAGTTTTGGAAAAACTTGTCAATAATCAACTGACTGCCTTTCTTGATGTCTATAGCATTATCTCTGGTATGCAATCTGGTTTCCGCTCAGGTTATGGATGTGTCACTGCAACCTTAAAGGTCCTCAATGATGTCACCATTGCCCTTGTTTCTAAACAATGTTGTGATGCTATTTTTATTGACTTGGCCAAAGCTTTTGATACGGTAGACAATTCCATTCTTGTGGGCCGGCTAAGGAGTATTGGTGTCTCTGAGGGGTCTTTGGCCTGGTTTGCTAACTACCTCTCTCAAAGTGAGCAGTGTATAATGTCAGAACATCTGCTATCTCAGCCACTGCCTGTCACCAAGGGAGTACCCCAAGGCTCAATACTAGGCCCCATGCTCTTCACAATTTACATCAACAAAATAGCTCAGGCAGTAGGAAGCTCTCTCATCCATTTATATGCAGATACAGTCTTATACTCAGCTGGCCCCTCCCCAGATTTTGTGTTAAACACTCTACAACAAAGCTTTCTTAGTGTCCAACAAGCTTTCTCTGCCCTTAACCTTGTTCTGAACACCTCCAAAACAAAGGTCATGTGGTTTGGTAAGAAGAATGTCTCTCAGATTACTACATCTGAGGGTTTAGAGCAGCCACCTCAGTTAGTCACCTCATACAAGTACTTGGGAGCATTGCTAGACAGTAAACTGTCCTTCTCTCAGCACATATCAAAGCTACAGGCTAAAGTTACATCTAGACGTGGTTTCCTCTATCGTAATCGTTCCTCTTTCAACCCAGCTGCCAAACTATCCCTGATTCAGATAACCATCCTACCTATGCTAGATTACGGAGATGTCATTTATAGATAGGCAGGTAAGGGTGCTCTCGAGCGGCTAGATGTTTTTCACCATTCAGCCATCAGATTTTCCACCAATGCTCCTTATAGGACACATCACTGCACTCTATACACCTCTGTAAACTGGCCATCTCTGTATACCCATCGCAAGCCCCACTGGTTGATGCTTATTTATAAAACCCTCTTAGGCCTCACTCCCCCCTGTCTGAGATATCTACTGCAGCCTTCATCCTCCACATACAACCCCCGTTCTGCCAGTCAATTTTGTTAAAGGTCCCCAAAGCACACACATCCCTGGGTCGCTCGTCTTCTCTGTTTGCTGTAGCTAGCGACTGGCTGCAATAAACACTCAAACTGGACAATTTTTATCTCAATCTCTTCATTCAAAGACTCAATCATGGACACTCTTACTGACAGTTGTGGCTGCTTTGCATGATGTATTGTTGTGTCTACCTTCTTGTCCTTTGTGCTGTTGTCTGTGCCCAATAATGTTTGTACCATGTTTTGTGCTGCTATCATGTTGTGCTGCTGCCATGTTGTGTTGCTACCATTTTGTTGTCATGTGTTGCTGATTTGCTATGTTGTTGGCTTAGGTCTCTCTTTATGTATTGTTGTGTTGTCTCTCTTGTCATGATGTGTGTTTAATCCTATATTTTTTATTCATTTTTTAAAAACATTTTTTTATCCCAGCCCCCGTCCCCGCGGGAGGCCTTTTGCCTTTTGGTAGGCCATCATTGTAAATAAGAATTTGTTCTTAACTGCCTTGCCAAGTTAAATAAAGGTTAAATAAATAAAATAAATAAATATGTCTGACAAGTAGTATGGAACTGCTCCTCGGAGTATTGTTTCTTCATCCTATGTTATGTCTTCTCAGTGAATTTGGTGATGTTTTTATCCCCCTGTTCAGAGAAATTAGTCATAGAAGTTGGTAGGTTTATGTCCCATCGTACATCCTGATATTACAAGGTTCTGACCACTAGATGGTGCTGTTCCTGCTATTAGGTGAACAATCTGAGATGGTGGTTGTTGAAATCCTCTTTCTTGAGCTCTTTAAGGTGGAACGACCTGTGTGTGGTTGTGTGTGTGTGTGTCCTTTCCTCTCTGTGCTCCTCTCAGATAGATAGAGCATCCCATGGCACCTCATTGTCTTGGCCCCACCAGGTAAAAATAACAGAGCATTCAGCTGCACCTCATTGGTTCTGGTGCATAAGGGAAATAATAGGGCATCCTACTGCACCCCAGTGGTAAATCACTTATCTGGTCCCGCTGCTGTATGCACTTCTACAAAATATAAGCCTGAGACCCACACAGACATTATTTAGAGAGCTAATGTGTAAATGCATTTAAAGTGAATAATTTAAACATATTACATTAAGAAGGGATACTATGGTATGTTAATACAGTTGAAGTCAGTTTACATACACCTTAACCAAATACATATAAACTCAGTTTTTCACAATTCCTGACATTTAATCCTAGTAAAAATTCCCTGTCTTAGGTTAGTTAGGATGACCACTTTAGTGTCATAGAAGGGTGTTATGTCTGTGCAATATGTTTATCACACTATTACCGAACCTGTACAAGTTTTGAACCTTTCCTGATAAATGTCTTTACTTTGAACATCCAACCTTGCAACCTTTTTGGAGGCACTCAAATCTGAGGAGACATACTGTACATAATAAAAACAGACCATATTTAGATCTCTAGCACAAAAAAATCTTCAGATCTTGTATAAAAGAATGACAGATATAGCTATACTTGAAACATTGCTCCATCCTGACAGGTACAGTTGAAGTCGGAAGTTTACATACACCTTAGCCAAATACATTTAAACTCAGTGTAAACTCTTCACAAGGTCTTTTGCTGTTGTTCTGGGATTGATTTGCACTTTTCGCACCAAAGTACGATCTCTAGGAGACCATTTTTTTTAGAGGTCTTGGCTGATTTCCCATGATGTCAAGCAAAGAGGCACTGAGTTTGAAGGTTGGACTTGAAATACATCCACAGGTACACCTCCAATGGACTCAGATTATGTAAATTAGCCTATCCAAAGCTTCTAAAGCGATGACATAATTTTCTGGAATTTTCCAAGCTGTTTAAAGGCACAGTCAACTTAGTGTATGTAAACTTCTGACCCACTGGAATTGTGATACAGTGAATTATAAGTGAAATAATCTGTCTGTAAACAATTGTTGGAAAAATTACTTGTGTCATGCACAATGTAGATGTGCTAACCGACTTGCGAAAACTATAGTTTGTTAACAAGAAATTTGTGGAGTGGTTGAAAAACGAGTTTTAATGACTCCAACCTAAGTGTATGTAAACTTCCAACTTCAACTGTATACTATAACAAAACCCATACATATACAGCATACCGTGATACCAGTGGCGGTCGGTGCCTTTTTAAGATGAGGGATTTATTTATTTTATCATTTTTTAACACTTTTTCGTGATATCCAATTGGTAGTTACAGTCTTGTCCCATCGCTGCAACTGCAGTACGGACTCGGGAGAAGCGAAGGTCGAGAGCCATTCATCCTCCAAAACACGACCACCGCCAAGCCGCACTGCTTCTTGACACACTGATCGCTTAATCCGGAAGCCAGCCGCACCAATGTATCAGAGGAAACACCGTACAGCTGACGACCGAAGCATGAGCCCGGCCGCCAAAAGGAGTCGCTAGAGTGAGATGGGACAAGGAAATCACAGCCGGCCAAACCCTCCCCTAACCCAGACGACGCTGGGCCAATTGCGTTCCGCCTCATGGGTCTCCTGGTCGCGGCCGGCTGCAACACAGACCGGGATCAAAGTGACGCCTCCAGATCTCCGATGCAGTGCCTTAGACCGCTGTGCCACTCGGGAGGCCCGGGAGGCCATATTTCTATTACAGCATATTGGATGACTGTCATTCATATTCCATTCAGCCACTTCAATGCAACAGCGATAGGCTTAGGCTACTATATGAGGATTCTACAATCTATGAATGAAAGTTGACAACGTAGGTGCACACAGGTCGAGAGAAAATTTTGAGGTGACAGACAGTGACACATGGACAGACAGTGACACATTCAATACCACCTTGCACACTCTTGCCTGCGTCTAGCTGATCTAGGGTATAATCACTAGTCCAACAGTTGCAAATGTTTATCCCCATTTCGATCTGTTTGCTTCTGTTTAAGAAACGTTTTTTCAACAGAATCAGCGGAAGGAATACACCCCTGATCACACGTAAACATGGTTCCCTTTCATGGCAGCCATGTTGTTTTCCTTCTCGCATCTATGCGCTCTCCTCCTCTCACCTTTCCCTTCGCTTGTAGACTTCAATGCACAACACATCAGCTGTTTGTTACCAGGCGGAAAAACCTTTCCAAGCCAAACCATATCATAACCATTACACACAGCCTACATCGCTGTCATCATATTAGCTAAAGTAATGTCATAGTCAACATAGCTAATAGAACTAATGTGTCAGTAAACCTGCTACAACCATGCAGTAACGTTACAGTGTACAGTCAGTTAGCAGTTTAGCACTTACACAGGCGGGCCTCATGGCAATAAATTAGTCAAACCAAAAGCTTACTTTGAGTTCCAGTGTTTTGTTGGATAGTCATAGCCAGCTAACTAAAATAGCATTCCTCTGTTTGAGCAGGGTTTTTAAGTAGGCAAACTAGCTAGCTGTATTTGTTAGCTAAGTACGTGAAACTCACTCTCTCACTTCTCCTTCATTTTTTAAGAAATTAATTTGTTCAAAACTGGTCAAGTATTGTCTTTATCTCTCTTTGAGCCAACTACTCACCACATGTTATGCACTGCAGTGCTAGATAGCTTATGCTTTCAGTACTCTGATCCTTTGCTTGGGTGAACAACATGTCCGTTCATGCTGCAAGAGCTCTAATAGGTTGGAGGACGTCCTCAGGAATTTGTTATAATTACTGTGTACATCTATGGAATGAGCCTCCTAGGTTTTTTATTGAAGTCAATGTACCCAGAGGAGGACGGAAGCTAGCTGTCCTCTGGCTACACCATGGTGCTACCCTACAGACTGCTGTTGAGGCTACTGTAGACCTTAATGTCAAACAGTGTATTTTTATCAATTATTTGGTGACGTGAATATATTTAGTATAGTTTTATCTAAAAATGATAACTTTTTTAATGTTTTACAATTATTAAAAATAAAAAAAATCACTGAGAAGGATGTTCCTCCCCTTTCACCCTCTGAGGAGCCTCCACTGTATGGTACTGTAAAAGCTGTGTGTTTCATAGTCAGTGAACATGGATGATCAGACTGGACCCTGTCTTTCCTCTTGGCCTCTGTGTTCATCCTCGTTCCAGTCACAGTGCCCTCCATCCCTAACGCTCTCTCTCCTTCCCCACCTTCTCTCCCAGGATTCCTCCGTCTGTGTGACTATGAGCGGAGGAGAAGCAGAGAATAGGAGAGACGTGATAATGAGACCGTCAGCGGCAGGCAGGCAGCGCCACACACTGAGTCAACAGGCTCTCCTGAAACAGCAAGGAAAAGAGTCCAGACCTCCAATACTCCCCAACCCAACCCAGCCAGACGGTGATTAAAAGCCAGGTGTCTATTTTAGACAGACAAAATAAAGGGAATATTCAGGAGAGCCCAGTAGTTTCAATTAGTGAACTCCAGGGTTCTGTTTGAGTGCTCTACCTCCTCATTACTGTAATCTGGGCCGTGGTTTAGGAGGTGGAAGGTGGTTACTGCTTTGAGCGACTTGAAGGGAATCTTAGTATAGATATTAATAGCTGCTTTAGACATGCTGGGATGGGGTAGGTGTGATTAGATAGTTTGGAAATAGCTGGAAATGTATCTCTAGTCTAGTGAGAAGACAGTATATGTTCCTCTCGATGTTCTGTCTTTAATAATAAATAGGAAGATTGCTGTATAAGGAATGATGAATGTAACAGCAAAAAGACATTTGAACACAGCAGGGTTTTGAAACAGTTTGTTCCCACTCATACGACCAGCAGCATATCACAGCAGAGAGGTACTGTGTGGGCTCAAAGACCGAAAGGCAGGAGGTAGAGTCACACATATTCAAATTAGATAGCTCAAAAACAGAGTACTCAATATGCTCTGGTCTTTACAGATCTGAAAATCTGTAAAGATGTGCCGGATTTTCTGAAAAACATGTAAGGAACAGTAATTGCTGAGTATATGAAACATTATGAACACCTGCTCTTTCCATGACATAGACTGACCAGGTGAAAGCTATGATCCCTTATTGATCCCATTTCAATCATTGTAGATGAAGGGGAAGAGACCAGTTAAAGAAGGATTTCTAAGCCTTGAGCCAATTCAGACATGGATTGTGTATGTGTGCCATTTAGAGGGTGAATGGGCAAGACAAAAGATTTAAGTGCCTTTGAACGGGGTATGGTAGTAGGTGTCAGGCGCACCAGTTTGTGTCAAGAATTTGAGGCAGTTCTGAGGGCAAAAGTGTGTGGGGGGGTGCAACTCAATATTAAAAAGGTGTTCTTAATGTTTTCAAATCAAATTTTTATTAGTCACGTGCCGAATACAACAGGTAATACCTTACTGTGAAATGCTTATTTACGAGCCCCTAACCAACAACGCAGTAAAAAAAAGTATATATACACTACTGTTCAAAAGTTTGGGGTCACTTAAAAATGTCTTTGTTTTTGAAAGAAAAGCAATTTTTTTTGTCTGTTTAAAATTACTTCAAATTGATCAGAAATGCAGTGTAGACATTGTTAATGTTGTAAATGACTATTGTAGATGGAAACAGCTGATTTTTAATGGAATATCTACATAGGCATACAGAGGCCCATTATCAGCAAACATCACTCCTGTTTCAATGGCACGTTGTGTTAGCTAATCCAAGTTTATCATTTTAAAAGGCTAATTGATCATTAGAAAACCCTTTTGCAATCATGTTAGCACAGCTGAAAACTGTTGTGCTGATTAAATAAGCAATAAAACTGGCATTCTTTAGACTAGTTGAGTATCTGGAGACACAGCTGTCACGCCCTGACCTTAGAGAGCCTTTTTATTTCTCTATTTGGTTAGGTCAGGGTGTGATTTGGGTGGGCATTCCAGTTTTGTTGGGGGGGGCACAAGGAGTGGTCGGCGGAGCCGAGGGGTGAACCTGAGCCAGTCAGGGAGTCGAGTGAGGAGCTTGATGCAAGATTCCGGAGAGAGGTGCTGGCGTTGAGAGCGCTGCAGAGCGGGCGTGCTGAGGAGCGTGACACCAGTCCGGTGTCATGTGCACTGGTTTCACGCATCTGGCCTCCGGTGCGCCTCCCCAGTCCGGTGCGTCCTGTGTCTCCTCCGCGCACTCGCCCTGGGGTGTGTGTCATCAGCCCGGTGCCACCTGTACCGGTCCCACGCATCAGGCCTCCAGTGCGCCTCCACAGTCCAGAGCTTCCGGCGACAGTTCCCAGTCCAGAGCTTCCGGTGACAGTTCCCAGTCCAGAGCTTCCGGCGACAGGTCCCAGTCGCCAGCGCTTCCGGCGACAGGTCCCAGTCGCCAGCGCTTCCGGCGACAGGTCCCAGTCGCCAGCGCTTCCGGCGACAGGTTCCAGTCGCCAGCGCTTCCGGCGACAGGTTCCAGTCGCCAGCGCTTCCGGCGACAGGTCCCAGTTCAGAGCTTCCGGCGACAGTTCCCAGTCCAGAGCTTCCGGCGACAGTTCCCAGTTCAAAGCTTCCGGCGAACGTTTCACAGTCTGGAACCTCCAACGACGGTCCACAGTCCGGAACCTCCTACGACGGTCTGCAGTCCAGAGTCTCCAGCGACTGTACGCAGTCCAGAGTCCTCAGCGACGGTCTGCAGTCCAGAGCCTCCGGCGACGATCCACGGTCCGGAGCGTCCGGCAACGATCCACGGTCCGGAGTCCCCGGCGACGATCTACAGTCTGGTTCCTCCGGCAATGATCTACAGTCCGGAGCCTCCGGCGGCGATCCGCGGTCTGGTTCGACGGAAGCGGAGGGATCAGCAAGCGGAGCGGGGTCTAAGCCCAGAACCGGAGCCGCCACCGAGGCTAGATGCCCACCCGGACCCTCCCTCATAGAGTCAGGTTTTGCGGCCGGAGTCCGCACCTTTGGAGGGGGGGGGGGGGGGGGGTACTGTCATGCCCTGACCTTAGAGAGCCTTTATATTTCTCTATTTGGTTAGGTCAGGGTGTGATTTGGGTGGGCATTCTAGTTTTCTATTTCTTTGTTGGCCGGGTAGGGTTCCCAATCAGAGGCAGCTGTCTATCGTTGTCTCTGATTGGGAATCATACGTAGGCAGCCTGTTTTCCACCCTAGTTTGTGGGATCTTGTTTTTGCACAGTAGCTGTCTAACCCTGCAGAACTTTACGTTCATTTATATTTTGTTGTTTTGTCTGTGTTTCTGTATTAAATTATCATGAACACTTTCCACGCTGCGCTTTGGTCTCATTCCTTCAACGACGGACATAACAACAGCATTTGTGGGTTCGATTACAGGCTCAAAATGGCCAGAAACAATGAACTTTCTTCTGAATCTCATCCGTCTATTCTTGTTCTGGGAAATGAAGGCTATTCCATGCGAGAAATTGCTAAGAAACTGAAGATCTCGTACAACGCTGTGTACTACTGCCTTCACAGAACAGAGCAAACTGGCACTAACCAGAATAGAAAGAGGAGTGGGAGGCCCCGGTGCACAACTGAGCAAGAGGACAAGTACATTAGAGTTCTAAACTGGCAGCTTCATTAAATAGTACCCGCAAAACACCAGTCTCAACGTCAACAGTGAAGAGGTGACTCCGGGATGCTGGCCTTCTAGGCAGAGTTGCAAAGAAAAAGCCATATCTAAGACTGGCCAAAAAAAATAAAAGATTAAGATGGGCAAAAGAACACACTGGACAGAGGAAAATTGAAAAAAGTGTTTTGGACAGACAAATCTAAGTTTGAGGTGGTCGGATTACAAAAGAAGAACATTCGTGAGATGTAGAAAAAATGAAAAGAGGCTGGAGGAGTGCTTGTCTAGCATGGTGGAGGCAATGTGATGGTCTGGGGTGATGGTAAAGGCTATCACTCCATTTTGCAACGCCATGCCTTACCCTGTGGACGGTGCTTAATTGGAGCCAATTTCCTCCTACAACAGGACAATGACCCAAAGCACAGCTCCAAACTATACAACTATTTAGGGAAGAAGCAGTCAGCTGGTATTCTGTCTATAATGGAGTGGCCAGCACAGTCATCGGATCTCAACCCTATTGAGCTGTTGTGGGAGCAGCTTGACCGTATGGTACGTAAGAAGTGCCAATCTCTTCAGAATACCTCAACAAATTGACAACTAGAATGCCAAAGGTCCGCAAGGCTGTAATTGCTGCAAATGGAGAACACAATTATTGGAGGTCACAATTACAAGCAAAGTTGGAAGGACACAATTATTATTTCAATTAAAAATCATTATTTATAACCTTGTCAACGTCTTGACTATATTTCCTATTCATTTTGCAACTCACGTTATGTATTTTTTCATGGAAAACAAGGACATTTCTAAGTGACCCCAAACTTTTGAACGGTAGTGTATATATATAAAAAAAAATACGAATAAGAATAAGAAATAAAAGTAACAAGTAACTAAAGAGCAGCAGTAAAATAATAATAGCGAGACTATATACAGGGAGTACCGGTACAGAGTCAATGTGCGGGGGCACCGTTTAGTCGAGGTAATTGAGGTAATATGTACATGTAGGTAGAGTTATTAAAGTGACTATGAATAGATGATAACAACAGAGAGTAGCAGCAGTGTAAAAGATGGGGAGGCAATACAAATAGTCTGGGTAGCCGCTTGATTAGATGTTCAGGTGTCTTATGGCTTGGGGGTAGAAGGTGTACACTCAGTGTATATTATGTATGTAGTGGTAGAATATATTAGATACAATTACAATGGGTTCTTGACTAAAGTAAAACCAGGCTCTAAATGTTTGTGTAACGTAAGCAAGAGGCTGGAAGTTCTGTCATATCTAACTTCTGATTTTATTACACGTCAACAGGTTAAACATGTAATGATCAACATCCATGTTGGGCATGTTTTTGGGGAGGCAGAGAGCAGACTTCATAAGAAGAGCTAGGTGCAGAGGAGGAGAGTGTGGTGGGAATGTGAGCGAGGGATACACTCTGACTCCATAGGGAGCCCTCCCGGTGGATCAGAGGATGGAGGGATGATGAAGGGATGATACAGGCTCTCCACAGGCGGTCTCCTCTGTTCCCACTCCTTTCTCACACTCACCCAAATCTCTGTACATCCCGTACACACCCAACAAGCCCGTATGCACGTGGACAGGTACCTGCGCACGCATGGATGAGTATAAGCGTATAATTTCCAGTTCATTTCCTCCATAGTAAATTAAACAGGTGCATGAGCAGTCCAGTATTTCCATGAGGATGAATGGGCAGGGATTATCTGTCAGATATTCATTGTTTCTGGAAGGGGAGGATGAGAATAGCAGCAGGCCTCTGACTCCATGTGGAACAGCCCATTAAGGATCACTGTCACGCCCTGACCTAGAGATCCTTTATGTCTCTATTTTGGTTGGTCAGGGCGTGAGTTGGGGTGGGCATTCTATGTTGGGTTCTATGTTGTCTAGTTCTATGTGTTTGGCCGGGTGTGGTTCTCAATCAGAGGCAGCTGTCTATCGTTGTCTCTGATTGAGAACCATACTTAGGTAGCCTTTTCCCACCTGTGTTTGTGGGTAGTTGTTTTGTGTGTCTTCACCTAACCGAACTGTTTCTTTTTCGTTCCCTCTCGCTGTTATTTTGTTTAGTGTTCAGTTTTGAATTAAATTATAATATGAACATTTACCACGCTGCGTTTTGGTCTCCTCCATTAGACGATCGTTACAATCAGAGAAAAGACTGTGTACCCAAGTAACCCCAAGATATCTGTTGTCTTCAGAGCCTTGCCCTGACCAGGAGAATGTACTGGGCCTAATTCAGCCTCTCATATGATCTTCTTCCACTGAAAACCCCAAACGGTTTGATATATTTCAGTCATGATACACCAATGAGCATCTACATAAAGATCAGTGATGCCCTCCCTTAACCCATGACCACCACAACCACCACCTGCCCTCTGAACAACTCCACACCTGGACTTTCAGTGCAGCTGAGTGCCCATGTACCATCTGTGTGATATCCACTGTGAACCCCCTCCCCCTATCCCCTCTTCCCCCAATGCCTCCTGCTCCTAAAGTATTCTCTCACACAAGCATACTTTAAGGTGGTTTTCCATTAGATTACCCCTCCTCACCTGCACTCACACTGACCTCCGCATACAACAATATACTGCTGTTACAGTGTGAGCTTAGGTGCCTATGGAAAAAAGAAAAGATAATGATTTAATATCCAACTTGGCACAGATAGGATCCTGCCTATCATACCATAATAGCCTATCACTCCATATCACTCCATTCTCTGCTCTCTTTTGTGATCTATTTGCCAAAGAAAAATATAACCTCAGATAAAATAAATATGGAGCACAATTGCAGGCTACATACTGTATATGTAGTATTGAGATACGGTGCATTCGGAAAGTATTCAAACCCTTTGACTTTTTCCAAATTTTGTTACGTTACAGCCTTATTCTAAAATGAATTAAATATTTTTTTCCCCCTCGTCAATCTACACACAATACCCCACAATGACAAAGAAAAAAGACGTTTTTCAATTTTTGCAATATATATTTTGTTTTACTGAAATGTTACATTTGCATAAGTGTTCAGATCCTTTACTCTTTGTTGAAGCAGCTTTGGCAGTGATTACAGCATAGTCTTCTTGGGTATGATGCTACAAGCTTGGCACACCTGCATTTGGGGAGTTTCTCCCATTCTTCTCTGCAGATCTTTTCAAGCTCTGTCAGGTTGGATGGGGAGCATCGCTGCACAGCTATTTTCAGGTCTCTCCAGATATGTTAGATCGGGTTCAAATCCGGTCTCTGGCTGGGCCGCTCAAGGACATTCAGAGACTTGTCCCGAAGCCACTCCCGCGTTGTCTTGGCTGTGTGCTTAGGGTCGTTGTCATGTTGGAAGGGGAACCTTCGCCCCAGTCTGAGGTCCTGAGTGGTCCTGGAACAGGTTTTCATCTGGGATCTCTCTGTACTTTGCTCCATTCATCTTCCCCTCGATCCTGACTGGTCTCCCAGTCCCTGACGCTGAAAAACATTCTCACAACATGATGCGGCCACCACTATGCTTCCCTGTAGGGATAGTGCCAGGTTTCCTCCAGACGTGACGCTTGGCATTCAAGCCAAAGAGTTCAATCTTGGTTTCATCATACCAGAGTATCTTGTTTGTCATGGTCTGAGATTCCTTTAGGTGCCATTTGGCAAACTTTAGGTGCCTCGACACAATCCTGTCTTGGAGCTCTACGGACAAATCCCTTGACCTTATGGATTGGTTTTTGCTCTGACATGCACTGTCAACTGTGGTATCTTATATAAACAGGTGTGTGCCTTTCCAAATCATGTCCAATAAATTGAATTTACCACAGGTGGTCTCCAATCAAGTTGTAGCAACAGCTCAAGGATGACCAATGGAAACAGGATGCACCTGAGCTCAATTTCGAATCTCATAGCAAAGGGTCTGAATACTTATGTAAATAAGGTATCTGTTTTTTTTTTTTATATGTAGATTTATGAGGATTTATTTTACAAAAAACATTTTAGAATAAGGCTGTAACGTAAGAAAATGTGGAAAAAGTCAAGGAGTCTGAATACTTTCCGAATGCACTGTATACTATTATCTTAACGTGTCTCTTTTACTCATGTAGACATTAACAGGAGACTTTTCCCTTCGTGAGAGATGTATGTATGTGGGAGTGTTCTCCTTTGAACTGAATGATTCATAATGTCGCTGTGATTGCCAAGAAGTGTACAATTAAATTACAATGACAAGCCATCATGAAATGAATAGGCTCTCTCAATTTGAAATTAGAAATCTGACTCCAGCTCTGTAGCAATTTACAGTAATAGCATCATCAGACAACCAGGAGTCATTTATGGTATGCAATCAAATAGAAACTCAGCAAAAGGTTAATTAATGGTCAAGATGGAGTTTTATTTGCACTGAAGGACCAGTTTTGCATTAAACATGATCAGATACTTTGGCATGTCTTCCATAGCTCAACCATGTTGATTTTTAACAACTATAACATGGGTGAGTATTAAATTATAACCATTTGGGGCGATGCACAATTTTCTCTCTCAAACTAGCAAATTAACTATGACCCTTGCGAGTCTCAGCTTCACATACATGGCTAGAAGAATCTGAACCTCTCCACCAAAACCCAGCTCTAGTCATTGTTTCTCTCTGACCCACTAAACGTTTACTGTAGTAGAGCATCTTGCTCCGGGAACTTGCCTATGTTTCACCACACACTATCTATCTAAAGGAGGAAACATCACTGACCCTCCATTTTCTTGGTTTTGAAAGCCCTTGCTATCTCCTCATCTCCCTCTGTTATTGATAGTGACTCAGTGTCCATATGAGTAAGTGACTATAGAAAAACATTTTTTTCCTGTTAAAAACAGAGAGGGACCATTTCTAAACACTGTGTCATTGTAATGTCAAATATATTTTGTCATCAATGCACAGAAAGACAGTGCTTGTCTGTATCCAAGGTGCTGGTTGCAGCAGGATCAAACCTAATGCAGAGCCAAACAGTGTGGACCTATCTGTTAAATATACATTCTGCATGTACATATTCTACATTCAACCCCACATTCAACCATTTCTTAGAACCTCATTATTATATATTCTCTTTCTGTTGACAGTATAGTTGGCAGAGTTTCCAGTCATATTTCTAATGCCATTTTCTGCCTGTCAAATGAACATAATATCCTAATGAAATAATTGTGGTCATGACTAAGACCTGTGGCAGCTTTCAGAGAATGACTCATTATTTACAAATGACTCATTGACAGAGGGCAGCCTGAAACCATGCACAATTGCAATAGATTAAAACATTGCTGCATATAATCTACATTCATTTAAATGAATCTCTTTAATCATATTACCATAAACACCAAACCTTAAGGGCCTAAATGTGTCTCATTTGGCAGAAAATTATAAATTTTCCATTTTGTAAAACACATTGGTTGAAAAAACTTTTTATCTAAAAGAAAAAAAAACTAAATGAGTTTCTGTAATCATCGAAGTACGAGACTTTTTATGTTTGAACTTTTTTAAATCACTATCAATGTCAATCTGTCAATATGAATATGGCATTGTCTTGTGAATTGTAATGAATCTTAATGGCATGAACATACATTCAACAGAATCTAATCTTGTGTGTAAATAATGACACGTTAAAGCTCTCACAACTGTTCATGCAAACAAGGACCTCTGGCATTTATTTTCCTCATCTGGATTTGGCCAATTCTGGTGTTTAATGTTTCACTTATTGTAGCACATAAGTAGAACTTAATTGTTCAGAACGAGATATAAGTGTTTTAATTAAGCTGTTGGCAGGCTTGAAATTGGAATCTAAGTGTGCTCAAACTAAAGTATTCCCTAGGGGTACACACACTGACAGTGCAATACATTATTTCTCCTGATTGCATGAGACACAGGGGATGCACATTCTGTCTTTCCACTTAACGTGGCTCAGAAAACTACAGCTCAGAACCAATCTGCCAGCCAGCGCCTATGAATGACAAATATGTTTATAAGAGGAAGAAGAACATGGTCACAAATCACTACATCTCCCAGAGATGGCTGTCTGTGAGCCAGTCAGTCATCGGGCAGCAGAATGAAGTGAGCTCGTTAGCTGGTGAGTGTTGTTAGGCCCTGGGAGCATACTATGGGTATCTGAACACTTTCTTTGGCCATTAATCTCACTGTGGCATCAACAATACACTCTACCACTCAACTTTCAGGGAAGCTTTTTGAGATTGTGGAAAAGTTTAGATGTCAATGAGAGGGAAGGAGAGGATGGTTGGTGAGTGTTTAAATGAGGTCTAGATGAGGAGTGGTCTTACCCCAGAGGCAGGATAAGCTATCCAACCCAGCTCCGCTGTGGCCGTCCGTGTGTCCATCACTGTCTCTGTTGAAGAGACAAAGAGCAAGAAATGTAATACACATGTCTGCTACTACCAATGTAATGAAAACACCTGTTACAGTGAAACACCTCACGCCATCACTTTTTGCGTAATGCACATTTTTCTTCTCAGTCCATTGAAAACCATTGTTATGAGCTAAAGCTTCAATGTCTCATTACTGGAAATGTATATCAGCCCTTTACCAATGGTCCAGACAGAATCAGACCAATGTTTGACAGTTCCTACTGGATGACACCTTCTCTACACATTTCACTACTGTCAAACTCTGACTCAGAGACATAGGGTGATCCATCACCTCTCCACTTCTAACAGGCTCTGGGTCTGAAGAGAGGCCACACTCTAGACACTCTTGGAGGAAAAGTGGGAGATAACCAACACTTTTGTTTGGGATAAGAGGTATGGTACAGTATATACAAACCATTCTCTGTGGACTTTCAGTTAGCACCATTCTCTGTGGACTTTCAGTTAGCACCATTCTCTGTGCAAACTGCTGCCCTTGGAAGAGTGTTGTTTTCACAGTCTGGGCTGTGACTGATCAATAGGTAATGGTGGGTGATTTCTGCAGAGGAGTGTATTAAATATTGATGGCCCAGGAAATATTGATCACGTCCGTGATAAAGCATCAGCAGGTATACAAACACCGGTGCGTGCCAACAGCCACACCTGGCTTGAAGGCAGAGGGGTTCAAATGCAACAACAACTAACACAGCTCACAGAGCCACAAAACACCACATTTTGGTCTATTGGTGTCATTTCACCACAACAATTTATATATATTTTTCAGATGTGACTATTTTTTCGATTTTCCAAAAGCATTGACACTGATCTCTCTCTCTCTCTCTCTCTCTCTCTCTCTCTCTCTCTCTCTCTCTCTCTCTCTCTCTCTCTCTCTCTCTCTCTCTCTCTCTCTCTCTCTCTCTCTCTCTCTCTCTCTCTCTCTCTCTCTCTCTCTCTCTCTCTCTCTCTCTCTCTCTCTCTCTCTCTCTCTCTCTCTCTCTCTCTCTCTCTCTCTCTCTCTCTCTCTCTCTCTCTCTCTCTCTCTCTCTCTCTCTCTCTCTCTCTCTCTCTCTCTCTCTCTCTCTCTCTCTCTCTCTCTCTCTCTCTCTCTCTCTCTCTCTCTCTCTCTCTCTCTCTCTCTCTCTCTCTCTCTCTCTCTCTTCTTCACAATTCTCCTGGGAGTCGATCAAGTCAGCAGGTAGAAAGACAACAGCAGCATGGGTAAATCATCAGTCGATAACAGCAGAGAGAGGGTCTGGTCCAATCAACTGCCAACCAATCAACCATGCAGAATGCAAAACAAAACAATTGCCCTCACCACAACTCACCTTCCTACAAGTGCTCTCAACCCATCCCCTCCAATGATGTATATAAACCGTGGATTTATGATGCTATGTATTGGCCATTGAGAGGCTTTGGAGCCACTGGACGGCCATATTGGCACTCGCCAGTAGGAGCAGTCCTCCATAGGAATGAATGGAATTCTACAGTATTTCAATTACATTTTTCAAGGACAAAATTACATGAATTTAAGTATTTTTTGTAGTGGTGTAGTGGGGTCTGTAACATTAGTCATCTCTAAAAAAAAAAAAATACTTTAAGGAAAAATGTAAATATTTTAACTGAATGTATTTGTATGTTTAGCTCATATAATACAATTTAGAAGTATGCATTAAGGTGTCTGTAATATAATAAATGTGTCAAAAACAAATGTAGACATTAATAAATCCATTTCTATAGCTTCCAAAATATTTTTTATGACGATGAGGGAGTGCCAAGTTGGAGGCACAGTGGCTTCAACACAGCACCTCTATCAGTCATATAGTGTAAATATAAATCACTGATACCTTCCCACTCATCAGCAAACTGGTCAGGGTAAAGCCATACTGTATTTTTTATATTTCTTTATTTCTCTGTATACAGCTACTTATTCCTAGTCTCAATGCAATACCCATAATGCTATACAATAACTGTATTGTGGTTGTGGGTTCTTTCAGGGTTACAGTTCATCATAGACCCATTGAGACACTGACCACTGGCTGGCAGAATAAGTGTTGAGCCCACTGAGGTCAGTGCCTGTGGAGGGTGTTCTCTGTAGTCAGCAGAGGAGAGCAGGGCAGAGGAGATGAGAGCAAGTCCAGGGCCAGGACCAACCACAGGGTGCCTGTCTGCCTTTCACTCCCACAGAGCTCAAAGCCTCACATTAATCCTATTAGTGCTTCCTCAGTCTTAGTAGATCATCAGACAGAAAATCTCAGATTTTTGCATGGAAGTATAGGCTCTTTAGATTGACACCCAGGATAGATGTTGTAGAAAGGACACTCCAAGACCAGCTACAGAACATGTAACAGCAGGATGTTTCTGTGGGAACAAGGGTGTGTGGGCCTAGCTGTATTTTCATGTTTAAGTAATTTGCTGTTAGCTTAGGCGGGGGCAAAACAGAATGGAAATAGCCATTTTGATTAGCATGTCCTGTGAAGCAATGCATCCCTAGCCTGTACCTGGCATCTGTTTGTCATTCACCATGTGAAGCTGCTGCAGGCGTAGTTAAAACCCCTGGGATAGGAGACAACGGAAGCCTCCAGAACAGCGCTAGCCAGTTGCCCAATCAGTCAGCCAAGCGTTCTGGGGGTTTAGCACGAAAGGAGCCATGCCGAGCCTACTGTATCTTTACAGAGACCCATAGAAAAAGCCACACCAGTCACACTACCCCTCCTCTGCAGTTAGGCGAGGGAGGGTGACGAGAACGCAATGAGCCAGAACACGTTAACATCTGTGTTCAGTGTTGAAGTAAATCCATTGCATTTCCCAGCAGTGTGCCAGCTGTGCTTTCCAATGATGGCACACTTATTCAGCAACCAATACCGGGGGATAGGTATTCTCAGAGGTCGGTATTGTAGCACCTTTAAGATTACAAGTTCATTTTGTGGCATAATGGCATCACACAGTTTCACTAAACCAGAGTAACACCTTACTTTATTACATTATGACACAGCAACATCATGAGCCAACAACAATACCACAGAACAGTATCACAACATCATTTATTCCTACTCTATAAAACTACTTAAAACATCCCTCTACCAACTAGTAAGTAATGCAATACAATGTATATGAATTCCACAATGCAACATCACAAAATGAGCTAGGACACATTTGACAGAAAAAGCAGTTGTATGGCAGGACAACCAATTTCAAGATGATTTTTATGACACTGGTCATTACTACATATTTATCTGTTTTAATATCCTATGTTGTTATTGTCAAATCAAATTTTATTGGTCACATGCGCCGAATACAACAACTACTTCCGGCGCCGACCGAGATGGCCGCCTCGCTTCGCGTTCCTAGGAAAATATGCAGTATTTTGTTTTTTTATGTGTTATTCCTTACATTGGTACCCCAGGTAATCTTAGGTTTCATTACATACAGTCGGGAGGAACTACTGAATATAAGAGCAACGTCAACTCACCATCGTTACAACCAGGAATATGACTTTCCCGAAGCGGATCCAGTGTTTTGCCTTCCACCCAATACAATGGATCTGATCCCAGCCGGCGACCCTAAGCGACGCCGTAAAAGGGGCAAACGAGGCGGTCTCCTGGTCAGGCTTCGGAGACGGGCACATTGCGCTCCACTCCCTAGCATACTACTCGCCAATGTCCAGTCTCTTGACAATAAAGGTTGATGAAATCCGAGCAAGGGTAACATTTCAGAGAGACATCAGAGATTGTAACGTTCTCTGCTTCACGGAAACATGGCTCACTCAAGAGACGCTAACGGAGTCGGTGCAGCCAGCTGGTTTCTTCACGCATCGCGCCGACAGAAACAAACATCTTTCTGGTAAGAAGAGGGGCGGGGGTGTATGCCTTATGATTAACGAGACGTGGTGTGATCATAACAACATACAGGAACTCAAGTCATTCTGTTCACCTGATCTAGAATTCCTCACAATCAAATGTCGACCGCATTATCTACCAAGGGAATTCTCTTCGATTATAATCACAGCCGTATATATTCCCCCCCAAGCAGACACATCGATGGCCCTGAACGAACTTTATCTGACTCTTTGTAAACTGGAAACCACACACCCTGAGGCTGCATTCATCGTAGCTGGGGATTTTAACAAGGCTAATCTGAAAACAAAACTCCCTAAATTCTATCAGCATATCGATTGTGCTACCAGGGCTGGTAAAACCTTGGATCATTGTTATACTAACTTCTGCGACACATGTAAGGCCCTCCCCCGCCCTCCTTTCGGAAAAGCTGACCACGACTCCATTTTGTTGCTTCCAGCCTACAAACAGAAACTAAAACAACAAGCTCCCTCGCTCAGGTCTGTTCAACGCTGGTCCGACCAATCTGATTCCACGCTTCAAGACTGCTTCGATCACGTGGATTGAGATATGTTCCGCATTGCGTCCAACAACAATATTGACGAATACGCTGATTCGGTGAGCGAGTTCATTAGAAAGTGCATTGACGATGTCGTACCCACAGCAACGATTAAAACATTCCCAAACCAGAAACCGTGGATTGATGGCAGCCTTCGCGTGAAACTGAAAGCGCGAACCACTGCTTTTAACCAGGGCAAGGTGACCGGAAACATGACCGAATACAAACAGTGTAGCTATTCTCTCCGCAAGACAATCAAACAAGCTAAGTCCCAGTATAGAGACAAAGTAGAGTCGCAATTCAACAGCTCAGACACAAGAGGTATGTGGCAGGGTCTACAGTCAATCACGGATTACAAAAAGAAAACCAGCCCCGTCGCGGACCAGGATGTCTTGCTCCCAGACAGGCTAAATAACTTTTTTGCTCGCTTTGAGGACAATACAGTGCCACTGACACGGCCCGCTACCAAAACCTGCGGGCTCTCCTTCACTGCAGCCGAGGTGAGTAAAACATTTAAACGTGTTAACCCTCGCAAGGCTGCAGGCCCAGATGGCATTCCCAGCCGCGTCCTCAGAGCATGCGCAGACCAGCTGGCTGGTGTGTTTAAGGACATATTCAATCAATCCTTATCCCAGTCTGCTGTTCCCACATGCTTCAAGAGGGCCACCATTGTTCCTGTTCCCAAGAAAGCTAAGGTAACTGAGCTAAACGACTACCGCCCCGTAGCACTCACTTCCGTCATCAGGAAGTGCTTTGAGAGACTAGTCAAGGACCATATCACCTCCATCCTACCTGACACCCTAGACCCACTCCAATTTGCTTACCGACCCAATAGGTCCACAGATGACGCAATCGCAACCACACTGCACACTGCCCTAACCCATCTGGACAAGAGGAATACCTATGTGAGAATGCTGTTCATCGACTACAGCTCAGCATTTAACACCATAGTACCCTCCAAACTCGTCATCAAGCTCGAGACCCTGGGTCTCGACCCCGCCCTGTGCAACTGGGTCCTGGACTTCCTGACGGGCCGCCCCCAGGTGGTGAGGGTAGGTAACAACATCTCCACCCCGCTGATCCTCAACACCGGGGCCCCACAAGGGTGCGTTCTGAGCCCTCTCCTGTACTCCCTGTTCACCCACTGCGTGGCCATGCACGCCTCCAACTCAATCATGAAGTTTGCGAACGACACTACAGTGGTAGGCTTGATTACCAACAACGACGAGGCGGCCTACAGGGAGGAGGTGAGGGCCCTCGGAGTGTGGTGTCAGGAAAATAACCTCACACTCAACGTCAACAAAACAAAGGAGATGATTGTGGACTTCAGGAAACAGCAGAGGGAGCACCCCCCTATCCACATCAACGGGACAGTAGTGGAGAAGGTGGAAAGTTTTAAGTTCCTCGGTGTACACATCACGGACAAACTGAATTGGTCCACCCACACAGACAGCGTTGTGAAGAAGGCGCAGCAGCGCCTCTTCAACCTCAGGAGGCTGAAGAAATTTGGCTTGTCACCAAAAGCACTCACAAACTTCTACAGATGCACAATCGAGAGCATCCTGTCGGGCTGTATCACCGCCTGGTACGGCAACTGCTCCGCCCACAACCGTAAGGCTCTCCAGAGGGTAGTGAGGTCTGCACAACGCATCACCGGGGGCAAACTACCTGCCCTCCAGGACACCTACACCACCCGATGTCACAGGAAGGCCATAAAGATCATCAAGGACAACAACCGCCCAAGCCACTGCCTGTTCACCCCGCTATCATCCAGAAGGCGAGGTCAGTACAGGTGCATCAAAGCAGGGACCGAGAGACTGAAAAACAGCTTCTATCTCAAGGCCATCAGACTGTTAAACAGCCACCACTAACATTTAGTGGCCGCTGCCAACATACTGACTCAACTCCAGCCACTTTAATAATGGGAATTGATGGAAATTATGTAAAAATGTACCACTAGCCACTTTAAACAATGCCACTTAATATAATGTTTACATACCCTACATTACTCATCTCATATGTATATACTGTACTCTATACCATCTACTGCATCTTGCCTATGCCGTTCTGTACCATCACTCATTCATATATCTTTATGTACATATTCTTTATCCCTTTACACTTGTGTGTATAAGGTAGTAGTTGTGGAATTGTTAGGTTAGATTACTTGTTGGTTATTACTGCATTGTCGGAACTAGAAGCACAAGCATTTCGCTACACTCGCATTAACATCTGCTAACCATGTGTATGTGACAAATAAAATTTGATTTGATTTGATTTGTGTAGACCTTACAGTTAACTGCTTATTTAGCCCCTAACCAACAATGCAGAGTTAAAAACTTTGAAAAATATTTGCTAAATAAAAAAAGGAGATAGTAACTATAACGAGGCTAAATACAAGTACAAGTACCAGTACTGAGTCAATTTGCAGGGGTATGAGGTAAGTGAGGTAATTGAGATAATACAATACGTACATGAAGGTAGGGTTAAAAGTGTCTAGGCAATCAGGATAATAAACAGAGTAGCAGCAGCATCTGGGAAGAGTGTGAAAATGTGTCTATGTGTGAGTGTGTGGCGCAAATATGCATGTGTGTGTGTGTGATTTGTGTGAGAGCTTATGTAGTGTGTGTGTGTGTGTGTGTGTGTGTGTGTGTGTGTGTGTGTGTGTGTGTGTGTGTGTGTGTGTGTGTGTGTGTGTGTGTGTGTGTGTGTGTGTGTGTGTGTGTGTGTGTGTGTGTGTGTGTGTGTTTGTTGGAGTGGCAGTGTAGTGTGTGTGAGTGCGTGCGTGGGTGGGTAGAGTCAAGTGAGTGTGCATAGAGCCAGTGCAAGTGAGTCAGCATAAAGAAAAACAATAAATAAATATGTCTTATGGCTTGGGGGTCGAAGCTGTTTTGGTTCCAGACTTGGCGTTCTGGTACCGCTTGCTGTGCGGTAGCAAAGTGAACAGTCTATGACTTCAGTGGCTGGAGTCTTTGATAATTATTTGGGCCTTCCTCTGACACCGTGTGGTATAGAGGTTTTGGATGGCAGGGAGTTCGGCCCGAGTGATGTACTGTGCCGTACGCACTACCCTCTTTAGCGCCTAGCGGTTGGATGCAAAGAAGTTACCATACCAAGCAGTGATGCAGCCAGTCAAGATGCTCTCAATGGTGCAGCTGCAACTTTTTGAGAATCTGAAGGCCCATACCAAATCTTTTCAGCCACCTGAGGGGGAAGAAATGTTGTCGTGCACTCTTCACGACTGTGTTGGTGTGTTTGGACCATGATAGGTCCTTAGTGATGTGGACACCAAGGAACTAGAAGCTTTCGACCTGCTCCACTACAGCACCTTCGATGTGAATGGGGGCATGTTCAGCCCTTCGTTTCCTGTAGTCCATGATCAGCTCTTTTGTCTTGCCCACATTGAGGGAGACGTTGTTAGCCTATAGGGAGGAGGCCAGAGACCTGGTATTAAGGTGCCAGGACGTCTCATTGGGCCACCACCATTAGTGTTGTTGGAAAACTTAATGATGGTGTTGGCGTTGTGGCGGTTGTAGTTGCCTACCCTCACCACCTGGGAGCGGCCCATCAGGAAATCTAGGATCAAGTTGCAGAGGGAGGTGTTTAATCCAAGAGTTCTTAGCTTAGTGATGAGCTACGTGGCGGTAGTCATTTAGACAGGTTACCTTGGTGTTCTTGGGCACAGGGCCTAAGGTGGTTTGCTTGAAACATGTAGGTATTACAGACTGGGTCAGGGAGAGGTTGAAAATGTCAGTGAAGACACTTGCCAGCTAGTCAGAGCATGCTCTGAGTACACGTCTTGGTAATTCGTCTGGACCTGCGGCCTTGTGAATGTTTAAAGGTCTGTTTAAAGGTCTTACTCACATCGGCTACGGAGAGCGTGATCACACAGTCGTCCGGAACAACTGGTGCTCTCATGCATGGTTCAGTGTTGCTTGCCTCGAAGCAAGCATAAAAGGCATTTAGCTCGTCTGGTAGGCTCGCATCACTGGGCAGCTCTCGGCCGGGTTTCCCTTTGTAATCTGTAATAGTTTGCAAGCCCTGCCACATCCGATGAGCATCAGAGCCGGTGTCTTAGGATTCAATCTTAGTCCTGTATTGACACTTTTCCTGTTTGATGGTTCATCGGAGGGCATAGAAATATTTCTGGAAGTGTCCGGACTATTGTCCCACTCCGTGAAAGCTGCAGCTCTAGCCTTTAGCTCAGTGTGGATGTTGCCTGTAATCCATGGCTTCTGGTTGGGATATGTACGTACAGTACGGTCACAGTAGGGACGACGTCGTCGATGCACTTATTAATGAAGTTGGTGACTGATGTGGTAAACTCCTCAATGCCATCAGATGAATCACGGAACATATTCCAGTTTGTGCTAGCGAAACAGTCCGATAGCTTAGCATCCGCTTCATGGGACAACTTCCGTATTGAGCGCATCACTGGTACTTACTGTTTGAGTTTTTGCCTGTAAGCAGGAATCAGGAGGATAGAGTTATGGTCAGAGTTGCTGAATAGAGGGTGAAGGAGAGCTTTGTATGTGTCTCTGTGTGTGGAGTAAAGGGGATCTAGAGTTTCCCCCCCTCTAGTTACACAGGTGAAATGCTGGTAGAAATGATGTAAAACAGATTTCAGTTTTCCTGCATTAAAATCACCGGCCACTAAGAGCGCAGCTTCTGGATGAGCATTTTCTTTTTTGCTTATGGCCCTATACAGCTCATTGAGTGTGATCTTAGTGACAGCATCAGTTTGTAGAAGGCATATGCAGAATCTCTAGGAATTCTACTAACCAGATGTAAAGTGAAACGTGTCCCTCGCTATCAAATAAACATCTGAATCCAACTTTTGTCTGAACAGCACCGTATTCCTGTTGAGTTAGACAGCGGGCTGCCATTAGATCACACACCTCACATGAGGGCCACATTGTTTATTTGATATGTTTATTTGATAGCGAGAGTCACATTTTACTTTACATCTGGTATGTTGAGTTCCTAGAGGTTCTACATATGCGTTTGTTGACAGGAAAAGTTTTTGGGCTGAAGCCGGCTATATTGTTGTAGGGTTATTTTCCATCGCCAGCCACCAGAATGATGCACAACTCAGGGAGTCCAACCAATACACAGACTCCTGATGTTGTGTCCCAAAGCTAGGCTACACTGTGAATGCTGTGTAGGAAAAATTCACACATGAAAAGTCGTGTGCCCATGGATCTATTTTTAGAATTGACCCAAATGTATTTGTAGGCGTTCTTAGCCAAGCTTCTCTGGATGACATGTTACACCATGAAAGTACCGTCACTTTTAATCACAACAAGGTGATCATACAGTGATTATTCTTGGACATACCTGTCAGGATGGAGCAATGTTTCAAGTATAGCTATATCTGGCATTCCTTTATACAAGATCTGAAGATTTTTTTGTGCTAGAGATCTAAATATGGTCTGTTTTTATTATGTACAGTATGTCTCCTCAGATTTGAGTGCCTTCAAAAAAGTTGCAAGGTTGGATGTTCAAAGTAAAGACATTTATCAGGAAAGGTTCAAAACTTGTACAGGTTCGGTAATAGTGTGATAAACATATTGCACAGACATAACACCCTTCTATGACACACTGTACTTGTTATGGTTGGCCAAAATGGCCAGCTACTGTGGCGGATCTAATGGTCCAGATGATCATCTCCTCTTGAGAATACAGGGGGTAATATTTTCGCATTAGCATAATTTGCTCTACAGATTAAACTGCCTCTTATTCAATTATTGCTCTTACTATATGCATATGAATCATACCATTGGAAAGAAAACAATCCCTAGTTTCTAAATCCGTTTCAATTTTATCTCTGAGTGATACAGAAGTCATTCAACAGCACTTTCCATGACCAAGAACATAAAATCAAGATGTGTTATGCTGGCTTCAAAGCTCTGCCTATATATGGTCGTGCCCCCTATGACCCGAAACACAACTCACTGGCCTTCCTCTGGGTGTCTAGAGGACGTCAGAGGAAAAATTTCTTGTCTATCTGGGACTGACGTGAAATGAGAGCAAAATCTTTGGCATGACCGACAACTTCCGGTTCTCGATTGGATGGAATTTGAGCTACGTTTTTCTTGTGTTGTGCGGCCATTATTATCTCCGTGTCGAAGTTTGTTTGATACATGTGACCAGATCATCGTAATGTATGTTTTTTCAATATAGTTTAATCAGATTATTTGAATTTTATAGGGAGTTTTTCGGTGTTCCGTTGTTAGATTTTAGTATCGTTTGAGAAATCCGTGCCACTCGACCGGTACCTGTGCTAAATGGATTGGGAAAGGAACGACACTTAACGGAACCAACAACTCATCTTGACAAAGGACACTTTGATCAACATTCTGATGAAAGATCAGCCATAGTAAGACCCAATTTACGATGTTATATCATATCTGTTGTGCATGTGATCTTGCCGTGGGCGCCCAGCCGAATCTGCCTGGTAAAAATATCGTGTCCTCCGCTAACGTGGTTAGCTAATAGATTTACATATTCTGTCTTCCCTGTAAAACATTTTAAAAATCTGAAATGGTGGCTTTATTCACAAGACCTGTATCTTTCATCTGGTGTCTTGGACTTGTGATTTAATGATATTTAGATGCTACAAGTTACTTGTGACGCTATGCTAGCTGTGCTAATCAGTGGGGTGAGTTGGGGGGTGCTACCGGATCAGGGTTGCTGACTCGTGAGAAGTTAATACAAATACAACCACAACTTTAGCCACTATGGAGCTTAAAATAGGAAAAAGAGAGATGGCAATAGAGAGAGCATAGAATGATCTCTGGCCTTGTATGTTTGGCCAAAGTATTTATAGAATGGACAATCAATGCACGTTGCTGTACAACATGACAATTTAGTCAATAGTAGAGTTCATAATTCAATAGCCTGACCCACTGAAACACTGCGGCTAATATGAATACAATATTAATAACTTTGTTCAGCGACGGTTGGCCATTGTCCTCACTTACTGAGTTCAAATCTTTACGTAAAACTGTTTCTATCTATAAAAAAATATTTATGAAGTTAAAAAGTTCTAGCCGATGGCATCACCAAAAGTTAAAACATTTTAAAAACAGCGATTTTCAAACACTATGACATTTGCGGTGACGTGGAGAGCAAGAAAATACCCTCCCTCTGGCTAGAAACTTGTTGAAGGTTCTTTTAATACTACCGTGTGATGTCACAGATAAGTATTTTTTAGGACGTTTCTGCTTATTTTTTTAACCACAGATCATAGAAACGAGTCGTTTCCACATACACTATATATACAGAAGTATGTGGACACCCCTTCAAATGAATGGATTCAGCTATTTCAGCCACACCCATTGCTGACCGGTGTATAAAATTGAGCACACAGGCATGTAATCTCCATAGACAAAAATTGTCAGTAGAATGGCCTTACTGAAGAGCTCAGTGACTTTCAACGTGGCACCGTCATAGGATGCCACCTTTCCAACAAGTCAGTTCATCAAATTTCTGCCCTGCTAGAGCTGCCCCGCTCAACTGTAAGTGCTGTTATTGTGAAGTGGAAATGTCTAGGAGCAACAACGGCTCAGCCGCGAAGTGGTAGTCCACACAAGCTCACAGAACTGGACCGCAGAGTGCTGAAGTGCGTAGCGTGTAAAAATCGTCTGTCCTCGGTTGCAACACTCACTACCGAGTTCCAAACTGGCTCTGGCAGCAACGTCAGCACAATAACTGTTTGTCAGGAGCTTCATGAAATGGGTTTCCATGGCCGAGCAGCCGCACACAAGCCTAAGATCACCAGCGCAATGGCAAGAGTTGGCTGGATTGGTATAAAGCTTCGGATTCTGGAGCAGTGGAAACGTGTTCTCTGGAGTGATGAATCACGCTTCACCATCTGGCAGTCCAACAAACAAATCTGGGTTTGGCGGATGCCAGGAGAACGCTACCTGCCCCAATGCATAGTGCTAACTATAAAGTTTGGTGGAGGAGGACTAATGGTCTGAGGCTGTATTTCATGGTATCCACATACTTTTGGTCTGGTATGGTGTTGGAGATGGTATGGTATGGTGTTGGAGATGATGAATATGAGGTTGGAAAAGTGGTGGAATTGCCCTTTAACAACACATCACAGGTGCAACTATATCTGAAAGCATATTTTCCCAATAGATTTATCAACAGTTTATTTCTGGAGACTGCACATGGATTCAGGGCAGAAATGGGGTTTCTTTAGACAGACTGTAGGCGAGAGTGCTAGAGGTCTTCACGGATCCACCTGTATCCGAAATACCCAAGACCCGAGCGGGTCTGGATCCAGAATTCTAAATAATGTCACGGGTCTTGGGTATGTGTAATGTATCTGATCCAAACGAGACTGCTGCAGTGTGTATAGAGAGACAGAGAGAGAGAGAGAGAGAGACAGAGAGAGAGAGGAGAAGAACAGAGCACTAGAGGAGAGGATCAGACTACAGGAGGAGAGGGAGAGGGGGATGGAGGAGAGGATCAGACTGCTGGAGGAGAGGTTGAGGGGGATGGCATGTGACAGAGAACAACCCACTAGGGAGGTGGCCATCCCCACAGAGACGCCAGCAGAACAGCCCACCTCAGCACCCGACAAAAGTCTCGACACCACAGCAGAACAGTCCACACCAGACCCTGACCATAGAAACGACACCACAACAGAACAGACAAAAGAAAAACCCCAAGCTCAGCAGCTCTCACCCCCTCTGAGCACCCCCCCTGTCAGCCACCCTGATAGCCCTCCTGACAACCCCCCCACACCCACTGAGGACAAACACAAGACACAGATTGTCCTTCTTATGGACTCAAATGGGAAATATATAGAAGAGAAAAAAAAACTTTTTCCCAAACACAGTGTGTCTAAACTCTGGTGTCCAAACACCCAGCGCGCCCTAGACCTTCTGTCTGAGGACAAACTAGGCTCACCTAGCCACATAATAATACACACAGGCACAAACGACCTGAGAGCACAGCAGGAAAGGGTGGCCACAGCACTGAAGGGAGTGATTGAAAAAGCTTCTTCTACTTTCCCCAACGCACAAGTGGTTATCTCCACCCTGCTACCACGAAAAGACTTCCACCCTGCTACAATACAGCGGGTAAACGCAAGCATTTCCCGTGACTGTGCCTCAAAACCAAATGTTTTTCTGGCACACCACTCCACCCTGGACTTGAACAGCCTCTATGACCAGGTCCACCTCTACAAGGCAGCAGTGCCCACCTTTGCCCGGACTCTAAAGGACATCGCTCTCAAACGAAGCCCCAACACTTCACACAGGAGCAACAGATCAATAGACACCCCACCCAGACCAGCGAGACACCCTCCAAGACCTCCAGGACCCCCCCCTGGACCTACACACCCCCCCCACATCAACCATGCACACACCCAATTTAGGCCCCCTCAGATCAGACCCATGCCACTCCTGCCCACCCCATGCACCCCACCCCCGCAAAGAGGGCATCAACATGGAAGTCACACATACGCCCAGGTAGTGAGCGGGCAAACAGGCCCAACCCCCACTCTTACACTCGCCCAAGCCAACGACATGTACCAGATGCTCAGCAGGCTCTGCTCACACTTACTGGCCTGAGGCCAAACCCCGACCAACAACTTTGGACACTTTATGGAACAAAAAGCCTTCACTATATCATCCTGGAATATCCAAGGCCTGAGGTCATCTGCCTTTGGCCTAAAGAGCAGGAACCCGGACTTCACCAAAGAAATCGGTAATGCAGACATTGTCATCCTGCAAGAAACATGGTATAGAGGAGACGGACCCACTGGTTGCCCTCTAGGTTACAGAGAGCTGGTAGTCCCATCCACCAAACTACCAGGTGTGAAACAGGGAAGGGACTCAGGGGGAATGCTAATTTGGTATAGACCTAACTCACTCCATTAAATTAATCAAAACAGGAACATTTTACATTTGGCTAGAAATTCAAAAGGAAATTATCTTAACAGAGAAAAATGTCCTCCTGTGTGCTACCTATATCCCCCCACTAGAATCCCCATACTTTAATGAAGACAGCTTCTCCATCCTGGAGGGGGAAATCAATCATTTCCAGGCCCAGGGACATGTATTAGTCTGTGGCGACCTAAATGCCAGAACTGGACAGGAACCTGACACCCTCAGCACACAGGGGGACAAACACCTACCTGGAGGTGACAGCATTCCCTCCCCCATATGCCCACCTAGGCACAACTATGACAACATAACCAACAAAAACGGGTCACAACTCCTGCAGCTCTGTCGCACGCTGGGTATGTACATAGTCAATGGTAGGCTTCGAGGGGACTCCTATGGTAGGTACACCTATAGCTCATCTCTTGGCAGTAGCACTGTAGACTACTTTATCACTGACCTCAACCCAGAGTCTCTCAGAGCGTTCACAGTCAGCCCACTGACACCCCTATCAGACCACAGCAAAATCACAGTCTACTTGAACAGAGCAATACTCAATCATGAGGCATCAAAGCCAAAGGAACTGAGTAACATTAAGAAATGCTATAGATGGAAGGAATGCAGTTTGGAAACCTACCAAAAAACAATTAGGCAACAGCAAATTCAATCCCTTTTAGACAACTTCCTGGGTAAAACGTTCCACTGCAATAGTGAAGGTGTAAACTTGGCAGTAGAAAATCTTAACAGTATATTTGACCTCTCAGCTTCCCTATCAAATCTAAAAATCTCAAATAGAAAACCGAAGAAAATGAACAACAATGACGAATGGTTTGATAAAGAATGCAAAAATCTAAGAAATAAATTGAGAAACCTGTCCAACCAAAAACATAGAGACCCGGAAAACCTGAGTCTACGCCTTCACTATGGTGAATCACTAAAACAATACAGAAATACACTACGGAAAAAGAAGGAACAGCACGTCAGAAATCAGCTCAATGTAATTGAAGAATCCATAGACTCTAACCAATTCTGGGAAAATTGGAAAACACTAAACAAACAACAACACGAAGAATTATCTATCCAAAATGGAGATGTATGGGTAAACCACTTCTCCAATCTTTTTGGCTCTATAACAAAGAATAAAGAGCAAAAACATATACATGATCAAATACAAATCCTAGAATAAACTATTAAAGACTACCAGAACCCACTGGATTCTCCAATTACCTTGAATGAGTTACAGGACAAAATAAAAACCCTCCAACCCAAAAAGGCCTGTGGTGTTGATGGTATCCTTAATGAAATGATCAAATATACAGACAACAAATTCCAATTGGCTATATTAAAACTCTTTAACATCGTCCTTAGCTCTGGCATCTTCCCCAATATTTGGAACCAAGGACTGATCACCCCAATCCACAAAAGTGGAGACAAATTTGACCCCAATAACTACCGTGGAATATGCGTCAACAGTAACCTTGGGAAAATACTCTGCATTATCATTAACAGCAGACTCGTACATTTCCTCAATGAAAACAATGTACTGAGCAAATGTCAAATTGGCTTTTTACCAAATTACCGTACAACAGACCATGTATTCACCCTACACACCCTAATTGACAACCAAACAAACCAAAACAAAGGCAAAGTCTTCTCATGCTTTGTTGATTTCAAAAAAGCCTTCGACTCAATTTGGCATGAGGGTCTGCTATACAAATTGATGGAAAGTGGTGTTGGGGGTAAAACATACGACATCATAAAATCCATGTACACAAACAACAAGTGTGCGGTTAAAATTGGCAAAAAACACACACATTTCTTCACACAGGGTCGTGGGGTGAGACAGGGATGCAGCTTAAGCCCCACCCTCTTCAACATATATATCAACGAATTGGCGCGGGCACTAGAACAGTCTGCAGCACCCGGTCTCACCCTACTAGAATCCGAAGTCAAATGTCTACTGTTTGCTGATGATCTGGTGCTTCTGTCACCAACCAAGGAGGGCCTACAGCAGCACCTAGATCTTCTGCACAGATTCTGTCAGACCTGGGCCCTGACAGTAAATCTCAGTAAGACCAAAATAATGGTGTTCCAAAAAAGGTCCAGTCGCCAGGACCACAAATTCCATCTAGACACCGTTGCCCTAGAGCACACAAAAAACTATACATACCTCGGCCTAAACATCAGCACCACAGGTAGCTTCCACAGAGCTGTGAACGATCTGAGAGACAAGGCAAGAAGGGCATTCTATGCCATCAAAAGGAACATAAATTTCAACATACCAATTAGGATCTGGCTAAAAATACTTGAATCAGTCATAGAGCCCATTGCCCTTTATGGTTGTGAGGTCTGGGGTCCGCTCACCAACCAAGATTTCACAAAATGGGACAAACACCAAATTGAGACTCTGCATGCAGAATTCTGCAAAAATATCCTCAGTGTACAACGTAGAACACCAAATAATGCATGCAGAGCAGAATTAGGCCGATACCCACTAATTATCAAAATCCAGAAAAGAGCCGTTAAATTCTACAACCACCTAAAAGGAAGCGATTCCCAAACCTTCCATAACAAAGCCATCACCTACAGAGAGATGAACCTGGAGAAGAGTCCCCTAAGCAAGCTGGTCCTAGGGCTCTGTTCACAAACACAAACACACCCCACAGAGCCCCAGGACAACAGCACAATTAGACCCAACCAAATCATGAGAAAACAAAAAGATAATTACTTGACACATTGGAAAGAATTAACAAAAAAACAGAGCAAACTAGAATGCTATTTGGCCCTAAACAGAGAGTATACAGTGGCAGAATACCTAACCACTGTGACTGACCCAAACTTAAGGAAAGCTTTGACTATGTACAGACTCAGTGAGCATAGCCTTGCTATTGAGAAAGGCCGCCGTAGGCAGACATGGCTCTCAAGAGAAGACAGGCTATGTGCTCACTGCCCACAAAATGAGGTGGAAACTGAGCTGCACTTCCTAACCTCCTGCCCAATGTATGACCATATTAGAGAGACATATTTCCCTCAGATTACACAGATCCACAAAGAATTCGAAAACAAATCCAATTTTGATAAACTCCCATATCTACTGGGTGAAATTCCACAGTGTGCCATCACAGCAGCAAGATTTGTGACCTGTTGCCACAAGAAAAGGGCAACCAGTGAAGAACAAACACCATTGTAAATACAACCCATATTTATGTTTATTTATTTTAACTTGTGTGCTTTAACCATTTGTACATTGTTACAACACTGCATATATATAATATGACATTTGTAATGTCTTTATTGTTTTGAAACTTCTGTATGTGTAATGTTTACTGTTCATTTTTATTGTTTATTTGACTTTTGTATATTATCTACCTCACTTGCTTTGGCAATGTTAACACATGTTTCCCATGCCAATAAAGCCCCTTGAATTGAATTGAATTGAGAGAGAGAGAGAGAGAGAGAGAAATTGTATAATTTATGCTGCTGCTCTTGCTTTTCACGAGAGTGGCGCGTGTAGCTTGTTGTTGGCCGATCATAAATCATCAATGCGGCAATAGGCTACAATCTCCATGTATGGAAAAGTTAGGATATATCTAATCAATGGAAGATGGAATTAAAATAACAGAATTAAAAGTTAAAAGGATAGCTACAACGACCAAGAGCTAACAGGTAGGCCGCTACTTAATGTTCTGAATGGAGTTGTTGTTGTTTGCAACTGTGTAGAACAAGAAAGCACATGCAGCCTCAATTAGACTAGCTAGCTAGCTTCTCACATTTAAAAAGAAAACCTTTATTTAACTAGGCAAGTCAGTTAAGAACAAATTCTTATTTACAATGACAACCTAGGAACAGTGGGTTAACTGCCTTGTTCAGGGGCAGAACGACATATTTGAACTTTGTCAGCTCGGGGGTTCAATCTAGCAACCTTTCGGTTACTGGCCCAACGCTCTAACCACTAGGCTACCTGAGTTTGATGCAGTCAAGACAGGCACTATGTATATATATTGGATGATAAATAACCTGGATGATAAATAACCTAGCTATGGCAGCTGTTATTATACTATAGCGTGAGTCGGCTTGATTGGTTGCTGTCTCTCATCTCTCCCCCCCTCCTCCCTGCTCCCCATGTCACTCGCTCACTCACAGTAGCCTACACACAGAGCGGCACCCTCTCTACCTCACGTTTTATCAGCTACAGTTAATAAAGTATCTTAAAGATTGCCTTTTCTGCTGCTTCCCTCACTCGGATCGAGTCTGGATCCGACCAGATCTATATACTGAACGGGTCTAGTTGTCATCGGGTCATTTTGGAACGGGTCTCTATATTATTATTTTTATGCATATCGGGTGAAAAGCCCCAGGTTCATTTCGGAACTGAAGGTCTCTAGAGAGCGCTCTTTATGCCCTGCCAATCATAACCTTATTTTCCCCCAATAGGAACACACAAGAGTATGGATTTGTGCAATTCAAACACAGAGGGGTACAGGCATTGATCATGAAGGGGAAATGTGAAAGTATACACACAGTGTCTCACCCCACGTACAAGCTGCGACTGTATAGCCCCAGACACTCGCAATCGATACAAATGGTTTAAACGACTCAATTATGCCCGTGATGGTCATGGGATTTTGGATGATGGTAATTGGTCAGCCAAATGGCCGCGGTCACCGTAATATATACATACACTGAGTACACAAAACATTACGAAAACATGATCCCTTATTGATGTCACTTGTTAAATCCACTTCAATCAGTGTAGATGAAGGGGAGGAGACAGGTTAAAGAAGGATTTTAAGCCTGGATTGTGTACATGTGCCTAGTAGCGGTGCATGGGGAAATTCACTGGGGAAGACAAGCCAGGGGAAAAAAGCTATATTATAACCTACAGCATGTGCTGTGATATTTGCATTGTTTGCTCTTTAACCTGTTAGTAAAAACGTATGCCTTGCCACCGTGATCCTGTATATAGGCCTAACAGGCTGACTACACCGCTCGCGTCATGTGTGCGAGCGTTGCAAAATACATTTATAAATCTATATTATTCAATTATTGCACCCACACTGTTCGCGCACGCCAACGAGCATCTGCATTGCCAAGGAATAAAATAGAAGTCAGTTCTACTTGTGACGCAGATCTAGCTGCAAGTCCCATCTCCTCATTGGTTTATAGAAGCAGGTACCCACGTGCCATCTCCTTATTGGTTATACCCACGTGGGTGACTGAAAGACGAACGAGGTCAGTGGCGGTAATGCACCTAATTTATGAAAGTTGCCAATCGCAATATAAAGTCAAGAGAAGAAAAAGCCTAGGAGGAGAGATGACTAGAAACGATTCGGTTGACTGTTTTATGTGTGGATTAATTGTCAGAGTAGAGGACCTTGTGCATTTCAGGTAAAATAACAACTCAATGTTTATATCCCAGGACAAATTACCTAGCAACAGCAAGCTAGCTAAATAGGACAAATTAGCTAGCATGTGCAAGCTAGCTAGCTAAATTGCCATAAATGTTTAATATTTTTCGACCTGTCCCCAAATTAATGTAATTGGTTCAGAGTTTGTTTTGATATTTTAACCTGCGTGCCGTGATCGCGTTTGGTGTGGGGGGCCAAAATAAATGTATGCACAATGGCGCACACGCGCAGCCGGTTTGGGTTCTGTGTAAGGCAGAAACAATAAGAAGACACAGTGGCAGAATAAATTCAACCACATCTTTGTTTCATCACAAAACCAGAGAGCCACCTCTGTCCAGTGAAGTCCACAAAGCATATTGCATGTAACAAACAGTTACAAGACCTACAGCATGGTCAATGAAGTTAATGTTTCCGACTTTTTCAATAAACAATTATTGACTTAGAACACCGGAGAGTTATCGCAAGTTGCAAAGAAACCAGAAGCTGCCTCCACTATTCCAGCACCATTTCAACTTCAACATCATCAAATCACCTATGCTTAGTCTAATACAGTGACAACTAAATGATTCCAAAAACAATTTAGTCCAATCAACTAAATAGCTAAATATCATGTGGCTGTCCATGCTACTGATTTCTGTGTGTGTAACTATACTTGTAGGGATCAGAAGTCACCACAAGAATAGTAAACAAACAAACATTTTACCAACTTGGGACATTTTGTTAGTCCCCACAAGGTAAAATGCTATTTCTAGAGGTTTTAGGGTTAAGGTTAGAATTAGTATTAGGGTTAGGAGCTAGGGTTAGGTTTAGGGTTCGGTTTTCGGATTAAGGTTAGGGTTAAGGTTAGGGTAAGGGTTAGGGAAAATAGGATTTTGAATGGGACTGAATTGTGTGTGTGTCCCAGTTAATTTATACAAGACTGTGCGTGTGTGAGCGTGTGTGTGTAAGTAGAGAAGCACCAATGCCATCCTCCTTTCTTTCATGTTGCATAAACGGTCTATGACTCTGTCATACTGTACCCACTTCTAGTTTTTGTTGTCCTAGGATACTTGGCTAAAATGCTTGCTCGCGAGCCTAACTTCCTCCATGGGCAACTATTCGTTAACATTAGCTTACTACATCTAGCTACATATTGAGCTTCTGTCCTCTCAGGCCAGAATTTATGGTTGGATTAGAATCGCTGTTATAATCATTGGCCAGTACGGAGAATTAAGTAAAACCACAAGTCCAAATCCCTATCTCCATCCATGGCTAATTTCGAAAGGGACAATTTTTGCTAGATAGCTAGATAGCCACCAGAGGACAACAACACAACTAGATGCAACACTTTTTTTTTAAATTCTATCAATTGGTGTAAAGTCAAATCTAAACTGGGTTCCCTTGACACTTTTTTGGGGGGTGTGCCAAGACGATTCACAGTTGAGCTCACTCTGTTTAGCTCAACGCTGATTGGCTATTATTGTATAAAAAAATATATATTAAAAGAGGCCAAATGCTCACTGGCTTCCCTTGCATTCAATACTATGAGCGGCAACAATATCATACTATTTTTGACAAGACCGAATCAGATAGATGACCTACACATTCAGAGACAGAGGGGCGCAGTTTCGATCGCTCAGATGCTTTCTCCGGTGAGTTACATTCAGCCTCTTGCGCATTGAAGGAAAATTATGAACCATAGAGAGACGAAAGACACATTATTTTATGTTTTTTTCTTGGAAAATTTTTGGGGAAGCCTGGCGTCCCTTGGCACCCATGAATACATGTCACTGTGCGTGCCATTCATAGGGTGAATGGGCACGACAAAAGATTGAAGTGCCTTAGACTGACAGACTGACCAGGTGAATCCAGGTGAAAGCTATGATACCTTATTGATGTCACTTGTTAAATCCACTTCAAATCAGTGTAGATGAAGGGGAGGAGACAGGTTAAAGAAGGATTTTTAAGCCTTGAGACAATTGAGACATGGCTTGTGTATGTGTGCCATTCAGAGGGTGAATGGGCAAGACAAAAGATTGAAGTGCCTTTGCACGGGGTATGGTAGTAGATGCCAGGCGCACCGGTTTGAGTGTGTCAAGAACTGCAACTCTGTTGGATTTTTCATCCTCAACAGTTTCCTGTGTGTATCAAGAATGGTCCACCACCCAAAGGACATCCAGCCAATTTGACACAACTGTGGGAAGCATTGGAGTCAACATGGGCCAGCATCCCTGTGGAACGCTTTCGACACCTTGTAGAGTTCATGCAAAGCCTGGTCTTCACTCTAAATACAACAGTTCCAGTATTATAAATGTCACCCACACTGACTTGCAACGGTATGGGGGATGTAATTTCTTATACGCACTCTTTACCAGTGGCATTTGACTGGGAGTAACTGGCAAAGCTAAACAAATGTTAGTACACAGTCTATCAGTGTCATGGAAGCTGTGTCACCACTGACTGGATAATTGTTTAATTAGCTCAGTCAGCCTTTCCACCATAACCCAGCCTCCCCAGTTCAGTGTACTGGTACAGAGTTACACAAAATGGTCCTACACACACAATCACACACACGCACATGCGCACACAACACACGCAGGATGTAGTTTACACCAGGCTCTGTCTGCTGTTTTCCCTGCAGAGGACCTGGGGAGCGATGGAGTGCAATTCATTTCTGCTCTCCAGGCACTAATTAATTACCTTCCTCTACGGTAGGTTGGCCACCAGCAGGCAGACCGAGAAAGACAGAGAGACATCTGCAAATAAAAACGCCAACATAGAGCACCACAGGAATCAGGAGTATAAGGATGATTAGGGTCAGCACCACATCCAAGACGAGAGAAGTAAAACGTATCTTGCCATAAAACCCTAAAATATGAATCATCATTGTGGAGAACAGTGAAAAGTGATCTGAGGAGCTAGTCTTAGATCTTGGCTCTCCTGTTGCACTGATTGATTGCTTGCCCAAGATGATGGAGTGAAGAGGGGGTTACCCACTAAGTACCTCTCACCCCCAATAGATGTCATCAGTGCGACTCCTGCTGCTGACAGAGTGATTGGAGGACTCGAGTGACTGGGCTCTGACTAAGTTGAACAGGCGGTGGATAGACATGCCATGAGAGAACATGGAGGACAGACTAGACTGCCCAAAGCATGAGACAAAGCACCTTCTGAAAGACTCCATCCCTATGAATTCACAAAATAGTGTCCATTTTACAATGATTTCACTGAAAATTATGAAGGTGAACTCCTTAGATCTGCTTTCATCACATAATCACACATTCTAGTGGTAGCTCTTTCTATTTTGGTCCATGCAATTACAGATTCATCATTGGGTAAATTGAGTCTTGCAGTAGATTTTATACTATGGCGGTTTGTACACAGCTGTGCCTCAGTACCTGGCTGCTGTACATTAGCTGAGGAGAGACCCTATTACTGCTTCATGAAGACTGGACTATAAACCAGTACAGCAGCATACATACACAGCTTTTAGTTGCGACACATTATGGACTCCATTACAGGCTTTTTACTGGCTCCTTCACAACTCTGTGTAGTCTTCATTTTCTCACAGGACTCTGGAACAGTCTGGTATAGAATGCCAGGCAGTTCAATTCTGGATTCATTTGGATTTGACACCTTAGATTCCATTGTAATTGCTGTCAGTACTCCAGACTTCCAACTCAGTATATTGTGTCTCGATATTCAACATGCTCTCACTGTGGAGACATGCATGAATTTCATACAGTCAGTCGGCCTGCCTAGTATTTGACTTGAGGAGATGACAGCTCAATTATCTGCTGATCCACTGAGCAGGGCTGAAGACCTTTGGTGAGCGCCTCAACAGGGGAGGCGAACAGTCATTCTGAACAGATAGAAGTAATCCTATGTTACTGGTGAGAGAGAGATAAAAAGCAAAGGTCTCTATTGAGAGACAAAAACCTTTCATATCTTACACTTACTCCAAATATCAACAGAAGGGAGTATTACTCATGCGACTAAGTCCTCCCTTGTGCACGGGGTATATAACTCTGACTGGTCATTTAAAAAGCCTGGCTTCAGATTGTAGCTCACAGAAATGGGATTAAAGTTAATTGCAGGCATCCATCCTTGCTGAAATACCCCACATGGAAGCTGTGAGGAGGAACCTGTTAGCCAGGAATTAGTGAGACTCAGAACGATACCAGCCGCAAATGACTTCCCTCTCTGAGTGGAAGGGATGAGACACTTTCTCTTTGTCTCGCTCCCTCATTCCATCTCTTTCGTATTCCCTCTGTGTCCAGAATGACTTGTATGGCCTTCTGCAGGAGACCATACACAACCATACAGATATGTCTGGAGAATGTATTGATTCCTGAGGCACATGATGACACGGCCTTAAAGAACAGGAACAATTGGAGTCTGAAAGGTACTCCTAAGGTATGGAACAGTGAGAGGGACATAGGTATAGTTCTACCCACATCAAACACAACACCGTGACCATGGAGAGAAGCATATTAAGGTGCAGGAACCTGAAACAAAAGCTCTACAGAACATACATCCCCAGGGTGGCACTGGGTAAATATAAAACAGAAATAAATTCAATACAGTATGCCTGACTGCTGTAGGAGACACAATAGCATTTGGCCGTAAGCACAGTTCTTAAGCTCCTGTGAGGAATTATTCACCGAGTTACTGAGAGGGAAGGAATAAGAGTGATAAAATAGGAAAACGCAAAAAAATGAGAGAGAACAGTTTAGTTCTTCTCACTTATCAATCATGTTCTCTCAAATTGGGAAGCCAGAAAATAAATCTGATCCAACTATCCGATAACCATTCCAGCTGACAAACCACATTCTCCAAGTCCTTGTATGTATTTTTGATACAGTGTGTTGACTAAGAGTGAAGGAGAGTGTTGACAGGCTGTTGAGTAGACGCCACTGAACAACATTGGCTCTCTGTCCTATCCAAAGCCCTGAGCAGAGCTCCCTCTACTGTGCTGACAGCTCTGCGTGATACCAATGCTACTGAAGAGAAGTGCTGACCAAATGTCACTGCCCAAACAGCCTGAAAAGTAACTGTCATACATGCGCTAACCCTGTGTAAAAACATCTGGATTTCAAATACGATATGGCCAGGGGCCACTGAGACCACTTGAGTGGCAGCGCAGAAGGGTAACCTGGGTCACTTGTGGAAAACACCTCACGGACACTCCAGGTGAAGTGGCAGAGTGTTGAGTGTTTGGAGGGATTTGAAGCAAAGTGTTAAGAGGGGGAAATATCCCTCATGTTCAAGAGAAACATAAAGACAGTGTTTAATGATCTCCTTTAAGACTAAACTCAGCAGTGAAAGTGTTGGAACTCTAAGCTCAGTTTTAAGTATGTGTGTGTGTGTGTGTGCGTGCGTGCGTGCGTGCGTGCGTGGCATGTGTTACACGTGTGCATGTAATGTAAGTGACTGGTGGCTAAATTACACAGGCATTTAATGTTACCCTATGGATGTGGCTTGTTTACATTACCTGTCATGTTGGGTTAACTTGGCAAATGGCTGACAGGTGCAGATGGACAGAGACAGGTGTGTATGTGTGCATGCCTGTGCGTGTCATAGGTATTTGGACTGGGGAGCAGGTTAAAAGGTCACCAGTCATGTGACATGTGAGAAGGAGGAGCTGAGGAAAATGATGGTTGGGATGAAGATGGGATTCAAAGAATATGGAGGTATAGGAAGTTGGAGATGTGGAGGACGTATGTTGGGTACCTTAAGGGTAGAGGGAAACTTGACTCAGAGCAGCTTCTTGAAGAATAAGAGGTCTATCACTACTGGGAAAGTCATACTTTCCTAAAAAGACAAGCAGGTATGGAGTGCTGATATAAGCCCTCTCAGAGATAAATCTGATTCTGGGCAGCTGTTAGGTGAGGTAGGGGCCTGTCAATGGGCCCTATGACTGAGGGCCAATGGTGGGGGGCCCGTGACTCAAGGCCTGAACTCCCCTCTGGCTCTGAGAAGGGCTAGGCAACAGTACGTCTCTATCAGTATCTCTGGGGGAAACTTGACTCGGAGCAGCTGGCCGCCGTGGTCCCCCAGCGAGGGGTATATTTATTCCTCTGTAAACACTTCACGTCCACTCAGGAAGAATGAGTCCCCTGGGACAATACTCCCGTATGCTCATTCAGTGGCTCACTCCAAAATCAAAGAAAATACTCCTCTCTATCTCTCCCTCTTATTTTACTCAGCCACTCTAAAATCTATCCTCTCGTCTTTCACTGAGAAAGAGGCATGTGCTCCTCAGTTCTCTCTTCTCGATTTAGATGCGATCCCCACGGGCCCCTATCCAGCCAGCCGTCAATCAGACGTGACATACAGTTGAAGTCGGAAGTTTACATACACCTTAGCCAAATACATTTAAACTCCGTTTTTCACAACTCCTGACATTTAATCCTAGTAAAAATTCCGTGTCTTAGGTCAGTTAGGATCACCACTTTTTTTTAAATGTGAAATGTCAGAATAATAGTCGAGAGAATTATTTATTTCAGCGTTTATTTATTTCGTCACATTCCCAGTGGGTCAGAAGTTTACAAACACTCAATTAGTATTTGGTAGCATTGCCTTTAAATTGTTTAACTTGGGTCAAACGTTCCACGTAGCCTTCCACAATAAATTAGAATTTTGGCCCATTCCTCCTCACAGACCTGGTGTAACTGAGTCAGGTTTGTAGGCCTCATTGCTCGCACACGCTTTTTCAGTTCTGCCCACAAATTTTCTATAGGATTGAGGTCAGGGCTTTGTGATGGCCACTCCAATACCTTAACTTTGTTGTCCTTAAGCCATTTTGCCACAACTTTTTAAGTATGCTTGGGGTCATTGTCCATTTGGAAGACCCATTTGCGATCAAGCTTTAACTTCCTAACTGATGTCTTGAGATGTTGCTTCAATATATCCACATAATTTTCCTGCCTCACGATGCCATCTATTTTGTGAAGTGCACCGGTCCCTCCTGCAGCAAAGCACCCCTACAACATGATGCTGCCACCCCCGTGCTTCACGGTTGGGATGGTGTTCTTCGGCTTGCAAGCGGCCCCCTTTTTCCTCCAAACATAACGATGGTAATTAAGGCCAAACAGTTCTATTTTTGTTTCATCAGACCAGAGGACATTTCTCCAAAAAGTACGATCTTTATCCCCATGTGCAGTTGCAAACATAGTCTGGCTTTTTTATGCCGGTTTTGGAGCAGTGGCTTCTTCCTTGCTGAGTGGCCTTTCGGGTTATGTCGACATAGGACTCGTTTTACTGTGGATATAGATACTTTTGTACCCGTTTCCTCCAGCATCTTCACAAGGTCCTTTGCTGTTGTTCTGGGATTGATTTGCACTTTTCGCACCAAAGTACGTTAATTTCTAGGAGACAGAACGCGTCTCCTTTCTGAGCGGTATGACGGCTGCGTGGTCCCATGGTGTTTATACTTGCGTACTATTGTTTGTACAGATGAACGTGGTACCTTCAGGCGTTTGGAAATTGCTCCCAAGGATGAACCAGACTTGTGGAGGTCTACATATTTTATTCTGAGGTCTTGGCTGATTTGTTTTGATTTTCCCATGATGTCAAGCACTGAGTTTGAAGGTAGGCCTTTAAATATATCCACAGGTACACCCCCAATTGACTCGAATTATGTCAATTAGCCTATCCGAAGCTTCTAAAGCCATGACATCATTTTCTGGAATTTTCCAAGCTGTTTAAAGGCACAGTCAACTTAGCATATGTAAACTTCTGACACACTGGAATTGTGATATAGTGAATTATAAGTGAAATAATCTGTCTGTAAACAATTGTTGGAAAAATTACTTGTGTCATGCACAAAGTAGATGTCCTAACCGACTTGCAAAAACTATAGTTTGTTAACAAGAAATTTGTGGAGTGGTTGAAAAACGAGTTTTAATGACTCCAACCTAAGTGTATGTAAACTTCCGACTTCAACTGTAACTGGAGGAGGCAAGACACGGCTCTGTAAACACACTATCATCAATAAAGAGCTGGCTCTGATTACAATACACAGAGAGAGGACGAGAGAGATAATTAGTGTTAGGGTTAGAATTAGGTTTAGGGTTAGAAACTAGCGTTAGTTTTAGGGTTCGGAGCTAGGGTTAGGTTTGGGAGTTAAGGTTAGGTTTTTGGGTTAGGGTTAAGGTTAGGGTTAGAGTACGGCTTAGGGGTTAGGGAAAATAGGATTTTGAATGGGACTGAATTGTGTGTCCCCACAAGGTTAGTTGTACAAGACTGTGTGTGTGTGTCAAATGCACACATGCACATATTTATTGTGCACTAGCACAAGATCACATGTGCACATCGTGATATTTGTGCACAGGGCCACAATCATGCTCATGCATTTGTTTACACAGGAAATTTGAACTGTCAGTCAGAGTGAGTTACGCAATTAATCCACTGAGGTAAACAAGTTCTGAGGTTGACATCTGCCTCCAATCCCTCTTTTTATCTCAGGTGATAGGTTGCCAGCAGACATTTCACACAATACCATCACACACAGAGCTATAATTCACAGGGAAATATCCCTGTCTTCTCACTCCATTATGCACCAATAAAACAACATCTATTCAAAGCTGAATTAAAGAGTTGCTGTATTGCCAAAATGAGAAAGGCTTTAAAGCACCAGCTGCAGCCGAAATCTGCTGTGATAAAGGTGTAATGACATTCCCTCATGGCAAAATGGATTTTCTGGAAGGATATTAAAGGAGACTATTACAGTCAATCACTCATCCTATTAACTGATAATGTCTCTTTGATAAATATACTTAAGGTCATAGATTCACGTTATCATAATATAGACCTACACTGTTGATGTAAGTCAGCCATCGTGTATTAGTTCTGCCACTCCCAAAAGATTTGTGTATAGGTCACCATCACTTATACTATACACAGCAAATGAAGTGGTCAAGATACCCAGCAGGTTATTACTGTTGTGTTCAGTCCTTAGATCAGCCCCTTCCCAGTGTGAATGTGATGTGCATAGGAAGACATGTTTCATGAAGCCAGTAGCCTGCCCTGTGTGGACCAAGATGCAGGTGAAATCATGATACATAACAGAAAATCACTCTAATTTGTATTTCGCCATAGAAGGTAACATGAAAGTAAGCCAGCCTATTTACAGTAGAGATGGAAAAACATTTCCATTCCACCCCTTAGTCCACAGAGAAGTGGTTTTCTTTTGATAACAGAGTCCGGTTTGCACACTTGCTGTGGGTAAACACATTTTGACTAAAACGTTTACGGCAAACACTTTTAGCACGTACAAAGACTCAAAATATACTGTAGCAGGATTTCCACTGTGTGCTACTGTATGAAATCATAGGGAATCCAGCTTGGTTCCAATGAAAGAATGGCTCAAGAATGACAGTAACTGCTTATGATAAGGGCCAATTGTATCAGTTAATTAAAAATCAACAATCATGTGACAATAGCCAGGGGGAAAGTACAGCTGGAAAACCTTTTTAATGCTTGGACTGCGCCGCCTTAACCTAAAACCACGCAATGGCATCGTTTTACTGGGCGATTTTCTCAATGAATGATAACTGATACAGTGCATTCAGAAAGTATTCAGACCCCTTGACTTTTTTCACATTTTCTTACGTTACATCTTTATTCTAACATGGATTAAATTGGAGAAAAAAATCGTCATCTACACACATTCCCCATAATGACAAAGTGAAAAAAGCTTTTTAGAAATTTTAGCAAATTTATAAAAACGTAAAACAGAAATACCTTATTTACGTAAGTATTCAGACCCTTTGCTATGAGACTTGAAAATGAGCTCAGGTGCATCCTGTTTCCATTGATCATCCTTGAGATGTTTCACCAACTTGATTGGAGGCCAGCTATGGTAAATTAAATTGATTAGACATGATTTGGAAAGGCACACCTGTCTATATATAGGTCCCACAGTTGACAGTGCATGTCAGAGCAAAGACCAAGCCATGAGGTCGAAGGAATTGTCTGTAGCGCTCCGAGACAGGACTGTGTCGAGGCTCAGATCTGGGGAAGTGTACCAAAACATTTCTGCGGCATTGAAGGTCCCCAAGAACATAGTGGCCTTCTTGGGTGGCCCAGCCAGAGCCGGACTTGAACATCTCTGGAGAGACCTGAAAATAGCTGTGCAGCGACACTCCCCATCCAACCCGACACCAGAGCTTGAGAGGATCTGCAGAGAAGAATGGGAGAAACTCCCCAAACACAGGTGTGTCAAACTTGTAGTGTCATACCCAAGAAGACTCGAGGCTGTAATTGCTGCCAAAGGTGCTTCAACAAAGTACTCAGTAAAGGGTCTAAATACTTATGTAAATGTGATATTTAAGTAGTTTTTTAATTTATTCTAAAAACCGCTTTTGGCTTTGTCATTGTGGGGTATTGTGTGTAGATTGATGAGGAAAAAACAACCATTTTATATATTTTAGAATAAGGCTGTAATGTAACAAAATATGGAAAAAGTCAACGGGTCTGAATACTTTACGAATGCACTGTATAATGGGTACACTTTCTTATTTTCTGAATATAGGGATATGACTCCATGCCAACAAGAGGGAGTCTACAGAATGTATATATGTGTGAGAGAGTGAGTGAGTGAGAGAAAGAGCAAGAGAGAGCGACAGAGAGAGAAAATTGAATATAAGTGGAAAGAACAAGGGGAAAAACATCCCCCACCATGCATTTACTGTCCATTTAAAATCCCCTCTTATCCTCTATTCGGACATGAAGTATATATTCATACCATTACTTTACACAAGACACTCTCCTCTCTACAGTCAGATGATCTCATGGTACCCTCTCTCTACCCTCGTAGCAGTGAGGGGTAAACCTGCACCCCAAAGAATCAAGGTGTATCTTTAGCAGTGTTGGGCAGTAGTGAACTACATGTAGTTAGAAATGCAACTACATTTTGCAGTAGCTTGGTGGTAGTTGAACTAAATTAAATGTGTGGTACTGTTTTTAGTAGCGGTGTAGCTAACTACTGGAACTACACTACTTTTTTTGCAAAAATAAAATATGGGTGAAGTACGCAAGAATTTCCTTTATTTTTCGTCATTAGACCAGCCTAATTCTTACTTAAAACATAGTTTTGTTGTTAATAGGCTACATTACACATTCTGTTAACATCTGACTCCAGAGTGATCTGTTTTTGCAATTGGTAGTCTATGACAGTGAACAACTAAGTAACTTTAGTTGAGTAAACTATATTTTTCTTAAGGGTAGCTTTAGTGTAGTATAACTTCTTCCAGTGTAAAGTAATTGGTAGCTTAGTAAACTATATTTTCTGAGTAGCTTCCCCAACACTGGTTATGGCATGGTTAGGCCATGGCATGATTAGACTGTACCCGCTTCATTGTGACTTTTTCTACGGTTGTCTGTCATAATGCAGCTGCACTAAACTGTACTCAGAATCATCCTGACACTCATATTCCCCTCAGGTTGAGTTCCACTACAGTACGTGTCCTGAGCAACAGACTATCTTTACCTACTGTAGCCCTGTCACTCTCTGACGAAGGACTCTTCAAGGGCAAGCAAGATGGAACTCAAACCCTGGAAACATGAACTGCTGGATTAGAAAATACTACAGTAGGTCGTAATACTTCCACATGTAGTTATTCTAATAGAATGAGGTGAAACATCTAACATGTGTAACTGGTTCAGGTTGTAAATTCCATTCTATGCTTGTTTGTTAATTTCTTTGTTTTAATCCTCACAGGTATTATTCTCCCAAAACAGTGGTTTATCTCCACCAAACATGACCTCAGCAAAAACAACATTATCTAACAGAGGCAGCCAGTGAAAATACATGTTTTGGGAAAAGCTTAGGAGATTAACTAACCACCTCTGCCCTTTACTGAGTAGAAGTCTGGTGCTGTAATTCCCCACCTGAATGTCAGTGGCATAACAGACATGCATCACCTGCATTAGCCAGGAGTTTTTGGCACATTAACCTTTAGACGGTGTGAATATTCCAACCCCCCAAAATCTCTCTCCAATTCTCACTAAATCTGAATGCTACAGGAGTGTTTTTTAACGGTTTTTAACAGTTTACTGACTTAAAGCAGAAGCAGGACTATTTACTTTTGGAAGCAGGCCAAGCCAGAAGAGACAGGGATGTGGAGCAGAACATAACAGAGAACAGCGTTCTAAACTAAACCAGGATAAGAACCTGGGGCTGGTGTGTGATCTTACTTCTCTCTTATCATGACCCTGAAAGTTTGGTTCAGACTGCTTTCTAATATCTGTTCTATCTCCTTATGTATGGTTATGATAGGTTCCATGTGATTTTACTAAAGTATTATTTTTAATATACAGTGGAAATATATCCGGAAGAAATGGAAGCCATTGGAGCAAAAAGTGGAGTATTTTGAATTCACTTTGAGCAAACTGATCCCTGTTTCTGTACAGCTATATTTTTGCTACGGTTATTTTTCTTAGTAGGGGTGACTGCCACCTATGTAACATGTGTATTGTTATTACATCAATGGCTATTTCATTGATTAAGCCATTTACCAACAGCAGTCCCCCTTCTCCTAGTATGACTGTGTGGTATTGAATGGAAAAATAATATAATGATCTGTGACAAAGACAGGTTTCCTGTACAGCAGTCATGAGCAAAGTTCCTTTAGAGTGCAGCAGCGCATAAAGGATTTTGCTGTGCATTTCCTCACATGCTCCCCTGTGACCCCTCGCGTGGCGATTAATTCATTCTCCCTGAGCAACACCTTCTTGCTGATACAGCAATCTTTTCCCCCCACTTCAACAGCGATCTGCAGATGGTGTTTTAAATGACCTGCAAGGCCCAGTATCTTGTCTCTCGTTGTTAGGAGTGAAACTTGGGGCATTGAGGGAATGGTGGTAACTACCGGAATAAATTGGTGAACAATCTTTGTCCCTTTAAACATTCACTGCACACGCAGCTCAGGTGCATCGAGGGTGCTACTTCTCACTAAAACAGAAATAATGAAGGGTTTTAAGTGCGGCCATACACTATTCATGAAATACGAACTCCCTATTTCTCTCATCAGATCATCAACCAACCTGCACCACTCCTCACAGGAACACCTGTATGGTCCAGAGTTGAGTTTGTGAGCTATAGGCTATGGTAACATTTAAACATTGTTTTCCTGTTATGTCAAGTAAAGTGTTTCTCTTTATGCGTCCTGTGAACCATGTCTGACTGACCCTACGCTCTTATAAAAAAAGATTTCCAAAGGGGTTCTTTGCGGAGAGATAGGTTTCTACTAAGAACCTTTGTGATCTAAAGAACCCCTTTTGGAAGACAAGGGTTATTTGTAAGGCAAAGGATTCTACCTAAAACCTTAAACATCCTAAGAACTGTTTTTGAAAGAAAGGGTCTGATGATTCTTTGGAAGGCAATAAAAATGATTTGGAAGGCAAGACGGGTTCTAAATAGAATCATATATCATATTTCCCAATTTTCAGAATTGTTTGTTTTAATATCTGTTTTTGCATGTACAGTTGAAGTCGGAAGTTTACATACACCTTAGCCAAATACATTTAAACTCAGTTTTTCACAATTCCTGACATTTAATCCCAGTAAAAATTCCCTGTCTTAGGTCAGTTAGGATCACCACTATTTTAAGAATGTGAAATGTCAGAATAATAGTAGAGAGAATTATTTCTTTCAGCGTTTCTTTCTTTCGTCACATTCCCAGTGGGTCAGAAGTTTACATACACTCAATTAGTATTTGGTAGCATTGCCTTTAAAGTGTTTAACTTGGGTCAAACGTTTCGGGTAGCCTTCCACAATCTTCCCACAATAAATTGGGAGAATTTTGGCCCATTCCTCCTGACGGAGCTGGTGTAACTGAGTCAGGTTTGTAGGCCTCCTTGCTCGCACACGCTTTTTCAGTTCTGCCCACAAATGTTTTATACGATTGAGGTCAGGGCTTTGTGATGGCCACTCCAATACCTTGACTTTGTTGTCCTGAAGCCATTTTGCCACAACTTTGGAAGTATGCTTGGGGTCAATGTCCATTTAGAGGACCCATTTGCGATCAAGCTTTAACTTCCTGACTGATGTCTTGAGATGTTGCTTCAATATATCCACATAATTTTCCTGCCTCATGATGCCATCAATTTTGTAAAGTGCACCAGTACCTCCTGCAGCAAAGCGTCCCCACAACATGATGCTGCCACCCCCGTGCTTCACGGTTGGGATGGTGTTCTTCAGCTTGCAAGCCTCCCCCTTTTTCCTCTAACCATAACAATGGTCATTATGGCCAAACAGTTCTATTTTTGTTTCATCAGACCAGAGGACATTTCTCCAAAAAGTACGATCTTTGTCCCCATGTGCAGTTGCAAACGTAGCCTGGCTTTTTTATGCCGGTTTTGGAGCAGTGGCGTCTTCCTTGCTGAGCGGCCTTTCAGGTTATGTCGATATAGGACTCGTTTTACTGTGGATATAGATACTTTTGTACCGGTTTCCTCCAGCATCTTCACAAGGTCCTTTGCTGTTGTTCTGGGATTGATTTGCACTTTTCGCACCAAAGTACGTTCATCTCTAGGAGACAGAACACATCTCCTTCCTGAGCGGTATGACGGCTGCGTGGTCCCATGGTGTTTATACTTGCGTACCATTGTTTGTACAGATGAACGTGGTACCTTCAGGCGTTTGGAAATTGCTACCAAGGATGAACCAGACATGTGAAGGTCCACAATTTTTTTTCAGAGGTCTTGGCTGATTTATCTTGATTTTCGCATGAAGTCAAGCAAAGAGGCACTGAGTTTGAAGGTAGGCCTTGCAATACACCCACAGGTACACCTCCAATTGACTCAAATTATGTCAATTAGCCTATCCGAAGCTTCTAAAGCCATGACGTCATTTTCTGGAATTTTCCAAGCTGTTTAAAGGCACAGTCAACTTAGTATAAGTAAACTTCTGACCCACTGGAATTGTGATATAGTGAATTATAAGTGAAATAATCTGTCTGTAAATAATTGTTGGAAAAATTACTTGTGTCATGCACAAAGTAGATGTCCTAACCGACTTGCCAAAACTGTAGTTTGTTAATAAGAAATTTGTGGAGTGGTTGAAAAATGAGTTTTAATGACTCCAACCTAAGTGTATGTAAACTTCTGACTTCAACTGTACATTGATTGACTGATTGATTGATACATTCTTCTAAACGAATCCAATCTGTTAGTAGTTGCACTTATTGCACCCGTTACTGAGATGGTTGTTCCAGTTTGAGGTAATCTCAGTATTCAATCTTCCATACCCTGGCAGTCATTCTGAATGCTGGTTGCAGGTGCAAAAAAACTCTACTTGTTGGATATCCTAACTCTGGCTGGATTCCAATAGGAATTAAACATAACTTTGCAAGCTAGCATAGTGTAACTTGCAGGCCTGAATTGGCCTTTAAACCATGAGTTTCCTAACATTACTGTGTTAGGGTATAACTGTGCCCTCAAAGAAAAGCCTTATGATGTATGTAATGTATTGTCATAAATAATTGAATTTTAAAGGCTAATAAGACTGGTGGAACTGTTCATAGAGAGTTATGGGAAGAACCTTTAGATGATAAAATGGTTCTTGGTAGAACTCTTCACAGGGGGTTCTAGGCAGAACAATTCAGAATGGTTCTAGGTAGAATCATATACTGGGGGTTCCATGAAGAACCCTGCATACAGGGTTTTTTGGAGAACCCTCTGCTACCCAGCACCAAAAATGGTTCCCCTATGGGGACAAACTGATGAAACCTATATGATTCTACTTAGCAATTTTTTTTTCTGAAAGTGTAGGCTACAAGTGGGCCTACTAGGTTTCCAAAGAACTAATGATGAAAAGCAATTCTAATGGAGAACAAGCACTTACTATGGAAGTACTGCATCAAACAACACTCTAGGCTCTAGGCACAGAAAGAAGAGAGTACTTCAACACCACATATGGAAAACCCCAAAGCTATAATTTCAGTGTTGTTTGAATAAGAAACAAAGAAAGAAAGAGAGAAAATGGTGTTTATGACAGATATGGGAATTGAGGTTGTTGGCAGACATGCATCTCTGTCGTCAGTGGGAGAGTCTTGGTGGATGAGGGTACTGCTTATAGAGTTGTGTGAGGTGCTGGAGATAGAAGGGGTGAAATGGCCCCTGGCCTGTGGTACATTTTTCTCCTGGGCTCCCAAAGGCTCCGGCCCAGAAAGCTATAGCACACATACAACCAGTCTCCCTGACTTTCTCTCTCTCCCTTTACTTACCCACTCTTTCTTTAGATGTCTCCCTCACTTTCTCTCCACACAGAAAGTCTGTGAAATAACTTGATGGAAGTAAGACAAGGTTGAATTCAACCACCGGGACAACAATGAGGTTAGTATTATAAATGTGCCTCAAAAGAGAGCCTGACAAAAAGTAATCAGCACTTGATTACACTAAAATGTGTGTGTTTTGGAGAATGTGTTTCCTGAACTCAAGATAATTTGACTTTCCTTAAATGTAGGTTTTGTGCCAAAATGGTTTTGAAATCCTGTGGAATCATTATTTAGTACACACTTTTGGGTGTTCCCAATGACATTTTGGGGCTTCCGAGTGGCACAGCGGTCTAAGGCACTGCATCTCAGTGCTAGAGGCATCACTACAGACCCTGGTTTGATTCCAGGCTATATCACAACCGGCCGTGATTGGGAGTCCCATTGGGCGGCGCACAATTGGCCCAGCGTTGTCTGGGTTAGGGTTTGGCAGGCCGTCATTGTAAATAAGAATTTGTTCTTAACTGTCTGGCCTCGTTAAATAAAGGTAAAATAAAAATAAAAACATTCCCAAAACATAATCCCTAGATTTCAGAACAACAGGAAAGAGGAGATTACCCTCTATGGGGGCCCCACACATACACGCAGTACTGAAATACAATACATATTCTATCTGTCTGAGGCCAGGTACTGAGCATCCCTTTTTATCGCTTGAACTTCAGTGACTCCAAAATAGACTGCAACATCATTCCAGCTACTCCTGATAACAGGCCTGGTTGTGCTGGTGTGAAAACTGTGAAACTTTACCTGGGAGCCATGGTAAACACAGGTTTATGTGTTGTAATCCCTGATCATTTAGAACTCAGGGGCCTCCTTCTCACTCTCTCTGAACCCCTTTAGGGGTGGCTCTGGGCGACTGGGCCCATACGGATAGGTTCGCCCAGGGCCCTGGCCACAGCCCTGAGCCGATTACCTCTTAAGCTTCTTTTGGCAAGTTGGGACAATAGAGTTAAAGCTGTGGAGCCTTTAAACAGGCTCTGGATAACTGCTCTGACTGAGCTGATCCACTCTCACACATTCCAGGAGTGACCTTCACCCTCAGAACATCAAGCCTCTTAAAACCACCACCATCAGGTGGCTGAAAGATGGCCGGTGGGAAGGCTGGGGACAAGTCTCACTGGACTGTTAGCCATCAGCTGCTAGCCTGGCCAGTGTGTACTAATCCACTCTCACACCCTGGGACCCTGCTCTTTACTACATGGCTTGACTTGACTTCCCTTCCGTATGAATGGTGCAGTAATACAACACAATCATTAGGTGAGTCTATTACAGGAGGTAGTAACGTTGGTGATATCTGGATTACTAGAGTAAATGTTGGTATTTGTTGAGTGCCATTCTCTGTATCTCTGCTCTTCGGAGAAGGGAACAATCAACACAGTCGATAAGTAACAAACTACAGGTGACTACAACAGACAAATTCAGAGACCAATTTGTAGCTCCAAAAAACAAATGTAAATTTCAAAAAACACATGTAAATAGATTTTTCAATGCAGCCTGCAATCAAGCACTTATTTATCCTGTGTGTGTGTGTGTGTGTGTGTGTGTGCCTTCAAGATAACAAATAGAATCCCAAACAGGTACTCCAAAGATGATCATCCGACATCAGTACATTCACAATTTAGTGCTTTGTGCAGCATATCTACAATAAAGTGATTGCACTCTTGTCTTTTTTGTCTGTCTGATAATGCGTTAATTTTCTCATTGGTCCGTAGGGTACATTCATTTGCTCGATTAGGTTTAATGAATAATGAATACATGGTAATTATTTCAATGTTATTTCCAATCCTGGCAAACAGGCACACAAGCTATGCCACTTGAGAAGAGGTTAATCTGTACAAAGCCATATTCTCTCTAAATGACACAGATGATGCTAGAAGGCATTTAGCTGTTTGCTGTTTTCTGCTTTCTTGTTCCATCCTCTGGATGAATCTCATCATGTTCATGCCTATATGGGGGAACTGATGCATTCCGCAAACTGATGCATTCTGGATTGTTCTACCAGGAATTGGAGTTTGGGTAAGGACAGCACTGTCTGTAAACCACACAAAGTGTCACTTTGACAGGAACAGAGCTCGTCACCCGTCCCCTTGGGTACTCACTCAACCACAAACTGAGGCTGTGTGTGTGTGGGGGGGGGGGGGGTAGCCAACAACATAAATCTAACATGATTGAACAGGGGGAGTAGGAAAAAAGGAGAGCACCTCCCTCTGAGGGCAAGCAAGTCAAGCGAGGGTGACAGATTTTAGCAGCCTGTGTCTGCTTGCTCCGACACACACACTTGACTTCCTCCCACAAGAGTTCCTCTTTCATAAGGATCAGGCCACAGGGTAGAGCAGGAGGACTGCACTGCAGCAGCAGCCTCAGCAGCAGAGACACAGCCGTAGAGTCCATGTGACAGTGCTCGGCGTCAGCCCACAGCCTCCACAACTAAACACACCGCACCATCTGATACACAGAGCACACAGCTTCTCTAATACCACAGTAGTCCAATAGTACTGTTATTGGAGAAATAACTCAGAGAATCCTATACTGCTTCTGTGGGAAGATGGACAGAAAGAAGGGAGGCAGAAAGTCTGACTGGTCCGATGCTATATTATCTCTCCCTATCTACCTAGTCCTTTTACAGCCCACTTCACTCTCCCTTTCTCTCTCTGTCAACTCCACTCTCCAGTTCTGTCCATCTCCCTTCCTCCTGCCATGGGTTCCCTCCATCCCCACCTTAAACCCTTCCATGGTAAAAAGGGACACTCGTTTTAATAGCTTTTCGTTAAAATTCCATCTCTGTCTATTTTCCCCTCTTCTCCCCAAAACAGTGCCCTCCATTTCATTCAACAGCCTGGTGAGATGGCTGGAATTGCTTTCAGTTACCAGGGGCTCCCCAAAGTTCAGCAGCATCTTAATGAAAGTCCAGGGAGGCCAGGTACTGAAGCAATCTGTGATGGGTTTTTGCCAGGCAAAGCAAATTGCTTTCCGTTGTCCCAGGTAATTGCCCTGATCTCAAATAATCCTCCTGGATTGAAAAGGGGAAAGAATCCTTTTGTGTGTATGTTTGTGTTTTGGAATTAGAAATTAAAGACAGATTAGGAAACTAGAGGAAAGTAAATAGAGAAAGCGGGAAAATACTGTGTAGTGTGTACGTACGCACACATAATTAGCAAACTGAAACTATTAGAGAAGAACACATGGGTCAGGGCACAACGTAACCCTTATTTTGTGCAAACAGTACAGTAGTAAGAAAACGGGCACAATTACCTTCCATGTAGCCACTGGGCCTGAGAAGTGTTTATCATCAGAATATGTACTGTAGATGTACAAACACAGCATCCCTTAACTGTGGGCTGAATGGAGTCATTTCCCCTCTGGCTTTTAGTTTCTGGTCGCTCTGCTTGCAGACACCATTGAGCTCCATGACCACAGGGGAAGGACTGCGCTGGCAGTTCAGCGTGCTGGGACCGTGGCCAAGGAGCTATGTTTTATTGGCTGTAATAGCTTCCTCCCGGCAGACAGCTGGCTAAGGGAGTGTGAGTGTGTGTGTGTGTGTGTGTGTGTGTGTGTGTGTGTGTGTGTGTGTGTGTGTGTGTGTGTGTGTGTGTGTGTGTGTGTGTGTGTGTGTGTGTGTGTGTGTGTGTGTGTGCGCGTACGTGTACAAGGGGGTCTGTCTGAGTTAGGGAGAAAAATTACAGTGGGTGCGTTTAGGGGGAAAATGTACTATATGTCACTGGTGACTGGGAAGGCAAGACTCTTGTTGCCATATATTTTGTAAATGGCCTTTCTGATTGAAGGGCCTATCCCCTCACATCTGTGTAAATCAGAAGGGTTGGGCATCCTGCCAGAGACGCGTCTGTCCAGTGATATAAACCTGACTGAGTTCTTCACAGAGACTACACAGCCACTGTCACTCACTGAGCTCCACAAAATAGTCACAGATTTACAGATACATACATCCATACAGCACAAACACATTGCCCAAAAGTACAAGCATACTGCACACCCACCCCAAACAAACTGCAAACACAATTGCAAATGCAAACACATTCATACTGTATCTCATACACAAACCAACACATTCAGAGAAAGTGAGTGAGTGAGTGAGTGAGTGAGTTTTAGGGGTTTCATCATTTTTGAAAAGATTGGTGAGATGAAATCCGTGTTGGGTCCTACTGCTTGTCTCGGGTCCAACAGCATAAAATGTACTAGATTTTTTCGGTCTGTGGCTCTTTTGCTCGTCTCCTGCTATACGCTATTCCAGTCAAAGAAATGAGAGCAGCACACTTCTTGCTACTTGCTTAGTTTTTTAAAACATATTGATAGATTTTTAAAAATAACTTTTTAGTTTTTCTTAATTAACAACTGATTAGACACACTAAAGGTATTCTGAGTTATCACTCAATAAATGTGGAGAAAGTGTGAAACCAGATAAGGATATATTCAATGACCTTTGACAATGAGGTTGAATTAGTCAAAACGTGCTTAACAGCGGTCATGGAGAAGGTTTTGTAAAAGGTCACCATTGGTTTGCTTTACGTGCTTGTTAAGAACCAATGAAGTGCTGAGGCTACATTAACAGAGCTTGTAGATACTGGATACTTTGTCTGTCAATCACATCCTGGTAGGGGAGAAGACACTAGGTCAAATACTATTCCTTTTTGCTGTAGTACAAAAATCTGATTTCTTTCATATCTAATACGTAATAGTAGCTACTGTAACTAAAAGTTGGTAAAGAAAGTAGAGTGTCAGTCAGTTGTCAGGTGATACGTGGTCCAGTATGGCTCAGTTGGTAGAGCATGGCGCTTACAATGCCAGGGTTGTGGGTTTGATTCCCTGAGGCCACCCATATGTAAAATGGATGCACATATGACTAAGTCGCTTGGGATAAAAGCATATGTTGTTTGCATTATGTGATGAGTCCTGTCACAGAGAATTCACTCTCTCTGACTGTGAGGAAAAAGGAAATGATGGATGCTTGTCATCCCTGATCACAGCCTCACATAACAGGAAAGTTCCAAAGTCAATACTTTTCTCCCTCATCCATATCCATGGTAACATGCTGGAAAATGTGCTAAAAAGCAACATAACAAACCTGGGGGCTGAAAACTGGCTGCACGTCCAGAATAAGCACCAAATCCACCGCAGCTAATGAGCAATGTAATAGCCCTTTCTAAAATACCCAAACACTGGCCTAACCTCAATAAGTAGAGGGAACTGAAATAAAGAGAGGTTGCAAAAATAAGCAGTTTAACGAGGAAAAGACAGAATCCATTCTTGCTCAATGGACAGAGACAGGAGGACAATTGACAGAGTCAGGTGTTGCAAAAAAGTGAGACTGCGCACTCTTCATGCCTCATCCTCTTTTAATCAACCTCTCTCTCTCCTACTCTCTCTCTCCTTCCTTCCTGTTCTCTTTTACTTGATCTTTCTCTGCCTGCTTTCTAAGAAAGGTTTGTCACCAGAGCTGGCGTTAGAACTGCTCCTATGATGTAAGGCATGGGTTGCATTAGGGTGGGTGCTGTATGGTCAACCATTAACGCTGTGTTACAGAGAGTAGGCTACATACACACAGTTTCAATTACCAACGGTGTGGCGCCAAGACCAGGCTTTGTGGAATCTAGCTCCGACTATGTCAATTCGCCCAAAGTCAATATTCAATTATGAAACGCCCACCTTGTACCTATGTTTTTCCTCTGTAGTTGGGTTTGATTAACGTATGGATTTTAGCTAACAAAGAAAGGTATGCAACTACAGAGTCCAAACATACTGTCGGTACAAAGTGGGCGCTTCATAATTAAAAACATTTTAAGTATTGACCTTCGAGAATCGGAGCTAGTTGGAGCTAGATTCCACAAAGCCTGGACTCGGCTCCACGCCGTTGGTGAAGTTATTCAGAAACTTCCTTCAACATGGAGTAGAGTTTAGTACGCTACCTAACCCCTAACCTAACCCTAACCCTAACCTTAAACACAAACCCTAACTCCTGTACCTAACTCTAATTTTAACCCTAATTGTAACTGTCACGACTTCCGCCAAAGTCGTTTCCTCTCCTTGTCTTCCTGCACACCTGGTTTATATCTCCTACTAATTAACATGTGTATTTAGCCCTCTCTTCCCTCCATGTCTGTGTGGGGTTTTGTTTATTGTCAAGGTTGGTACGCTTCCGGCTGGTTTGCACCGGGTTTTGTTTTATACCCGTGCTTTGTGGCAACCGGTACTTTGTACTTGGGTTTTGTACTTTGTGCTGCCTCACTTGTTCTTTGGGCATTTGTGTTATGACGCGGTTGCGTTCTGTATTATGATTGCCTAAGTAAAGTGCTTTGTCCATTCATCTCTGCTCTCCTGCGACTGACTTCCATGCACCAGCTACACCCACCATTGACTGTAACCCACCCCTACATTTATAATAGCCTTTTTCCTTGTGTCCCCACTTGTCCAAATTTTTCTTGTTTTACTATCCTTGTGAAGACATCTTAGAAGATTTCTTCAAAAACACACACACGCTAAAAACCTCCATTATCACAGAGGGGCATACACTTAAGTTATTTGCCATGCTTTTAGGTTTCCACAATCCTCCCCCTCTCTTTGGTTGCCTTTCACCATCTGTCTTCCCTGGTGGGATAATCCTCCTGAAACATCCGTTATACTTGCTTATGGAGCCATACGCCCAGAGAGAGACTCCTTAGGTGGCTGGCACACTGCCTGCCCTTAAATACAGTACCTGCTCTTCCACTAATAATTCCCCATTATGTCAGCTAATGCTCCTGTGTCAGTGGCCAGGGCACAGATGAAGCAAGAACCTGGGAGGAGTAATGTCCCTTCCTGCTGCAAGGGAGAGGGCCCAGACCTTATACAGACCTCATAAAATGTGATTTGATATACAGTAGTACATGGGCAAATCTGAGGCCCATTTTCTCAACCAACTCACACAGTGTTTAGTGGTTGTGAAAAGGCCCTTGAAGTCTGGTGGTGCATTTGACATTCAGAAAAAGCAATGTCTGTCTTTGTCTCTGACTCTGTGGGAGAGCTATTTTGTTTCAAAATACTGTGTGAAATGAAGCGTAATTGAATTTTTTTCAGAAAATATAACGCATTAGTATTCTGTAATAAACACCACATTCAAACACTTGTAAAGGAGCCCACATCATGCCTGCTGTGTAGCATGCTGGTGACCGTTGGCTATCACTGCTTACCCAGCATATTAATACGTCTAAAAAATACCAAAAAGAAGGAAAAAACTGCCGTTGCCTTATGCTAGAAACAAAGAACCCTTTCTTCAAAATGCCCATTTGCCTTTTTTCTTCAAACGCAATCATCTATTTCTAAAATTAAAGCCATCAAATTCTGTTCGTTATATAAATTGCAAAGGGAGGTTGGGTGGTTCAGCTCTTCAGAATGCTTTTGTCTCTACTTGTATTTTCAATTTTTCACTGCAGAAAAACATCAGCTCCAAAGACACATTCATGATCTCCTAGATGGTCTTTGTTTTGTATTGCTGTCAACTGCAGCAAAGCAAGGTGCACACTGACAAAAATAAGTCAGTGAAAGAAAGTAGGCTTCCGTCTATAATTCCACACACTAACTTGGTGCTGTGTGCTCTTGGGCGTACAATCAAGACAGCTCAACTCTTCTAACTAGGTTTTTACACCACATCATGCAGTGGAGGTTTAAGTGATAGAGTAAGTGCTCAAACCCTTGGTTAGGTTACAGCCTGCACCATCTAAACTCATGCTTTTTTAGCAAAGACCTCTCCTCATCAATAATAACTAATGTCACACATGGTTATAAGCAGGAAGCAGTGTCCATGATGAGGTCAGCTGTCAGGTAAATTAGTAATGACAGGGCTATAATGAACATGTATTAAACATGAAATGACAAGTGATGTTGCACGTAGAGGGGCAGGGCGGTGTGCGTCTGCACGTCTGTCAATCCATTTTCAACATTGATGTGATATCTATCCTTGAGGGAATTTAATTGAATCTGATGTTGTTAAATCAACCTTGACAACAAGGTAATTGCGACCCCAATATCTTCCCTATTACTCACTGATCACCTAGTGCCCAAACAGTCAAATCACCCTATTGCCTTGAGGATTTGCAATAAGATAAGAAATGAATCAAAGATTGGGCTGTTAATTCATGTTTTTAATGTGCAGATGTCTGTCTTCTCCTGTGTTGTTCCATACACAGACTGATAAGAGACATCAACAACATGCCAGAATTATGACACAACTATAATTTCTCTTTCTCCTCCTCTCCCGCTCTCTCTCTCTCTCTGTCTCTCTCTCTCGCTGAAGTCAAAATAAGTACACTCCTGAGGTCATAAACACAAGACAAAGCGTATAAGGCTGTAACAGGGATCTAAAATGGCCGCTCAGGAAGATTCACGAGGTACGTAACAGCTTTATGGCATTGTTTCCTGTGTTTAAAAAGGAAATAAGGGCTGCAACTTCGATGCACATATTAAAATAATGAGGCTGTGAATCAGGAGGGAAGGAACTGGGAGGCAGAGTGAGTCCATCTTTTCACACCCACAGGGTCCCTATCCTTACAAGACATGCATGCTGAAAATCACATGATCAGCATAATTTTCCACCAAACAGTGATGACCAAGCATTTCATTCCTACTCATCTACATTATTAGACATCTGAATGAAACAGTCAAAGACAAAATTACAGCCCTCCACTAGCACCTGGATAGACTCTCACCCGGATGGGAACACTTTGACACATTGATTCCATACATCAGCTGCCAAAGGAAATCATTTCATAAATGTACAGTTCTGTCCTTTTTCTGTCGTTTTCTGCTTGTTCTACTGGGACGCAGGCATACGTGTATATCCAACAGGACTGAGCAGCGGCAGAAAGTTACTTCTCAAGGAGAACGTCTGACTTGGTCTACACCAGGCTTTGCATCACAAGTTGCTGAACCCTCTCTTTTCCCCACTAGGCTGGCCCTGCTGCCCAGATTGACAGCCAGTCTAACTATGCTGCTCACTCCAGTAAAAAGGACAGAAGGAAGGCACAGAAGGAGAGGGCTGTTGCCTTCTCTTTTTGAAGTATTCCTGCTTCTTAACAATCAATACCTAATTACCTGAAAAAAGGGGGAGGCAAGGGCAAGGTCATTACCAACTGTCTCACGCCATCACCTGCCTGTCCACATTCCTACACTTTTTCTCCATTGTTCAAACTTTTTCTACCTTAAACCTTCCGTCCCTTGTTTTTCTCTCATTACTATGGGAGAGGAGAAGGGCATGCTGAACAGAGAACACCACGGATAGAATATGAGAACAGAACAGTGCCTGAACGGTCCTGAAAAGCAGCCAAGCAAATTCTGCTGTATACTGTGCTCTGGATGGGTCATACTTTCTGTTTTATGGCACTTGCAGATACACACAGCTAGTCACATGGACATCCACATAGCAAGGCATCATGTGACCTATGACCTTTGTGGACCAAGATTAGCGTGACATTAGAGATGAGGTGCCCCTGTCTTGAAGGGTGCATCTAGGGAAAGGACAGAAATAAGATGTTATGAAACACCAATGTATTTAGACAAGAGAGAGAGAGACAGCACCCGGTCTCACCCTACTAGAATCTGAAGTCAAATGTCTACTGTTTGCGGATGATCTGGTGCTTCTGTCACTAACCAAGGAAGGCCAACAGCAGCACCTAGATCTTCTGCACAGATTCTGTCAGACCTGGGCCCTGACAGTAAATCTCAGTAAGACAAAAAAGGTCCAGTCACCAGGACCACAAATAGAAAATTCAAAATTCCTAGAGCACACAAAAAACTATACATACCTCGGCCTAAACATCAGCGCCACAGGTAACTTCCACAAAGCTGTGAACGAGCTGAGAGACAAGGCAAGAAGGGCATTCTATACCATCAAAAAGAACGTAAAATTCGACAGACCAATTAGGATCTGGCTAAAAATACTTGAATCAGTTATAGAACCCATTGCCCTTTATGGTTGTGAGGTTTGTGGTGTAGCGGGTTTCGTCCTCTTCGTCTGACGAGGAGTAGTAGGAAGGATCGGAGGACCAATGCGCAGTGTGGTAAGTGTCCATAATGATATATTTAATAAATCAAAACGAACACTGAACGAAAATAACAAAAGTACAAACAACCCGAAACAGTCCTGTATGGTAAAAAAACTAACACAGGATACAACCACCCACAAAACACAAAGAAAAACAGGCTACCTAAATATGGCTCCCAATCAGAGACAACGACTGACACCTGCCTCTGATTGGGAACCATACTAGGACAAACACAGAAATAGACAACCTAGACATACAACATAGAATGCCCACCCACATCACACCCTGACCAAACAAAACATAGAAACATACAAAGCAATCTATGGTCAGGGCGTGACATGGGTCCGCTCGCCAACCAAGAATTCACAATATGGAATAAACATAAAAATGTATGACGTAAAAGACAAAATAATGCATGCAGAGCAGAATTAGGCCGATACCGGTTAATTATCAAAATCCAGAAAAGAGCCGTTAAATTCTACAACCACCTAAAAGGAAGCGATTACCAAACCTTCCATAACAAAGCCATCACCTACAGAAAGATGAAGCTGGTCCCTGGGCTCTGTTCACAAACACAAACAGACCCCACAGAGCCCCCGGACAGCAACACAATTAGACCCAACCAAATCATGATAAAACAAAAAGATAATTACTTGACACATTGGAAAGAATTAACAAAAAAACAGAGCAAACTAGAATGCTATTTGGCCCGAAAACAGAGAGTGGCAGAATATCTGACCACTGTGACTGACCCACACTTAAGGAAAGCTTCGACTATGTACAGACTCAGTGAACGTAGCCTTGCTATTGAGAAAGGCCGCCGTAGGCAGACCTGGCTCTCAAGAGAAGACAGGCTATGTGCACACTGCCCACAAAATGAAGTGGAATCTGAGCTGCAAACTGAGCTGCACTTCCTAACCTCCTGCCAAATGTATTTTCATATTAGAGACAAATATTTCCCTCAGGCTACACAGATCCACAAAGAATTCAAAAAACAAACCTAATTTTGATAAACTGGGTGAAATACCAGTGAGCCATTACAGCAGCAAGATGTGTGATCTGTTGCCGCAAGAAAAGGACAACCTGTGAAGAACAAACACCATTGTCAATACAACCCATATTTATGTTTATTTATTTTCCCTTTTGTACTATTTGCATATCGTTTGCACACTGTATATAGACATAATATGAAATTTGAAATGTCTTTATTCTTTTGGAACTTCTGTGAGTGTAATGTTTACTGTACATTTTTATTGTTTATTTCACTTTAGTTTATTATCTACTTCACTTGCTTTGGCAATGTTAACGTGTGTTTCCCATGCCAATAAAGCCCTTGAATTGAATTGAGAGAGCGAGCGAGCAAGAATAAATACACTTAGCTGACCCAGCAACTCACCTACCTAAATAATCTGCTCCTGCCTTTTCTCCCTCCTCCTTTGGCCTAACACTCTGCTCTCTTGTCCCTTTGTAAACATGGCTATTGACTCATAATCCATGTAATAACGGAATGCTTAAAAAACACAAAGCTAAGACCATAATCATATACATTCAAACTTCAAGCACAATATCAAAACCAATTAGTATTTTAGCCAGGGGGCTGTGAGGCGCACAGAGAGCTCTGCTTCGCCTATCACCAGGAGCTGCTGCTGAAGACTTTAATTACCAGGAGAGTGAATGAATGGCACACACACAGAGAGACAAAGAGACTAATGCCTCACATAATAAGAGAAATAACCCCAATCGAAATGGCATCTGGAAAAAACTACTTTGAAAAACTATATGAAAATCCAGAATGCCAGAAATTAACAGAGACTCAGACCAAATTGGTTGATAATTTTTTTTTTTTATGGACAAACAATCAAATAAAGACAAACAAAACCCATGAAATACCCATCACAATAACAGAGACAAAAGAGAAAATCAAACCCTTCAAGTGCGGTAAAGCCTGTGGACCAGACAGTATCTGCAGTGCCATGCTGAAGAAAAGTAGCCCTAAACTGTAGGAAGCCATACTCTACAGTAGCTCTTCAATCTGGTCCTGAATGTAGGATACTTTCCAGAAATATGGAATAAAGGCATAATAACACCCATATTCAAGGCAAATATATGACCATAATAATTATCACGGTATCTGCGTGACCAGTAATTTAGGGAAGGTTTTCTGCAGCATAATAAATACGAGAATACAGACTTTCCTCAACAAAAACAGTGTTTTACAAATGTTCATATTCATCCTCTCCAGCACCAACCCAACATCAACATGTGTGAAAATGAAGGGGCGGTAAGTATTTCCAATGCCATCATCAATCAATTCGTAGACAATAAGTTGGCAATTCCTCCTCATAATTGGTTAAAATCACACTATGCACACAGATGATGTCATTGGAAACACTTGTCTTCCTCTATCTTTTTTTACTTCAAAAAATAGATACGGGCAATTTTCACATACGTTGATGTTGCTGGAGATGATGAATATGGTGAAATGTCCCTTTAAGTGCAAGTCAAATTGGCTTCCTACCGAAACAAAGAACATCTGACCACATATACACCCTTATCAATCCACCAAGGGTCAAATATTTGCCTGCTTTATTAACTTCCATCTGGCATAAAGGACTCTTCCTGAAACTCATCCAAAGTGGAATTGGAGGAAGAACATATGACGTTATTAAATCAAAGTACAATGAAAATACATGTAAAAAATCACAAAGAGGCAAGGGGTCACCCAGGGCAGCAAATCTGAGCCCAACATTGTTAAATATCTATATTGCTGAATTTTCAAAACAGTTGGAGCTCCTGGACTTCTCCTAGACAACAAAGAAATGAAGATCCTTCTCTATGCAGATGACCTGGTCTTGTTGTCTCCAACAGAACAGGGGTTACAGCATAGCCTGTCAGTGTTAGATGCCTACTACCAAAACTGGGCATTAGCAAAACAAAAATTATGATCTTCCAAAAGTATGCGGACACCTGCTCGTCGAACATCTCATTCCAAAATCATGGGCATTAACATGGAGTTGGTCCCCTCCTTTGCTGCTATAATAGCCTCCACTCTTCTGGGAAGTCTTTCCACTAGATGTTGTAAATTGCTGCAGGGACTTGCTTCCATTCAGCCAGAAAAGCATAAGTGAGGTTGGGCACTGATGTTGGGCGATTAGGCCTGGCTCGCAGTCGGCGTTTGTATTTGTATATATTAGGGATCCCCATTAGTTCCTGCCAAGGCAGCAGCTACTCTTCCTGGGGTCCAAACACACCAATGCACCCACATTACATGTAAAACAAGAGATAAAACCGTGAACTATGTTTGTACTGAATGAGCTAAAGATGAAACAGTACACCACCACATATCCACAACACAAAACGCTCGATACCACCATACAACAATATCACAATGTGTGCGTATATATGTGTCTGTACCTTTTGTGTGTGTCTCTTCACAGTCCCCGTTGTTACATAAGGTGTATTTTTACCTGCATTTTAAATCTGATTCTACTGCTCGCAGTAGAAAGTTGGAAGCACATAATTGTCTAGAATGTCATTGTATGCGGTAGCATTAAGATTTCCCTTCACTGGAAGTAAGGGGCCTAGCCCAAACCATGAAAAACAGCCCCAGACCATATTCCTCCTCCACCAAACTTTACAGTTGGCACTATGCATTGGGGCATGTAGCGTTCTCCTGGCATCCGCCAAACCCAGATTCGTCCGTAGCGACTGCTAGATGGTGAAGGGTGATTCATTACTGCAGAGAACGCGTTTCCACTGCTCCAGAGTCCAATGGCTGCGAGCTTTACACCACTCCAGCCGACGCTTGGCATTGGGCATGGTGAACTTAGGCTTGTGTGCTTCATGAAGCTCCCGATGAACAGTTCCTGTGCGGATGTTGCTTCCAGAGGCAGTTTTGAACTCGGTAGTGTGAGTATTGCAACCGAGGACAGACGATTTTCAGCACTCTGCAGTCCTGTTCTGTGAGCTTGTGTGGCCTCTGACTTCGCGGCTGAGCCGTTGTTGCTCCTCAACGTTTCCACTTCACAATAACATCACTTACAGTTGACCGGGGCAGCTCTAGCAGGGCAGAAATTTGATGAACTGACTTGTTGGAAAGGCGGCATCCTATGACAGTGCAACGTTGAAAGTCACTGAGCTCTTCAGTAAGACCATTCTACTGTCAATGTTTGTCTATGGAGATTGCATGGCTGTGTGCTCAATTTTATACACCTGTCAGCAACGAGTGTGGCTGAAAAAGCAGAATCCACTAATTTGAAGGGGTGTCCACTTTTGTATGTATATAGTGTATATTTTTTTCCATGAGCATTATATTTACTATTCTAATTGTTATCACTGTTGTTTTCATATTTTTTATGTGTATCACTTTACTTTGGCGACATTGACCTTGTCCTTCATGTCAATAAAGCATATTGAATATGAATTGAGTTTAATATTAATTGAATATGAGAGAGAGAGAGAGAGGAAACAGGCAGAGAGAGAGGAAACAGGCCCCGGAGCAGGTCCACGCAGACATAACAATGATTCTTTGTACGGACATGTACCCTTATGCTAACCACACTCTTTCCAATGGAAACCAGGCCTAGGGGCCTCTTTCATTAGGGGAGGAAGTGAGGGGCCCCCAATGCCACCCTAGCACCGCCACCATCATTCACTCAGTAACTTACATACTCCACATCCCTCACTAACTCACTACATTTACATTTTACATTTAAGTCATTTAGCAGACGCTCTTATCCAGAGCGACTTACAACTACCTCTTTCATTCTCTCCTCTCTATCCCTTTTCTAACAGCCGACACCACAATTATTTTTCTACCTAATCCTCTCGCTTCCCCTATCCTTCTTCTTAGACCATTGGTGAAGGGTTTGAGTTTTTCAGAGAGAGTTAAGATAAGGCAGGCCTGGAAGTTAGAGGCTGCATTAACAGGCTAGGGGATATGGTCAATTTATTTAAGGCTTGGTAATAATGAATGTCTTAAATGTAGCTCATTAAAACACAGAGTGATAGAGGGACCATGAGAGAAAAGGGGAAAATTAGTACAATAGAAACAGACAGTTAGTGGGAGAAATATGTGCATACAACGAAAGGGAAAAGGGTGGGGGGGGTGAATAGAGCAAAATATGAAAAGAGAAATGAAGAAAGATGACAAGGATAAGACTCATTAAAACACAGTGCTGATTAGAACAGAGCAGTTGAATGTTTGGGTTTTGGTCTCGGTCTGAATTCAGAGGACAGTTGAAATATTCACACAATTAGCTGTGCATAGAGAATGAAAGAAGAGCACGGAGGGAGAGAGAAGATAACTGAATACCTAATGGTATGGTAAGGAGAGAATGAAGTGAAGCAGAGAGCAGCATACCGGCTGTTGTAAGGTTGTGAGAGGAATGATCTGGACTCTAATCATCACAATAACGTTGTTTCCCATAAACAGATTCTTGTTAAATTACTTAATCGCCCAGTTCATTAGGCAGCAATTTACCCACAACAGACCCTGCTTTCAATTAGGAAACTGAGAGGCTGGGTTAGAGGAAGTCCTGCTGAAGGATTGGCCTGATTGGCCACACCATGCCCAATGTAGGGCAAAGCCAAAGCATGGGCCAGCTCATTAATAAGGCCAAGGCAATTCAATAATTGGCATTGTTTATGGATAGCTGTGGATATTTCTTGACAATGTCTGCCTTAACATGGGTCATCTCATTCATGGGAACTGGCCACTAATAGGCGAGCTAAGCAGTCCTCTATCGGGGCTGGCCTATAGAGGAAGCGGATGCTAAACTACAGGACTGTTTAGCTAGCACAGACTGGAATATGTTCCGGGATTCATCTGATGGCATTGAGGAGTTAATCACATCAATCACCGGCTTCATAAATCCCAGTTTTCTTGAAAACACTGAAGTCAGAAGTCTGAGATTTGAGTTCCCAGTTCCCAGTTGTTTTGAACACGGCATTAATGCCCAGAGGGAGACAGCAGTGTATTATTCCCTTTGAGTCAGGAACCAAAATTCCTCCGTAGGTGTTCGATTTCACTTACCGGCATGTCAACTGAGCCAGGATCACAGTCAAACGGATTGGGACGTAGGTCCCAAAGTGCTCTTCCAAGCGTTGGAGGTGAGCAGTCATCACTGTGTGGGACACTTACTGATGCACAGCTGAGGGAAGGGGGCATGGTTCGCTTTTGAAAGACTCTCTCCAAAAATAATTATCTCCTCTGAATCAACTGATTTGGTCACAATGCTTTTGTATTTCCACTGCATGCTTGGGTTCAGTTCGTTCAGTTTCCAAAATATGCAATGAGACATTTTCTTTTCATTACACAGAAACTCAACCAAGTCTGTTTTTTTTTTTTTACATCCATTGTGAATGACAACAGTTTCTCTCTCAATGCGAAAAATCTTTCCAATACTCCCCCTCGATAACCACCAGGCCTCGGTGTGAAAAAGAACATTGTCATGCTCTGATCCCATATCTACACATAGTTTTGCGAACAGTGGATGTGGTTTGATGTAATTTACAATCAAAGTTACCTGCTGCAGTATATTTCTGATTTCTGCGCTCAGCTCTTTTGCCGCCAGTTGCTCTCGGTGTATCATACAATGCGTCCATATGGCAGAGGGAGACCCATTCCTAACTAGAGTGCAGAGGCCTGCCCCATCTATGCAAAAGCCCACCATTTGATCCCATGGAATCTGTTCTTCATCAATATAGCCATGCAGCACACTGAACATCCCCTGTGCCATTTCATGCTCGGGAATCGTGAGACAGAATAATATGAACTCGTGAATAGCATCCCCTGACATGTAAAGTGAATAAAAGTCAATTCATGGACATCTCGGCCCTCACAGCTAACGTCCATAAGCTGGGGAGTTTGAGTCGTTCAGTCAGAGTTTTCTCTTGATTGCTAGCAATAGCATGAATTCTTCATTTAACAGTGTTATCTGACAAAGCTATTGATGTGAGTTTGTGCTTCTTTCTCCCCACACATTGTTTTCACCATATCAGTTGCATTCAGTAATATCAACGTCTCTGCAATAGTGTGCGGTTTCATAGTGTAGCAGGCCTAGCCATTCACCGTGGGAATGATTCAAGTGCAACGGTCAAGTGAGGCTTTTCCCATAATTTAAGGGCGCTCTCTAGTTGAATTCTATCTTTTAGATTTGAATAATTTTCTATTTTAGATTGTTAAGGATAACCACATTACAATGATTGAGATACAACGACGATATTATAATTTATATATTTTTTGTATATATTTATTTTCTCCAGGATTTTGAAAATTTTCCCAGGACCCCATTTTCACGACCCCTAGTTTGAGAACCACTGTCCATTAGGGAGGAGGTGACATGACAACAAATTCTCCCTCAACCTGATTAAGACAAAAGGAGCTGATCATGGACTACAGGAATCGGAGGGCCAAGCACGCCCCCATCCACATCGAGGGGGCTGTAGTGGAGCAGGTCGAGAGCTTCAAGCTCCTCTGTGTCCACATCACATATGGTCCACACCAGTGGGGGCTCCTCCGAGGAAGACCATCCTCAGTGAATTTCATAAAAATCGAAATAGTGATTTTTTTTTTTAAGTTATCCTTTTTAGATAAAACGATACTAAATATGTTCACATGTCCTTTTCAGATAAAACTATTCTAAATAGTTTCACGTCACCAAATAATTTATAAAAACATTGTTTTGAAATGAAGGTCTACAGTAGCCTCCGCAGCACTCTAACGTAGCGCGATTGTATAGCCAGAGGACAGCTAGCTTCAAAACATTGACTTCAAAACAAAACCTAGGAGGCTCATGGTTCTCACCCTCTTCCATAGACTTACACAGTAATTATGACAACTTCTGGAGGACATCCTCCAACTTATCAGTGCTCTTGCAGCATGAACTTACATGTTGTCCACCCAATCAAAGGATCAGAGAATGAATCTAGTACTGAAAGCATAAGCTACAGCTAGCTAGCACTACAGTGCATAAAATGTGTTGAGTAGTTGACTCAAAGAAAAATAATCGTTGAACCATTTTGAACAAATGAATATCTTCCAAAAGTAAGGAGCAGAAAAAGAGAGAGAGAGATATTTCTTAGCATATTTGTTTTCACTTTCACTTACTTAGCTATTGACGAATTCAGCTAGCTAGTTTAGCCTACTCAAACACCCAGCTCAAACAGAGGGATGCTATGTTAGCTAGCTGGCTATGGCTATCCAACATTGGAACTCTTCAGAGTCAAGGTAAGCTTTTGGTTTTATTAATTTATTGCCACTGGGGCTGCCGGTGTAACTGCTAAACTGATTGCTGCTGACTACACTGTAGCGGGTTTACTAATGCGTTAGTTCAAGTAACTATGCTGACTATGACATGACAACAATGTAGACTGTGTGTAGAGGTTAGTGGCCATGATATGAAGGTTTGGCTTGGAAAGGTTTGTTCGCCTGGTCACAGACAGCTGTTGTGTTGTGCACTGAAGTCCACAAGCGAAGGGAAAAGGTGAGAGGAGGAGAGCGCATAGATAGATGCAAGAAGAAATTATAAATACAACAAGCTGTTTTTATGTGTCTGGCATAAAAGTGCCGTTTGCTTGTGATCAGGGGTGTATTCATTGCAGTGATTCTGTTGAAAAAAATGTCTTAAATGGAGGCAAACGGAACGGGTATAAATGAATTTATCCAATAGAAACTCTTGTTTGCAACTGTTGGACTAATGATTACACCCTAGATCAGCTAGACACAGGCAAGAGTGTGCAAGGCGGTATTTAATGTGTCACTGTCTGATTACTCAAAATTCTCTAGACCTGTACACCTACATTATAAACTTTTATTCATAAGCTAGGTTGTAGCAACCTCATGATGGCTACAGAATTCTTTTTTGTATCATGTAGTAAGCCTAAACCTATCGATGTTACATTGAGCTGAGTGAATGTAATATGAATGACAGTCATCCAATATGCTGTAATAGAAATAAGGCCATGTTAATTAAAAAATAATCATCCTCCATCTTAAACGGTACAGACTGCCACTGGTCCAAACACACCAACACTAGGCTTGGGTGGTATCCAGATTTTCAAATCATTATACCGTTCTTCTCTCATTGTGGGATTTACGGTATTACCGGCATAGCACACAGGGGCGCGCGAAAAACGCAAGACAATCCCATTGGGCTTCTATAACCAGAATGCTAACAACATTTGCACAAACTAATAGCAAAATCACATAGATGCTGTTAGTTTCGCTCGTTAGCATTTAGCTAACAAACTAATTGCAAAGACTCATATATACAAGCATAGCTACAGTAGTAGCTACCGAATGTCATTTTCGGAGAGTGTGGACATTTACAATCGAAAGTGAAAGACAGAAATTGTGCAAGTGAACAAAGTTGTGATGCATGCTTTTCTGAAGGAAGAGCAGCATGTGTACGTGGAGGACCGGGTAGAAGAACTGAGGAGAGAACAAACGCTAACAGAGAAATAATGGCAACTGTAGAGATATCTCACCCAGAGCTCTTTCACTTCTGGCAGAATGCCGTTATAAGATATATGATGGCAAACATTTAGTAGTGAATTGCATACAAGTGTAACTTCATCACCTCATGTGCGCAGCACAACAGAGACTCGCCGATAGATATCAAACTTTATGGACTCACAAGCTCCCACTTTCTCCCGTTGTGCTATTTACAAACAAACGCGTGACTGGCTCAACTGTTCTGGGGAACTACGGTAAACATCATAATGTAAAATAATGTGACAGGTGAAATGAAGAACGCAATCTCCTTGATCTTCTAGCGCTTTTTTGACTCATAACATATGCTGCTGCTACTGTTTATTATCTGTCACTTTAGTCCTAGTTATATGTACATATCTACCTCAATTACCTTGTACCCCTGCACATCTACTCGTTACTAGTACCCAGTGTATATAGGAAAGTTATCGTTACTCATTGTGTATTTATTATGACCACATTTTTTACTTTTCTATTATTTCTCTATTTTCTTTCTCTCCACGTTGTTGGGAAGGGACCATAAGTAACCATTTCACTGTTAGTCTACACTTGTTGTTTACGAAGCACGTGGCGAATAAAATGTCATTTGATTTTATTAGCCAGGTTATTGTCACGGCCAGGCAAAGGGTGAGGGTCCTCACTATATGACCAGTCACCCCTAGTCCACATATTATGGGGATTTGTAGCTTTATTTGTTTTTATATTATCCTTTTTGGGGTTTTTACTCTCCTGCTGTAAAGTGTCCTTGAGTTTCTTGAAAGGCGCTTTAAATCCCATGTATTATTATACCAAGTACAGGTTAAATAGGTAACCATTTTGCATTTCCAAAACCGTGTTACCTGCCTTGACATATTGTATCTTATCATCACCAACAAGCTGGTCAAATCAAAGATGAAACATTTGATACAGTTTTTTTTTACATGGTGTATCTCAGTGCATTGATCTACAAGAAACCTCAGTAAGAAAACATGAAACAAGGGCATTCGATCAACTGACTGTCTTTGCGTTCACCACTGACGCACGTTGGCTAGGCTATTCATCGCAGCCATAGCGGAGGACGCGTTATGCATCGCGTCTGGGGATATGATAGCGATACACCTCGTGAGACCAGGCAACCTGTGGATTCTGTCGAGTAGCATATTCAAAAAGATACATACAGACAAAATCCACCTTTCAAATATTTTGTCGAAAACCGGAGAGAAAAATGGACATGAGGAACAAACCTCCATACAGAACTTATCTCATTATTATTTCGAACAGACAGCATTTAGGAGAGACCTTGACCTTCTCTATAGCTTCTAGAGAGGGACAGCTTCACATCAAGTAAAAAGAGATTCAATGAAGTCATAAAGCTCTACACAAGCTCTACACAAACGACATACGTTCCTTTTAACTCGGAGGTCCCAAGTTTCGACGCGACACGAACGCGTCATAAAGCAACGATGATATATATAGATAATATGAATCAATAATACATTGATTCAATGCTCATCTTGTAGTCTAATTATTGAAGGTATATTATTGAAGGGAATACATGACCCAAAACTGCACATCCACCATCGTAGTGGCAGTGGTACACCCACCCTCGACCCTGGGTACCTCTGCCTGAATCAATCAGAGAGGCGCCACGGAACCAGTTCCAAAGTTATCCCATCCAAGATCCTAATTGCTTTCCATACCTTTAGAAACGAATACATCAATGCGCTTACATTAACACTGTTAATGCACCATATTGCGTTCACATACCTGCACACATAGCAATAGAATATCACAGCTAAAAAGAGAGAAACTCAAATAATTTACCTTCCACTGCGTAAACCGTAGTAATCACGCAGAAAACCGCTAACAAATCCGCTGGCATGGCAAAGGTGGTCTGCCTTTCCTCTCCCCTTTAAAAAGGTGTAAACACAAATCCTTTAGCTGCCACAGAATAGTATTCCAGCAGTGCGTATGTTGAATCACATTTCAAACCGTACTGTACGCAGTGTATGAAAACCTACTAGGTTACTTGGAGGATGAGGCATGTAGGGGATGAGAGATAGACCTTGGCCCCCGTTCCCTCAACAGCACTTCTCACACCCCTTTAACACCTCGTGACCAATCACGAAAAGAAGATAGCGCATCTCAAACCAATCGCTACAGAGCACCCGCTCAGATTCCTACTAACATTTTTAAACTACTGAAAAGTCCCCTGCTTTGCCATCCAATCATAATGCAGGGAAAGAGCAACGACTAGTGGTCCAGATAAAGCACTGCATGCACAGCTTCACCTAATAGATGTTTCTCATCAGATACATTTCACTACGGCGATAATGTGATTGCATTTTACCATTTATTTATCATGCTATTTCATAAATCTAAGCAGTCCATGGTGTTTTATGGCTATACATAGTCACGAAAGCTATTTCCATAGCCCATGGTAATATACTGAATTGTCACCTGTAATATCTCTATTTGATGGGAATTAAACCCATCACATGCAGGACAACGACAGAATCAAAAAACGTATATCTGCCATCATTTAGGATCGACCACCTAGTTTATTAAGTAGGCTCGTAGATTTATGAATGGTTTATGTTCTGCAGGAGCACATGGCAGATTTAAGAGTCTATTCTAACAACAGACCATTACTGTGTCATCATGGCACGGCATAACAACTTTTAACATGGGCATTGAAGTGACACACTGTACGCCTATGAAATGGTTTGGATTGATGTCCTCTATACTAACACCTTGAAAGTAGTTTGTTGTGAATATGAATATTCATTGTGTTGCACTTCATTCACTGTACTTGGTGCTGTGTTCTAGAATCAAATCAAATGAATATGGTAATATGTAGTTAATTTCAGATAGTCATTTGGGTAGTATGAAGAAATTGTGTCTAAATGGATAGGCTACTAGTGTTAAATTTATGTTTACATAATGTGTATTCACTACTTAATATTATTTAACCAGGCAAGCCAGTTAAGAACAAATTCTAATTTACAATGACGGCCTATCGGGGAACTGCCTTGTTCAGGGGAAGAACAACAGATTTCTCAGCTCGGGGAATCGATCCAGCAACCTTTCACTTACTGTCCCAACGCTCTAACCACTAGGCTACCTGCCACCCCATATTAAATTGTGGCTCTATTTAGTTCCCATGTACATCTTATGTACAAAATGGTATCTCCCATTACATAGAATATACAATAACTTTGCTATCCTCACTTATGAAATACTGATATTACTGTCTGCCTAAATGAGGGTGGAGAAGTCAACAGCCTGAGACTCAACAGCCCAGGCAGGCCCCAGACAGACAGGACACACAATAATGTAGGCAGGGTGTGTGCCAACAGTTGCGGCTCTGCCCACTCACACCCAACTAGGTAGCAAAACCCTCCCCCTCCACACACACACACAAACACACACACACGGTGCTGTTATATTAGTTTGCCCACTTGTCTTCATTAGCACTCCTCACACATACTCCCATTACATTTATACCTTAATTGGCAGACAGATCTGCAGCTATTACATGTACGTGTATATATTTGCAGACTGCCTGCACCAACCCACCCCCATGCCTCCCTCCCTCCCCCTAGTGAGGCGCCTGCTCCAACAGATGGCAGACTCACAGCTCCTCCTCCCCTCCCTAGGGAAGCGTGGCGGACACAGGGCCTGCTGACGGAGCCTGATACGCTCTTATCAATACAGCAGCTCCGCTCACTTGCTCTACTTCCAATTACAGCCCTGTGCCGACTCTCTGGAGCTGGCTGAACTGCCGCGCAGACATCTTTGGATGGCAGAAATGAAAAAGAATTATACGCCCAGTCCTACACAAAGCTACATGTAAATACACAGGGATGCACCCCCTAAACAGAAATACACACACATGTACATACCACACCCCTGTGCACACACACGATATAACTATCAGCCCAACATTTACACTTTAGTCATTTAGCAGACGCTCTTATCCAACTTTCAGTTAGTGCATTCATCTTAAGATAATTAGGTGGGACAACCACATATCTCAGTCATAGTAAGTACATTTTATCAGCAAAGTCAGTGCAAGTGGGGGGGGGGTCAAGTGTTAGTGTAATTTCACAAAAGGCAATTCATGAGGGGGTCCGAGGGGTGCTGTGGGATTATTTAAGATACTCTTTGAAGAGGTAGGGTTTCAAATGTTTTCAGAAGATGGGCAGGGACTCTGCTGTCCTAGCTTCAGGGGGAAGCTAGTTACATCATTGGGGTGCCAGGACAGAGAAGAGCTTTGACTGGGCTGAGCGGGAGCTAACCAATGTGGCTAACCAAGGGTAAAGGAGGCACAGGGACAGAAGCTCTGTACAGTGCTTTCAGAAAGTATTCATTCCCCATGACTTATTCCACATTTTGTTGTGTTACAGCCTGAATTTAAAATAGATTAAATGTATTTATTTTTCTCACCAATCTACAGACAATACCCCATAATGATCAAAGAAAACATGTTTGTAGACATTTTTGCAAATGTAATGAAAATTAGAGAAATATCTAATTTACATAAGTATTCACAACCCTAAGTCAATAGATGTTATAATCACCGTTGGCAGCGATTACAGCTACGAGTCTCTAATATTTACCCATTATTCTTTCATATTGGTTGTTGATCATTGCTAGACAACCATTTAAGTCTTGCCATAAATTTCAAGCAGATTTAAGTCAAAACACACAAGAAAATTCACTGTCTTCTTGGTAAGCAACCCCAGTGTAGATTTGGCCTTGTTTTAGGTTATTGTCTTGCTAAAATGTGAATTCACACACACACACACACACACATACACACACACACACACACACACACACACACACACACACATTACCAGTCAAACATTTTAGAACACCTACTCATTGAAGGGTTTTTCTTTATTTTTACCATTTCCTCATTGTAGAATAATAGTGAAAACATCAAAACCATAAAATAACACATATGGAATCATGTATTAACCAAAAATGGGTTAAATCAAAATACATTTTATATTTGAGATTCTTCAAATAGCCACCCTTTGCCTTGATGACAGCTTTGCACACTCTTGGCATTCCCTCAACCAGCTTCACCTGGAATGCTTTTCCAACAGTCTTGAAGGAGTTCACACATACAGTATGCTTAGCACTTGTTGGCTGCTTTTCCTTCACTCTGCGGTCCGATTCATCCCAAACCATCTCAATTTGGTTGAGGTCAGGGGATTATGGAGGTCAGGTCATCTGATGCAGCACTCCATCACGCTCCTTCTTGGTAAAATAGCCCTTACACAGCCTGGAGGTGTGTTGAGTCATTGTCCTGTTGAAAAACAAATGATAGTCCCACTAAGCCCAAACCAGATGGGATGGTGTATCGCTGCAGAAGGCTGTGGTAGCCATGCTGGTTAAGTGTGCCTTGAATTCAAAATAAATCACAGACAGTGTCACCAGCAAAGCACCTCCACAGCATAACACCTCCTCCTCCATGCTTTACGGTGGGAAATACATATGGGGAGATCATCCGTTCACCCACACCGCGTCTCACAAAGATACGGCAGTTGGAACCAAAAATCTCATGTTTCTTGGCCCAAGCAAGTCTCTTCTTCTAATTGGTGTCCTTTAGTAGTGGTTTCTTTACAACAATTCGACCATGAAGGCCTGATTCACACATCCCCTTTGAACAGTTGATGTTGAGATGTGTCTGTTGAACTCTTTGAAGCATTTATTTGGGCTGCAATTTCTGAGGCTGGTAACTCTAATGAACTTATCCTCTACAGCTAAGGTAACTCTGGGTCATCCATTCCTGTGGCGGTCCTCATGAAAGCCAGTTTCATCATAGCGCTTGATGGTTTTTGCGACTGCGCTTGAAGAAACTCCTCAGTAAAAGTCACATGACAGCCTGCTTGAAGTTTGCCAAAAGGCACCTAAAGACTCTCAGACTATGAGAAACAAGATTCTCTGGTCTGATGAAATTAAGATGGAACTCTTTGGCCTGAATGCCTGGCACCATCCCTACGGTGAAGCATGGTGGTGGCAGCATTATGCTCTGGGAATGTTTTTCAGCAGCAGGGACTGGGAGACTAGTCAGGATCGAGGCAAAGATGAACGGAACAAAGTACAGAGAGATCCTTGATGAAAACCTGCTCCAGAGCGCTCAAGAACCTCAGACTAGGGCGAAGGTTCACTTTCCAACAGGACAACGACCCTAAGCACACAGCCAAGACAACGCAGGAATGGTTTCGGGACCAGTCTCTGAATGTCCTTGAGTGGCCCAGCCAGAGCCCGGACTTGAACCCAATTGAATATCTCTGGAGAGACCTGAAAATAGCTGTGCAGCATCGCTACCCATCCAACCTGCTAGAGCTTAAGAGGAGAAGAATGGGAGAAGAATGGGAGAAACTACCCAAATACAGATGTGCCAAGCTTGTAGGGTCATACCCAAGAAGACTCGAGGCTGTAATCGCTGCCAAAGGTGCTTCAACGAAGTACTGAGTAAAGGGTCTGAACTTATGTAAATGTAATATTTCAGTTTTATTTGATAAATTTGCAATTTTTGCTTTGTCATTATGGTGTATTGTGTGTAGATTGATACAGGGGGGGGGGGGGGGGGGGGGATGTAATACATTTTAGAATAAGGCTGTAACCTAACAAAATTGGGAAAAAGTCAAGGGGTCTGAATACTTTCCGAAGGCAAAGTCAAGGGGTGGGGGGGTTGGTTCTTCTATCCTTGTGGGGACCGAAAATCCCCCAAAGTCCCCACAAGGACAACAAAACAAGGAACATTCTCCCTCGTGGGAACATTTCCCACATCCCCATGAGGACAAAGGTTATTTTAAGCTCAGGTGTTAGGATTAGAATTGGGGTTAGGGTAAGGGGTTAGTGGTTAGGTTTAGAAGTTAGGTTTAGGGTTTTGGTTAGGGTTAGGGTTAGGATTCCAAAATGTGTGTGTGTGTGTGTGTGCACGTGTGTGTGTGTACAGTACACACGCGCGTAAGTCACACACCAGAGAACATTATGAATGCTGGGTTATATACATTTTTGTTACTTTATTCTTTGGTAATTACATTATCCTTTGTGTTTGTAACATGAGTATACATTAATTACAGGCCATAAGCCAACTATAAGAGTATACACTGAGTGCAAAAAACATTAGGAACAGCTGCTCTTTCTATGACATAGACTGACCAGGTGAATGATTTGATCCCTTATTGATGTCACCGGTTAAATCTACTTCAAATCAGTGTAGATGAAGGTGAGGAGACAGGTTAAAGGATTTTAAAGCCTTGAGACAAGGATTGTGTGTGTGCAATGCAGAGGGTGAATGGGCAAGACAAAAGATTTAAGTGCATTTGAACGGGGTATGGTAGGAGCCAGGCGCACCGGTTTGAGTATGTCAAGAGCTGCAATGTTGCTGGATTTTTCACACTCAACAGTTTACTGTGTATCAAGAATGATCCACCACCCAAAGGACATGTTGGAGTCAGCATGGGCCAGCATCCCTGTGGAACGCTTTCAACACCTTGTAGAGTCCATGGCTGTCGATTTGAGGATGTTCTGAGGGCAAAAGGGGTGCAACTCAATACTAGGAAGGTGTTCCTAATGTTTTGTACACTCAGTGTACATCATTATTTCTACCACTATGCATTATGCAGATTGAATATTCTTTCAGTCTTTCATTTCTTGATCAGATCATCAAAGTCACTTTCAGTCTGCAGAAATAAGTATTTACTCTACTCAATGTCCTGAGCAGCAATGATCCGGGTCAGCAGAGCGTCTCCAATGATCTTGGACAGGGATGGTGTTGAAATCTATGTGTGACGTTCCTGTAGGGCTCAATGACCAGGAGCCCTGGCACACTGTTGGATTTTGCCAACAGGGGGGTCTCCTGGATATTTCTCTGTAGAAACTCTGTAACAGTCTTTATCAAGCCAGGGACACTGAGTTGATAGTACTGGCTCAGCACATCGTGGCCAAAAGTTTTGAGAATGACAGACATATTAATTTCCACAAAGTTTGCTGCTTCAGTGTCTTTAGATATTTTTTGTCAGATGTTACTATGGAATACTGAAGTATAATTACAAGCATTTCATAAGAGTCAAAGGCTTTTATTGACAATTACATGAAGTTGATGCAAAGAGTCAATATTTGCAGTCAACATTTGCAGTGTTGACCCTTCTTTTTCAAGACCTCTGCAATCCACCCTGGCATGCTGTCAATTAACTTCTGGGCCACATCCTGACTGATGGCTGCCCATTCTTGCGTAATCAATGCTTGGAGTTGTCAGAATTTGTGGGTTTTTGTTTGTCCACCCGCCTCTTGAGGATTGACCACAAGTTCTCAATGGGATTAAGGTCTGGGGAGTTTCCTGGCCATGGACCCAAAATATCGATGTTTTGTTCCCCGAGCCACTTAGTTATCACTTTTGCCTTATGGCAAGGTTCTCCATCATGCTGGAAAAGGCATTGTTCGTCACCAAACTGTTCCTGGATGGTTGGGTGAAGTTGCTCTCGGAGAATGTGTTGGTACCATTCTTTATTCATGGCTATGTTCTTAGGCAAAATTGTGAGTGAGCCAACTCCCTTGGCTGAGAAGCAACCCCACACATGAATGGTCTCAGGATGCTTTACTGCTGGCATGACACAGGACTGATGGTAGCACTCACCTTGTCTTCTCTGGCCAAGCTTTTTTCCAGATGCCCCAAACAACCGGAAAGGGGATTCATCAGAGAAAATTACTTTACCCCAGTCCTCAGCAGTCCAATCCCTGTCCCTTTTGCAGAATATCAGTCTGTCCCTGATGTTTTTCCTGGAGAGAAGTGGCTTCTTTGCTGCCCTTCTTGACACCAGCCCATCCTCCAAAAGTCTTCACCTCACTGTGCGTGCAGATGCACTCACACCTGCCTGCTGCCATTCCTGAGCAAGCTCTGTACTGGTGGTGCCCCCATCCCGCAGCTGAATCAACTTTAGGAGACGGTCCTGGCGCTTGCTGGACTTTCTTGGGCGCCCTGAAGCCTTCTTCACAACAATTGAACCGCTCTCCTTGAAGTTCTTGATGATCCGATAAATGGTTGATTTAGGTGCAATCTTACTGGGAGCAATATCCTTGCCTGTGAAGCCCTTTTTGTGCAAAGTAATGATGATGGCATGTGTTACCTTGCAGGTAACCGTGGTTGACAGAGGAAGAACAATGATTCCAAGCACCACCCTCCTTTTGAAGCTTCCAGTCTGTTACTCGAACTCAATCAGCATGACAGAGTGATCTCCAGCCTTGTCCTCATCAACACTCACACATGTGTTAACGAGAGAATCACTGACATGATGTCAGCTGGTCCTTTTGTGGCATGGCTGAAATGCAGTGGAAATGTTTTTTGGGATTCAGTTAATTTGCATGGCAAAGAGCGACTTTGCAATTAATTGCAATTCATCTGATCACTCTTCATAACATTCTGGAGTATATGCAAATTGCCATCACACAAACTGAGGCAGCAGACTTTGTGAAAATTCATATTTGTGTCATTCTCAAAACTTTTGGCCACGACTGTACAGGGCCTTCTGGTGAGTCAGTTAGACAAAACCTATAGATCCGCATGTGCATGTGGAAAGCTGCCCCATTCAGCTACTGTTTCACACCACACACCAGCGGTGTTCATGCTTCTCTCTACTACCAACCTCTCATAGAAGTCCTCCAGCTCATGTTTAAGCTTCCGGTCGTAACGTACCAGGAGCTCTGCCATCCTCTTCTTATCATTGGTTATACCAGGAACTTGCTTTAGGTACTCGATTTCTGAGGAGTGATCCGCTCCAAATATCCTCTGTATGGGGTCCATGGACGACCTTTGTCCTTGGATCTGGTGAGCCAAGACCTCAAAGAGCAGTGACAGCCACAATCCCCAGACCTCCCAGGCTCACCTTGGTGCTCCCTCCAAATGCAGACATCAGGTCATGGTTAAAGGCTGTTAGATGCTCAGCCGACATATTCTGCTGGATGGCTGCATATTGATGTTCCAGAGAAGCAGACAAGTTCAGAGATGTCTGGAACGATGCCATCATGGCTAGCTACATCAGACAGACAGTTAATGGTTTCTGAAGATGGACTCCAAGCTTTGTTACCCATGTTTGGGCTGTGCTGTATGTCTCACGCACTCCTCTACCTGTGTATTTAAAAACATGATGGGTTGAGTCTGAAGGACATAGTCCTGGCTTGGACAAACATCTAATAACCAAAGAGCGGAATGTAGGACACCACTTGCAAAAAACAATCATAATCATCATCCAATGAAAAAGGTTTGCAAATCTTTAGAGCAGAGGCAAACAGTACATGCATTGTTGTTGACACAGACTCAGAGCCTTGTTAATGCACTCTTTATCTAACCATTCCAAAATACAAAAATCACCATATCAAATGATGAGATATTACCATCACCTTTAAGACTACCGCTACACCTTTTAAAGGAACTTTTCTTCCATTACTTTCCAGATTCCAGCTAACATTAATTACAATCATGATTGACACAATATCCTATGTTTGTGATTACATGTGTTACAAAAATCCATGTGTAATGTATTGACTTGTTTGAAATCAAAATACAACTAACATGGATTTCACTGACACACTTAGCTTCACTCTCCCTTTCTTTTCTGCAATTCAAAACCTTTCCATTGGTCGATCAGTTTATAAAAGTCACGTTCAGACTGCAGAAAGAAGTCTTTGCTGTCTTCAATGTCCTGAGCAGCAAAATCCAAAGCAGCAGAGCATCTCTAATGACCTTGGACTCACAGAGACTGTGTTGAACTCTGTGTGTGAAATCTGTGTAGGGCTCAATGACCAGGAGCCCTGGCATAATGTCGGCTCCTGGCACTGGAGGTGTCTTCTGTATATTATTGCTTACTTACTCTGTATAGAGCTTGACCAGGCTGGTGAACACAGTATTGTAGGAGAGACGCAGTGCTTCTGCTGAGCCTCATGGAATGGAGCCCAAGCGGATCTTGTGGATCCTCATGTGCAGGTGGAACGCTGCCCCACACAGCCACTGCTTCATGGCCACTAACCCCATACATCTCTTGTTGATCATCCTCTCAAAATGGTCAATCAGCTCAAACTTTGGGTACTGGTCATAGAGCTCTGTCACCTCTGCCATCTTGTCCATATCACCAGCTATCTCAGGGACCAGCTTCAGGTATTCATTGATGTGGGCTCCAATTCTTGAGGAATTGCTGATCCCAAATATCATCTTTGTAGCGTTCATAGCATTCTCGTTGTCCCCCTGCCCTTTTGCCTTGTGGGCTAAGACATCAAAGAGTAGGGACAGGACTAGTGCCACAACACCCACACCCCTCAAGGCCACCTTTGTGCTCCCTCCCAATGCAGACGTCAGGTCCTGGTTGAAAACAGTTAGTTGTTCAGCAGGAAGGTGTTGCTGAATGGATGCATGCTGTTGGTCGAGAGCAGCACTTGAGTCCAAGGATAGGAAGCTGAGCAGTGTGTCATCCAGAGAGATATCAGGAACCAAGCTGCCTGCCCTGGCCACTGAGAACAGGTTCTATATTGCTGCCAAAGATGGGAGGAAAGAAGTGATGCTTCTGAGCAGCATTATTATCTATCTTACCATGACTCTCTATAACCCACTTTCTGGTGATTTCACTCTCATTACAGCATCTGTAATACAATGCTAAAACTAAATTACAATGGTTATGTATTTGAACAGCAAGCCTGTGGAGGACCTTGTCCTGTGAACGTAAATAAATATGTGTTGCCCCTTTGAGTTCATGGTATGAGCCAAATAAAAACTAACATATTATTGAATTGTAGAGCACCATTTGAAAAAATGTATATTATGATGACCTAATAAAAAGGTTCAGTGACATTAAACAAAAAACAGGCCATCACTACTGCACTGACAATTATGCAGTTCAACATGTATACCTGAGACACTATGCACTAATTCAAGACAACCCACATGTATATGCGGATGTGGGCTCAAGTGAAGATAGGGTGTAGGGTGTAGGTTTATCCTTACAGGTAGAGTGGCAGGTGGCACACACAGGTTCAGCTCTAATGGACTTGTATACAGGTACTAAAGCAAAAAGTTGAATCCTTGTTACTCTCCATTATTCAGGCTGGACCTACAAAAGAGATTAATTTCGTTACATGATTATTCTCTCAAAACGTCACACTATATTTTATCTATGAATTACATAGAAAAACACTTCATTGGAAAAGAAGCAGGCCTTAAAGTTTGCATGGTCCAGGATGTGTAGACTAAAGGGTAAACAGCAAAACTCCTGGGAGAAGCGGCCCAATAAAATAAGTAGTTAACCATGGGACGCCTCGGTTGTCAAGGAGTGTGGGAAACATTCCCTGGAGCCCTCACAGTGTGGTGATACTTGTGTTGCAGGCAAAGGAATTACCTTTTGCTTTGACATCTGAGATCGTCGACTCCATGATTAGGTTTTCTCTGCATGCTCGCTCTCAGACGGACCAAGATTCGATAATATTTGACATGTAATGTACTGGATTTAAGTGATTTATCCAAAGTGTTCAGATCGAGGTGTTCTTGGACGCAGCATTTCAACAAGAAAGCTACAAGAATGTAAGGATTATTTATAAACAGGCAGAATTTGTCGAGAACGTTTGTGAACGATTAACAAATGGGCTGTCCCTTCCATCGTTGTCAAGGCAACCTACACTGACTGACAGACAAACCACCCGAAGACAGACAGTTGAAGGATTTGTAAAAGTTTATGGAAACTTGTTTGGTCAGCTAATGTTTGTAATTTAATGAAAGCCTACTATTCCACAAAATAATACGCTCTGTGTATAATGGCGACTTCTACAAGCGTTGCACCTGAGGCATCTGTCAGATGTGGAGTGCGGGCAGGGAGAGAGCATTGGACTAACATTAAAACTGGACGTGAAAAGAGAAATGGACCTGGGGTTCAGCAGTGGTCTGACGGATCTAAATATGAAGGAGAATTTGTGAATGATTTGAAGCACGGCACAGGAGTCTTCACCTGGACAAATGGAGAGGTATTGTTGTTTGAATATAATAATTTATTGACAGTCATGAAATAGCCCTGTGGGAGGGTCATACAATCCTGGCTGGCCAACATTAGGCTACTTTTGTTACTAGTCGCTGTTTATAGCAGGTATTGTTACATTGGCGCAAGTAGTTCAATTATACTTTTTTTTTTAAAGACTTTCACTATTACAGGGTCCACAGCCTATGTCATCGAGTTATTTATATAATTTTATTCTGTAGTTTTATGATGGCTCATTCTACAAAGATTATCGTCATGGAAATGGGACTTATTCCTGGCCAGCAGGCTTCAAATTTGTTGGAAAGTTTTATTTGAACCGGAAGGAGGGCTATGGCATTCAGACCTTCCCTGATGGCACCACCTTTCAGGTAAGACAGGAGTATGAGTGTCACCTGATACCAATAACCTATGAAATTTTCTGAACTTTTTCTGCCTGAGGAGCTGAGTAGAAATAAAATACTTAACACCTGACTTTTGATTTAACCTGACGCCTACAGGGGTTGTACCATGCAGACGAGCGCTTTGGGCCAGGTGTGGTGACATACCCAGATGGACATCAGGACGTGGGTCTATGGCACCGGGAGAGGCTGCTGAGGCTGTGCACTGCTCTGGAGGGGGGCTTCACTCTCCAGGCCTTCCCAGAACACATGGCTCAGATCAACTGCAAGAAGGAGCCTAAGAACCAGTCCCAGAGCTCAGCCAAGGGGCCAGAGACCAAGGCCAAGCCTGGCACCAGGGAGGTTTGCATGGACCCACTTCTCTCTCCTTACCATGAGCTGCTGCAGGACGAACGCTTCATCCTGCCCCCAGACATGCACCGCTACTCCACAGACTCGGACCACCTGCCTGTGCCCTGGGGGCTGCGTAAGGAGCTGGACCTGCAATTCTTCGGCGAGCACTGTGACAACCCAGACACTAACCCTGATGTCTCAGCAGCTTTACCACTGCAGCAACGCATGCAGGCTCACATCCATAGACACAGGTGAACGCTAACGCAGGCCAAATTTATTATACAGATGTCTGAAAGCAAATAAGCTCCTTACAGTTAGTCTTAAAACGGTTTATTTTTGTGTCCTGCTTTACCACAGTGGCCTGTCTGTTGTCACTTCATGCTGCAGGTTTGAGGTGGAGGCCCTGGACTGGGACGTGGAGGCTGTTCTGTCCGAGAACCGGCAAAGGTTTGGCCCTAAGGGATCTCTGGAGCTCAACTCAGAGGGCCTCATCCAGGAGGCCTCGCTGGGTGACCCGCAGAGTGTCTATCGCATCCTACGGGATGGTAAGATACACCCTGATGTTGGCGATGCACGAGGACACACAGCACTCATTGCAGCTACGGTAAGGCACTGACATTGTATCACAAAGGCATGGGGAGACTCCAACAGAGATATGAATGGATAATATTGCTAGAGGTGTTGTGTGCACAGGATTTACCTTTCAAGGTTTCTTTACAGGTCAACTGCCATAATGATGTGATCCACCTGCTCCTGGACAGCGGAGCAGATGTGAACAAGCTCAACTGTGAGTGCATGTCTGCTCTGGCTGTTTGTAATGTCCTGTACTACCCAATCCAGTCACTCCATGAGACAGTTGCAGAGAAGGTCCCACAAAAGACCCACGCAAAATCACAGGTCTGTGAGGCACCAAAACATTTGACGTGCCTTTGAACAGTTCTTTGCTCAAAAATGTAATCTCTTTATTGTTTTTCTTCATTATATTTAATTGTCACTCCTATGTAAAACAGGCTGTCAAAGCCCGGTCCCCATCAGTGAACAGTCCTCAGAGCAGCATAGTGGAAGCCACCAAAAACAGAGCCCAGACCACCAAACAGGCTGACCAGCCCAATCAGGCTGACGACACTGCTCCAAAGGGCCACACCAACCAGGCTGATAACGAGGCTATGGACCGTGGCCAGTGTAATGACAGTCAAGTGTCCCTTTACAATGGCCAGGGTTATTGTCAGGAAGAGGCTGACCAGGATGAGGATGAGCAGTACCTCCAGGAATGCAGTGACCAGGCTGCCCTGGACCTAGACCGCATGGACATGATGGTGGTGAGGGAAAGGCGCTCCATCCAGGTGCTGGATGGGAACATCCCACTGGGCTGTGTCCCCTGGCATGAGGGTGGTGGCTCTTATGATCTGACCCAGCAGCAGGAGGAGGGAGAGGCCGGGTCAGAGGAGGACCGGAGGAGGAGGGAGAGGAGAGGCAGCCTTATGGCTGACCCAGCGTTTGACTCGACCCGCTCCCTGGCCAGCTTCCACATCCATGTCACAGAGGAGGTCATGCAGAAGACGGCTGAGGCCTTAAGCCGATCGGGCCTGGTACCACATGCTGACACCCAGGAGACCGTCCGCAAGATGGCCCTCATGAAGACAGAGTGAGTCTGGGACAGCCAGGGCTCTGCTCTGAGCTCATAGGAAACATTGTGGGTTAATTTTAAAGAGGCTGTCCTTACTCGCATAAATGTGGATTTATCTCATAGCATGTGCAATGTGAAAACTGCAAACCATGGAGAAAATACTTCAATGGAATCGTCCTCTAAATAAAATCAAGACAAACAAACAAAAGGGATGTGCTGATTGACATCATGTTAGGGTGGAGGAGATTAACCCCCATCTCTTTGTACAGGCACAGGGGAAGGTGGACCACCATGAAGCTGCTACTGGACAGGGGAGCAGACCCTAACGCCTCCAGTGTGCCCATGCCTGTCCTCTTCCTGGCCATCAAGGCAGGCCACATCCAAGCTGTCAGGCGTCTGCTGGAGTGTGGAGCACGCACTGATATGTGCCTGCCTTCAGAAGTGGGCTATCTCTCACCTTCTTTTTTCTCTTTCTCACTCTCAGCCCCACTAACAAAACACATGGCTTCCTCCTAGCTGAGTGTCTTTGACTACACAGACTTGATGTTTCAATATGACTGTGGTTGCTGGAATGGCTTAGTGACCACAGAAGGCGAGGGTGGTTGGTTGGTCTATTCCAGTGATTAATTACATTCATATTGCCTCTCATCTCATGTGTTCCAGCAAAGGGGTTTCTACCCCCTGCACATCGCTGCAGCTCTCCCCGGGGCAGAGGGCCCCAAAATCACTGAGCTGCTGCTGCACGCCGTGGCAGACCCAGATGTCACTGCCCAAGACGCTCACGAGGTGTTTAAGCTGGACAAGGTCAGCAGAGGAGTAAGATAAGGTTTTCTGTTGTTGCCTGAGACTTGCCTCATCTTCATGGTTCATAACTGATATGGTTCCTTTCTATATATTTTCTTTATACACTTGAACAACAACACACACACACACACACACACACCAACCAACCACCCAGAACCCTGTGGAGCCCCAGGCTGGTTTTGGGAATAAGTCTTCCACGTCGTCCGGCCCCCCGTCTCAGTTCTACATGGCCCCCAGTGTTCCCCCAGAAGAGGGGGGCAGGACTCCTCTGCACATGGCCTGCCAGAGAGACAAGGACTACACTGTGAGTATTGCCACTAGTCTTCAGAGTGTAAAGTTATGACTTTGTGTATGAGTATTGTGCATGTGTGTGATATTGTATGTGTATTTCAGAATGCTAGGGAGGTTGTGTCACTGCTCCTCTCCCACAAGGCAAGCACCAATCTCCTGTGGAGTGGCCACTCTCCCCTCTCTCTAGCTATCGCTAGCGGCAACGACTTGGTAAGGGCTTCAGTTCTCTCTTAAATAGGCCAAGACAGAAATACAACACCTACGCATTTGGCAAAACACACTTATTTCTGTAAATGCTTCTGGGAGGGAATTTGAAACAAGTGTGTTACCAGTCTACTCCTCCTGTCCACCTCCCCTAGTCCCCATATGTAATCATTCTGAGCTTGGCCTAGGGTTTTTATCCCATCTCTCCATGACTGTTCAGTGAGCTTTCCTGCTGTGTTTTACACCCACCACTTAATGGAGAATGGCTCTATCATTATATTTCCCCGTGCATTTTGCCTCTCCTTCCCCCCATCATTCCTCAATAGCCATTGAGTACATGAATTGCGTTTTATAATATGTGAGGAGTAAATCTTAACCAGCTCCTTTCATGGCAGAATGTGAAATGTGTCTGCTCTGTTACATTCATTCTGTACCTTCATTCAGTCACAGACTGAGGGGTTTTGAATCAGAAACACGTTTTTTCTCCAACAAAGGGAAACAGATTTTAATTTGCTGTAACAATGGCGTGCTAAACCTACAAGGATTATGGGAAGGAGAGCGGCTGCCTACTTTAGCTGGATGGGAGGGAGGGAGGCAGCACATCCTTGAGAGGAGTTGGAAGTGCTGCTGGGGACATGAGAGGCTTCTGGTGAATCACACAGTCAGGCTGAGATGAAGGATGGGGTGGGGAAGGGGTGGATGTGTGAGGCAACAGCAACCCAGATAGGCATTTATTGGGGCAGGAGTCTTAACAATCCCATATACAGTGCTATATATATATATATACATATACAGTGAGCTCTAAAAGTATTGGGGCGGTGACAATTTTTTTTAGTTTTGGCTTTGTACTCCAGCACTTTGAATTTGAAATGATACAATGACTATGAGTTTAAAGTGCAGACTGTCAGCTATTACAGCCCCCTATTACAGCCCCATTTTAGGGGACCAAAAAGACAAATTCACTTATGTGTGTTAAAGAGGTCAAAAGTGTTTGTATTTGGTCCCATATTCCTAGCACACAATGATTACTTCAAGCTTGTGACTCTACAAACTTGTTGGATGCATTTGTTTGTTTTGGTTGTTTCAGATTATTTTATGCCCAATCGAAATTAATGGTAAATAATGTATTGTGTCATTTTGGAGTGATTTTTATTGTAAATAATAATAGAATATGTTTCTAAACACTTCTACATTAATATGGATGCTACCATGATGATGGATAATCCTGAATGAATCGTGAATAATAATGAGTGAAATTTACAGACGGACAAATAGCATGCCTTGGGGGTATGATATCTTCTCACCATTATAATTACAGGGGAGGTTAGCATTTTGGGGGGAGAATGATATTTGAGCATCTAACTTTCTCACATTGTTACATGAATACATTGCTTACCATTCATTTCTTTTGGGCACAAAATCATCTGAAAAACAACCAAAACAAACAGCAAATCCATCCAACAAGTTTGTAAGAGTCACAAGCTTGATGTAATCATTGCATGCTAGGAATATGGGACCAAATACTAAACGTTTGACTACTTCAAAGGGAATTTGTGAAAAATGAATTTGGCCCCCTAAAATGGAGGGATTATGTACAAAAAGTGCTGTAATTTCTAAACGGTTCACCTGATATGGATGAAAATACCCTAAAATTAAAGCTGACAGTCTGCACATTAACCTCAGTCATTGTATCATTTAGAAAGCGCTGCAGTACAGAGCCAAACCCCCAAAAATGTGTCCCAATACTTTCAGAGCTCACTAACTGTATAGGACTTCAGCCTTGTCTTTCCCTCTTGCGTTGACCTCCTTTTTCTACTGAATGTCCCGTTAGGCTGTTGATGAGCTGTTGGCTGGGGGTGCTGACCCCAACCTCCCCCTGACCCGCCGGGTGGGCAGTGCCCTCTGTGCCATGACCAATATCAGCTACGACTGTGCGGCTCACCTCCGCAACAGAACCAAGCTGGTAAGCACATTCAGGAGGCTGCATCCATACACACTATACTGCTTCTTCTTCTCACTAAATGCAGCACATTAGGAGTGTCTTTGTGTTTGTTTTTTACGAGCTGGAGAAACTGATGAAGGCTGGTGCCAATATACTGATGCCAGTGGTGGTTGGTGAGGGCCGCAGGTGTGCTGTGGGCACCGCTGTGGACTACGCCCACTATGCATTTCACCAGGTAGAGTACCAACACAACTGTACAATACTTCAAACCTTATACTCAGAAACAGACATACTGTAGACTTCCATGCAAATCCTCCAGTAGTTACCTGGTGTTATTAAAGTAGAAGTGCTGGCTCCTCTCATGCACCAGGACTGGCGCATCGCCCACACCCCGTACCATGCCCTGAACCAGAGGGAGAGAGAGGCATACAATGCCCGCAGACAGATCCTCAGCGTGATGGGAGACCTGCTGCGTCAGGCAGTCATCAGGATGGAGAGACAACGTGTAGAGAGGGAGCAGGGCCTGGGCATCAGCAGTATGTGTGTGTGACCATGTGTGTGTGTCACTGTGAATGCATATGTGTGAGTACATCTGTGATGTGCATGTAATATATGTGTATCTGTGGCAGGTGTTAGTCCCACAGAGAAGTTTGTGTACACTGGAGCAGGAGCCACTCCTCCCTGTAACAAGGCAGCCAGAGCAATTCTCTCTGAGGAGCAGGACAGCACAGACTCTCTCCCTCAGCAGATAGAACAGCAGCAGAGGGCAGAGCAGAGGTACTAGCATCCCCACTACACACACACTAACACTGACACAGTTACTGTTCAAATTCAAGTTACTAATTTCTTTAAGAAATTACTATCTTTCCTCTCATTCCAGACGGGGAAGTAAGGCAGTGATTGTCAGGTGAACTATACTTAAATCAATTTAACTGCTGTCTCAGACCGTCTTTTAACATTTACCAGGGTTTCACACACGTGTTCTAGTAAAGTAGGCTACTGTATGAGTTGACTAGTAAACAACACATTTAAAGCTATGAGTTTTAGTCACTAGATGGCAGCAAAGTCGTTATGGCATTTACATGAGACTAAACCCACACTGTGCTCTATCTGATATTTATACATGCATATATATGTGGTGCTTTCAGGAAGCCCCTGTTTAAATACTGCTACCAGTGTGGCCGTTCTGTGGGTGTGGTCCTGATCGCCTGCAGCCGCTGTCACGAGGTGTTCTACTGTAGCAAGACGTGCAAGATGAAGGCCTGGAACGACCGCCACAAGGATGAGTGTGTCCGTGTACCAGGTCGGAAGGACAACACCACCTCCCCCAATCACCTCCTCACACAGCATGCCAACACCTTTAACTAACCAATCAATCCCTGTGTGTCATTAAAACACAAGTTCATGTGAAGTTATACTCCAACATCCAAACTTTAGCTTTTCCCTGTTCTGTAGCACATTTGATTAAACTAATCTGCATTCCTAACCCTCAAGTGATTGAGTATGTCAAAGAGCCCATAGTCAGCTTAATAGACACACTGTTTCACAATATTGATGTAATATACAGTATACACTGTGTACAAAACATTGCTCTTTCCATGAGACTGACCAGGTGAATCCAGGTGAAAGCTATGATCCCTTATTTATTTACATTTACATTTAAGTCATTTAGCAGACGCTCTTATCCAGAGCGACTTACAAATTGGTGCATTCACCTAATGACATGTCACGTGTTTAATCCACTTCAATCAGTGCGAGGGGGAGGAGATCGGTTAAAGGAGGATTTTTAAGCCTTGAGACAATTAAGACATGGATTGTATGTGTGCCTTTCAGAGGGTGAATGTGCAAGACAAAAGATTTAAGTGCACTTTAACAGCTCCCGAGTGGCACAGCGGTCTATGGCATTGCATCTCAGGCGTCACTACAGAGACCCTGGTTCGATTCCAGGCTGTATTACACCTGGCCGTGATTGGTCCCATAGGGCGGCGCACAATTGGCCCAGCATCGTCCGGGTTAGGGTTTGGCTGCGGTAGGCCGTCATTGTAAATAAGAATTTGTTCTTAACTGACTTGCATAGTTAAATAATTAAAACAAATAAACAGGGTATTGTAGTAGGTGCCATGTGCACCAGTTTGTGTCAAGAACTGCGATTCTGCTGGGTTTTTCACAATCAACAGTTTCCTGTGTGTATCGAATGGTCCACCAGCCAACTTGATACAACTGTGGGAATATTGGAGTAAACCTGAACCAGCATCACTGTGGAATGCTTTCGACACCTTGTAGAGTCCATGCCCCAACAAATTGAGGCTGTTCTGAGGGCAAAACTCTATTGGGAAGGTGTCCTTAATGTTTTGTACACTCAGTGTATGTACTGTATAATGGAAGTGCATGGTTTAATCCTGCAGTCATTCAATTGCACATACTGTACTGCAGTGTTCTGAAATCTGTATTCTGGGAACCCAGACGTTTCACAATTGTGTTGTAGCCTGGAACTAACTCACCTGATTCGCCTAGTCAAGGGTCACGTTCCCCTGCTCAGACGTTGCATGCATCAACCAATGGTTGCATGCCACGTAATCAACTGACAGATTGCTATAACGTGATAAGCTGATACCTAAAATACCTATCCAGGCGTTGTAAGATCTGGCATGCATCAGCAACGCCTGGGCAGAGGAATGCGCCCAATGGCTTGATGGTTAGTTGACCATTTAAATCAGGTGTGCTAGGTCTGGAATAGATTAAATACATTGAACGTCTGGGGTTCCCAGAGGAGAGGTTTGACAACTCCTGCTGTACTGTACAGCAGCTTTCTCCATGCCTTTATTACTTATCACCACTAGGTGGCACTGACGCTACACAGACTGATCGAACCTGTTAACATGGCATTGATACTGAGAAGTGGCTATTTGAGCTTTAAAATTAGAAATAAGAACTAGGCACAGATGGGTCATGCAGTGAGCTTGTGTCCTATGTTGATTCTTTACAGGAGTCACCCATAGTGAAAATACTCTACTAATTCAGGAGAGAAAAGGACAGCCAAGCACAGTCAAGAGTAAGGCCATGGTGTAAAACAGATATATAGCAAACAACAGTGGGAGTGATGAATATGTATGAAGATGTCTGCTATATATCTTGGAGAGTGAAAAAACATTTGTGAGGGTGAAATTAGATGATAGAATTCCTAAAAGCAGAAGTCAAAATCTATGTTGACACACTGTACACTACAGTTTAAGTATATTAAAGACAGTGACCTAGTAGAGTATGTGATGACGCTGCTGTTGCTGTGACACCAGTGTTTGCCGAATCCCAAAAGAACCCCACCAAGGCATCGCTGATAGAGCAGATGAAGGTCCATCTGAAGCGTGACAGGTTAAAGGAGAAGCTGGCAAGAGGGTTACTACAGGGTAGGATTATAGTAAGATAAGGCACCATATTCACTACAGGACATTATCTCAAAGTACTGAATAGAAAAGTGAAAGTCTCTGATGTGATAAGGATTTTGTCTGCCAGTTACGACCCATTTAGATAATAGAGAGATTGGGACTAAGCAGGGCTCTGTGTTTGTGTCTGCAGCTAAGCCCAAAGACCCAAACAGCTCTATGAGGAAGGCCAAAAGCAGCGAGGGCTCTCAGGATCCAGCCACTCGGAGACGATATTTAGGAGCCGGGGCCAAAACCAAGACGGGCCAGCTCAACCTGGCCCAGAAACTCTCAGAGAGCCACTATGGAAACCTGAAAGAGAACTACAGTTTCATCTGACAGCTACACATAGACTGATTCTGTTATATTAAAGTACTTTGGGAATGGAATATATTCTCTAGAAAGATGAATGGAGGAGTGTGGTGAGTGGTGACTTGGTTTCATGTGAAACTATGCCAGATGACTTGACAGACATGATAATGTGCAGTAAGATCAAATGTGTAATCATTGGACAGCATCCCAGTACCTTTGACTCTTGACTCTGTTACCAGAAGAAGCCATTAGAAATAACAGTCAGTCTCAGTCGGACATCTTTAAAATGTCATCACGTTTATAATAGCTGACAATTCATGGGGGAAAACAACGACACAATGTCGACATATTTTCACCTTGGCATTGTTGCTCAATCACAAGAACCTCAAAAGGGGCATTTTGTATTTATTTTTCAAATTGGCACATTTTACTTATGCCTCCCACTGTATTGTAGGACAATCAAGTGTGTCCACCAAATACTTTGGGGCCCTTGATTTTCACACCCTGACACATAAAACCACATTCACACCACACGCACACATTTTATGTAATCAGCCAGCCTGTATCTGTATCCAAATCAATCAGCACCTCAACATGGCGCTTCTCTCCCATTGATTTTTCCATATGAGGATTCTCTGTGTGTTGAGAGGGCCTGCTCATCGATTTGTCAGTGTTCATTGGGCTTGGGAGTTAAACTGAGCAGCCCAGTGTTGGGTTTGTTAGCACAAGTATTTTAAACGAAGAGCTATAAGAACCTGCAGGTAACGAGGAATGGGCTTCTTATTCAGCTTCCCACCTAAATTTATTAAGAGCAAAATATCTCACCAAATCTACTGTAAGTGCCAGGGAACCACATGAAAAGCAGGTGAAGGAGAAGTGTGGAAGTGGGCCTGGAAGTGTTGAAGGAGAGACCAGGGGCAGTGTAAATTTAGGGGATGATGATCAAGACTGGAAAGCAGCAATCATGCTCTGTCTTCTGTTTACGTTTCTTTTAGCTCGGTTTTCAATGTTTCTCTCCTGGGAAATCAGAAGCTGTATTCACACAGTCTTAAAAGATGCATTCTACATGCATCCATTCATGCTGCGCACACAGTTTTACACAAAGTCAAAGACAGGCACTCACACACTTACATACCGTACACCAGTACATTGACATATACACTGTGTTACATTAACGGACACTGTGTCACCAGATCTTCTCCATTCTAGCATCCACGTACTGTCTGGATGTCTCACCCCCAACAATTTATAATTTAATCACTATTGGCCATACATACACAATATGCCACTACATCAGATTTCTCTGCTATGACAGACTGTAACTGTACACACACACAGACACTTTGAAATGGTCCTCCTGTGTGTGGCGGAGGGAACATGAGCCAGCTCCAACAATGCACTCACATTACTGACTGCACCTTCATTACAATGTCACTGTACTGCCTGGAACATTCTAGCAATGTTCGGGAGAACGTGTGACAGTGATTTAGTCAAAGCATTCCTCCTCCACATCCAGCTGTAGTCAACTGTGCATATGGCGGGCGGGGAAGGTTCAGACCCATAAGTTTGGGTTAGTGATAATAGATTACATTATATTACAAGATAGGAAATATGTATAAAAAGCTGCACCTCTCCTTTTTTTGATGGTTCGCCAGGATGTGTTGAGTGAACAATACTAACCAACGGCTATGCTTAAAATTCATCCTGTGATCTGTATGTGTGTTGGGCTTATTTTGGAGTGTGTATATTCTATGTGTGTTGCTGGCTAAGTGAGCTGTGCGTCACCTTGACTGCTAACAGAAGAGCTATAAGCTTTTAGAAGTTTGAAGACCAGATTGATCAAATAAAATATCAGACACAGAGAGGCTTCCAGGCCTAGTATGACGGAAGCGGCTTTCTACAGTCCTTCAATAGAGAACGGCTAGATTGTTATACTATACCACCTGCTTTCACAGACCTACAGATCTCCTATCTTCAGTTAATCACTCTTATCACAGATAATGTCCCTGTGCAGCAGGAAATGCAAACTTAAGAGTTTTTAAAAGGCTTCTAAAGTTTGTAATTTCCACTTTAAAATGTCAGACTTGATTTGCCCTAACGAACAAAATGTATCAACCCCTACAAAAATGTATATTAATTATATAATCCACATAATAATTCACATTTCCTGTTGCTGCAAGATTATTGTCCTTTTGTGAAAAGGTTAAATTAAGATAGGACATAGATATGTCACTGCTGCTGTGTTAATTAATGTGCTATTGATGCAAGGGTTTTACAATAAACCATTATTTTTCATGTAATAGATACTTGAGAGATCCACATTCCCTTGTCACTGTGATTGAGTTTTAAAAAACTAATGTGTTGGATGAGCATACTGTAGATACGCACCAAACCGGCTTTCACAGTGTTCTCACAACATCACTGTTAAGTTATTGGCATTGTTAGAACATTGCAACAAGGTCACATTGACTTTACATTAGAATGGCATATTCACTAAGAAGCCTGTGCCATCCAAACATCACATCTAGCATGTGAACCATCCTTGTTCACCACCCAAGCATAGAAACAATAAAAAGAAGCCAAAGACCAGCTCTACTTGCCACATTAAAAAAATATAAACAAGCAAAAAAAACAAGGAATATTAATATTCTTTGTTTTTTTCTCATCAAAATAAAAGGTAGTCCATTTATTCAATGACAATCCTTTCCTATTTGGCAAAGTTACCCACCAATCCCCCTTTTTTCCTCTTCTATTCCATCTCAAAACAGTCTCAATTGGATGCACCACCTGTTCATTATCGCCTGAGCAGCAGTGTGGCCAATGAGAGCAGGGGGAGGAGGATAGAGGGGTGGGTCTGGGTTCCTGTGCCCTTCACCTTCTTGTTCTCAGGAGGATTGTAGTATCTGGTGCTGTCTGTTTTGGGCACAATGACACGAGGTCCGCTACGAGCACATGACTCGCCTGTACACATTCCACTTCCTGAACCGCTGATGTCATCACCTGGGGACAAGGGAAAGGCATTGGTTAATTGAAATGAGGATATCAGTGAGTCCAAGCTGTTCAAGATGTTTCTGCTACACTCCCAACTCTAACCTATACATCCATTACCCCCCCATCCCCAAACCAATACCCCATACTCTCTAACCCACTGTCTACTACAGTCTCAGCCCTTCCTTCCTCCTCCATCAGCCCTCCTCCCACACCCGTCACTCACTGGCATCCTGGAAGTCCACGTCGTTGCCGTTGAGGGCGTTCCTCAGTCGGTTGGTCATGATCTTCAGCTGCATGATTTGCTGGCGGATAGTCATGTCTGGCTTGGTGATGTCGATTTCCACCTCTGGGTTATTGATCTGGCTGGCCAGGCCGTCACCCATCACCTCAGGAAGATACCTAGACACAGAACACATCAATACGTCACTTAGCAGGCAACACAGTTGCATTTCTGTGGTACTACATTGCACTAAGATGACAAAGCTCCGGGACTAGGCCTTTATTTGAATGTGGCTTTGGACCATTAAGGAGATGTATGGCAAGTAGAATTTTATGTTTTTATCGCTGGGTATTTATTTTTGGACAAACCCATTTTCCTTCAGGGATTTAGTCTATCGATTTCACCAGTTATTGATTTGTCAACCTTTTGATGTGTCTATCTATCTCAGTCTCTCCTCATCTTCTCTACTGTATATATCCTCTAGGCTCCCCTCTCCTCCACTGGACTATATTGCTTTGGTCACCGTATTGGATGGGAAATCCCACACTCATACAGTATATAGTGTATATATCCAGGTAGCTGACAAAATAAAGGAAACTCCAACATAAAGCATCTTAATTGGGCATTGGGCCAACATGATACAGAACAGCTTCAATGCATCTTGGCATAGATTCTACAAGCCTCTGGAACTCTATTGGAGGGATGCGACATTCTTCCACAAGAAATTGCATCATTTGGTGTTTTGTTGATGGTGGTGGAGAACGCTGTCCCAGGCGCCGCTCCAGAATCTACCATAAGTGTTAAATTGGGTTGAGATCTGGTGACTGAGACAGCAATGGCATATGAATTACATCGTTTTCATGCTCATCAAACCATTCAGTGACCACTCGTGTCATGTGAATGGGGCATTGTCATCCTATGGGCATACAGTAGCTTTGGTAGGCAAAATAATGGCCTGCCCAGCTTTTTTATACATGAAGCGTGATGGGATGTTAATTGCTTAATTAACTCAGGAACCACATCTTTGTAGAAGCACCTGCTTTCAATATACTTTGTATCCCTCGATTACTCAAGTGTTTCCATTATTATGGCAGTTACCTGTAGCTTGAATAGCTATACTTGATGCCTGTTAACCTGTAAATTACGCATATCACTTTCTGCTTACGGCTGAGCTAGCGATACAGCACACTGAGCCCTACATGCATTATTAATGGACCATTGCCTTGGAGTTGGATTTTTATGTCCTGACCTGTCACAAATTTCAATATTTCAGCATCTCTAACCACATTTCCATCAATGATTTACAGTGTCTTCAGAAAGTATTCATACTGTACCTCTTGACTTATTCCACATTTTGTTGTGATACAGCCTGAATTCAAAATGTATTCAATAGATTTTTTACACACAATATCTACACACAATACCCGATAATGACAAAGTGAAAACATGTTTTTAGACATTTTTGCAAATTTATAAAAAATTAAATACAGTAATATCTAATTTACATAAGTATCCACAACCCTGAGTCAATACTTTGCTGAAACACCTTTAGCGGCAATTACAATTACAGTATTTTTGGGTAAGTCTCTAAGAGCTTTGCAGACCTGGATTGTACAATATTTGCCCATTATTCTTTTTAAAATTCTTCAAGCTCTGTCAAGTTGATCATTGCTAGACAGCCATTTTTAAGACTTGCCATAGATTTTCAAGCCGCTTTAAGTCGAAACTGTAACCGGGCCACTCAGGAACATTCAATGTTGCCTTGGTTAAGCAACAGTGTAGATTTCGCTTTGTGTTTTACATTATTATCCTGCTGAAAGGTGAATTCATCTCCCAGTGTCTGTTGGAAAGCAGACTGAACCAGGTTTTCCTCTAGGATCTTGCCTGTGCTTATAGCTGTATTCTGTTTTATCCTAAAAAAAAACTCCATAGTCCTTGCAGATGCCCATAACATGATGCAGCCAACACAATGATTGAAAACATGAAAAATGGTACTCAGTGATGTGTTGGATTTGCCCCAAACATAATGCTTTGTATTCAGGACAAAAAGTTTGTTTCTTTGCCACATTTTTTGCAGAATTACTTAAGTGCCTTGTTGCAAACAGGATGCATATTTCGGGATATTTTTTATTCTGTACAGTCTTCCTTCTTTTCACTCTGTCATTTAGGTTAGTATTGTGGAGTAACTACAATGTTATTCCCATCCTCAGTTTTCTCCTATCACAGCCGTCTAAAAATGTTGCTGTACATTGATGTCTTGAAAATTAAGCTTGTAAAAATTTTGGGATTTGTGTAAGCCCCAGGGCTATAATCTAGTATGTGGGCATACTATAGGCTATACGTATGGCGGGTGTTCTACAGTGACGTCTAAAATGCTTTGAATGAATCAGCACATTGGAGAACGCTGTTAGTTGCACTGTCACGATCGTTGTTGGAATGAATGGACCAAGGCGCAGCGTGCGTAGAGTTAGTTCCACATTATATTTAATAGTGAAACTTATAACCAAAACAACAAAGAATATAACAAACGTGCAGTATTGCAGTGCTCAAGGCAACTATACAAAAACAAGATCCCACAAACAGGTGGGAAAAGGCTGCCTAAATATGATCCCCAATCAGAGACAACGATAGACAGCTGCCTCTGATTGGGAACCATAACAGGCCAACATAGAAAACAAAAAACTAGAATGCCCACCCTAATCACACCCGGACCTAACCAAATAGAGAAATAAAAGGATCTAAGGTCAGGGCGCGACATGCACCCCCATAGATAGTAGGATACTTGGTCTGCTGCGCTGCTGCTATGTTATGTTTGTCACTGTTTTTCTCATGCGTTCCAGTACCTCAAGAGTGCACTGGATAACCCCCTCTCTCGCTCACTATGTGTTCCCGATTTACAAATTAAGCACTGCATACCATATCACGACAGGTGTGATGGAAACAAGACGTTGCTGTACAATTTGATAAATGCCTACAGATCATTTCTTCATTCAACATGGTGGGATAGTCTGTAAAATGAATTATGTGAGAAATGGCATTGTTTATTGTCAGATATTACTGCACTGTTGGAGCTAGGTACACAAGCATTTATCTACACCTGTCACGTTCCTGACCTTATTTCCTTTGTTTAGTCTTTGTTTAGCTGGTCAGGACGTGAGCTGGGTGGGCATTCTATGTTTTGTGTTTCTATGTTGGGTTTGTTGTTTGGCCTAATATGGTTCTCAATCAGAGGCAGGTGTTTGTTATTGTCTCTGATTGGTAACCATATTAAGGTAGCCTGTTTTCACTGTTTGTTTGTGGGTGATTGTTCCGGTTCGTGTGTTCATTCTGTTCTGTGTTCCCATGTTCAGGACTGTAGCGTTTTTCGGTTCCTTCTGTCAGTTTGTTGTTTTTGTTCGTCGTTTAAATATCCTAATTAAATTATGGATTATCATCACGCTGCATTTTGGTCCTCCTCTCTTTCACCCGAAGACAGCCGTTACAGAATCACCCACCAAACTCGGACCAAGCAGCGTGGTAACGGGCAGCAGCGGCAGCAGCAGCAGCGATGTCAAGACTCCTGGACGTGGGAGGAAATCCTAGACGGGAGAGGACCCTGGGCACAGCCAGGGGAATATCGCCGCCCAAGGCAGAGTTGGAGGCAGCGAAAGCAGAGAGGCGGCGTTTTGAGGAGCTAGCTCGGCAGCAGAATGTGGACTCTGTTACAACTTGGGAAGAGATAGACAGGTGGTCGGTCGACCCAGGGAGAGTGCCGGAGCCCGCCTGGGATTCTATGGAGCAATGTGCGGAGGGATACCGGCGAATGGAGGCAGCACGACGACGCGGTAGGAAGCCCGAGAGACAGCCCCAAACATTTCTTGGGGGGGGTGTCTAAAGGGGAGTGTGGCGAAGTCAGGTAGGAGACCTGCGCCAACTTCCCGGGCTTACCGTGGAGAGCAAGAGTACGGGCAGACACCGTGTTATGCGGAAGAGCGCACGGTGTCTCCTGTACGTGTGCATAGCCCGGTGCGGTACATCCCAGCTCCACGTATCGGCCGGGCTAGAGTGGGCATCGAGCCAGGTGCCATGAAGCCGGCTCAACGCATCTGGTCTCCAGTGAGTCTCCTCGGGCCGGTGTACATGGCACCAGCCTTACGCATGGTGTCCCCGGTTCGCCAGCACAGCCCAGTGCGGGTTATTCCACCTCCCCGCACTGGCCTGGCTACGGGGAGAATTCAACCAGGTAAGGTTGGGCAGGCTCGGTGCTCAAGAGCTCCAGTACGCTTTCACGGTCCAGTCTATCCGGTGCCACCTCCTCGCCCCAGCCCAGTACCACCAGTGCCAACACCACGCACCAGGCTTCCTGTGCGTCTCCAGAGCCCTGTTCCTCCTCCACGCACTCGCCCTGTGGTGCGTGTCTCCAGCCCGGTACCACCAGTTCCGGCACCACGCACCAGGCCTACTGTGCGCCTCAGCAGGCCAGAGTCTGCCGTCTGCCCAGCGCCGCCTGCGCTGCCCGTCTGCCCAGCGCCGTCTGAGCTGCCCGTCTGCCCAGCGCCGTCTGAGCTGCCCGTCTGCCCAGCGCCATCTGAGCTGCCCGTCTGCCCAGCGCCATCTGAGCCGCCCGTCTGTCCTGAGCCTTCAGAGCCGTCCGTCAGTCAGGAGCTGCCAGAGTCGTCAGCCAGCCAGGAGCTGCCAGAGTCGTCAGCCAGCCAGGAGCTGCCAGAGTCGTCAGCCAGCCAGGACCTGCCAGAGCCGTCAGTCAGCCAGGACCTGCCAGAGCAGTCAGTCAGCCAGGACCTGCCAGAGCCGTCAGACAGCCAGGACCTGCCAGAGCCGTCAGACAGCCAGGACCTGCCAGAGTCGTCAGTCAGCCAGGAGCTGTCAGAGCTGCCTGTCACGCCGGCGATGCCGGAATTGCTCCTCAGTCCGGAGCTGCCCCTCAGTCCGGAGCTGCCCCTCAGTCCGGAGCTGCACCTCAGTCCAGTGGGGTTAATTTGGAGGGTCGCCGTTAAGAGGAGGCCACGGATGCGAAGATTAACTATGGTGGGGTGGGGGCCACGTCCAGCGCCAGAGCCGCCACCGTGGACAGATGCCCACCCAGACCCTCCCCTATAGGTTCAGGTTTTGCGGCCGGAGTCCGCACCTTGGGGGGGGGGGGGGGGGGGGGTACTGTCACGTTCCTGACCTTATTTCCTTTGTTTAGTCTTTGTTTAGTTGGTCAGGACGTGAGCTGGGTGGGCATTCTATGTTTTGTGTTTCTATGTTGGGTTTGTTGTTTGGCCTAATATGGTTCTCAATCAGAGGCAGGTGTTTGTCATTGTCTCTGATTGGGAACCATATTAAGGTAGCCTGTTTTCACTGTTTGTTTGTGGGTGATTGTTCCGGTTCGTGTGTTCATCTGTTCTGTGTTCCCATGTTCAGGACTGTAGCGTTTTTCGGTTCCTTCTGTCAGTTTGTTGTTTTTGTTCGTCGTTTAAATATCCTAATTAAATTAAGGATTATCATCACGCTGCATTTTGGTCCTCCTCACTTTCACCCGAAGACACCCGTTACAACACCTGCAAAAACATCTGCTAAATATGTGTATGCGACCAATACATTTTGATTTGAAATATTGATACAATAACCTTCCTATAGAGGTAAACTTGGAGTCACACTATGACATGTTGTGTGGTCCTCCCACTACAACTCATCGGGAAAGCATGCAGTTTATTAGGCTACAGGTGAAATAAGTGATGAACTTCACAGGGTGGTGAAAGTGCACGCTGATGAGCTTGATGCTCAGTTCCAATAAATATCAAGGATCTTATTCTGGTGACATGATCATCGATGCTTGGCTGCTGTTTGACAAATACAAATATTCTTGTGCTTTTCCATAATAATCATCATGTAGACTGGCCTACCTGCACAGCCTACCTGCACAGCCTACCTGCACTGTATCAGAGCTGTTGGCTGGAGTGCATGTGACAAGACCAGAGTAGCACATTTGCTATAGTTTTTTGGAAAAAAACTATCGGTAGAGTTGAAAATGCTATGGAAACATATTGAACATTCGATTTTTATTCGGTACATGAAAACATTTTCTGTGCACTAGGTCATCACGCACTGATTTTTATCCGCAACGAGTCAGTTTGGTGGAAATACACCACTGGTGAGAAAATGCGCAGATTTTCTTTATGTGGATTTTAGAATATTCGCATGAAAATCTGTTGCCAATTGGATGTAAATCTAGCTACACACATTTATGCACACAAACTCACGCACACTCACACGTTTATATCAGCGTCCAATGCTGCTTGAAAAACTATCACAAACACGCCCATGAACGCACAAGTACATACACACATATTTCAGAATCAACAGCCCACTATAAATCAAATTGCCCAATCGCAATCCAATAAGGGAGGAGTTGTGGCACTGCAGAAAGGGAGGTAAACTGCTCAATAATCAATTTAGTTTAATAGCATGAAAGGGGGTGAGGGGAAGGGGAGGCCATTTCAGACTGAGATACAGAGGGTCTTGGGGGATTCACTCTAACCAGAGAGAGTGTTATATGACTAATAGGCAGTGCTGTGTCTCTGTGCACTGTCTGCTGCTGTGTGAATGGTTAGCATGTTCATCCTGATTCTAAAGTGCATATCAGGGTTACCTGAGCAATTCACATCCAACACAGTACAGATGTCCTCGGACAGGTGAGGAGGAATAGTATACTATGGTTAGAGGATGATATTCTACATATTACTGTTGATAATGTGTCATTAACAGTCTGTCGCTGCCAGACAGCTAAAATACTGGACAGGTGCTTCTCATACCTGGCCTTGGTCATGCCATTCCAGCACTTGTCACCAGCTGCTCCTGCTGCCACTTTACTATTGCACAGAGCAGCTGGCAGCTGGACCCAGTACTGCTGCATCTCCCTCAGCTTACTGGACACATCAGATATCTAGGAGAGATAAGACATAGTTTGAATACTCAGCACACACACAGACACACAGACACAGACACACACACACACACACACACACACACACACACACACACACACACACACACACACACACACACACACACACACACACACACACACACACAAAGACAGAGAGGACGTCCTGCAATTCTAATGACACACACACCTGCATCTCCAGTGGAACCCCTACGGTGGGGCTGGGTTTGTACTCCATTGCGGTGCTGGCAGGGTTCACTCTCTTCTTTCTCTCCTCAGACCCTGAGCTCTGTGTGTCTGCCACCCTGGGGGTCCCACAGGCCTGGAACACCTACCACCAAACACACAATGAAACCCACACCTTTAGACACGCATCTAAGACTGAAGAGAATGGGCCATGAGTGGGAGTGAGAAGGTTTAGTCAGGGTTTGGTGCTGGTTGAACTGACCTTGCTGGTGAAGACCTCTGTGTTCTCCTGCATGTAGAGGATGGCCTCTGAGATGCGGATGGGGAGGGAGTAGATTACCACGTCCACACTGGGGTCAGCACTGAAACTAGACGCCACCTGCAGCATGGTGTCTAGACAATAGAGACAGGGAAGAGAATCAAGGAAAAGACTGTGAGAGTGTGTGCTTACTTGTGTGTGTTGTGTGTGTGCGGGCATGTGTGAGTGCACGTGTGTTTCTCTCACCGATGAGGTTCTGCCACTCGGTGTCTAGGTCGGCCTGGTTGGCAAGGCAGCCCTTCATGACGTTTCTGCAGTAGTTGGCACAGGGCTTGACGGAGGCCAGGCCTCTACAGTGGGGGCAGTACACAAGCTTCATCATAGCACGGGTACACTCTGGGCTCAGAGGAACCTGGAGGGGCACACCCATCATCATCATCAAGGAGCTTTGCATCTTTTTAACTGTGAGGAGTAATGAGACTACTTTATTTACAAGAATCTTTAGGGGTATAAATAAATGACTCCTACCTTTTTGCAAAAATAAATATTACTTGTTAAACTCTCTTTCTCTAAGCAATTGCATTAGTATAAAATAATATACTTTCTAATTGTTTTTGAGCATGCACATAGCTCAGTATCGGAATTATTTATTTTATAGAGTCATTATTACTCATCTTTATCAAGGGTGTCAATAATTTCGGGCACCACTGTATATGTGTGGTTAAAACATGTACTATGATCATAATTATCATGTATTGATTATGTAGTGCGCATTGTGCAACATGAAACAGCAACAATACCATGCAGCTAATGCATAAGAGGGGTTCGGTAAGGGATAGATAAATGGATATGTTGGTGTAGATGTTTCCTAAAGGATGCTAACTGTTACAAGAGTTGCCTATCATTTCCAAGAATAATCTTGCACTATTAAAGCATTCGGAGGAGGACCATGTCATTTTCCCAGAATGCAGCTTCAAATGTAGCTCCTTAAAAGGATAAGAGCGAGCTTATGCTGTCTAGAATGGGAGACCATTAAGAACTTCACAAGGAGACTGAACAGCTAACAAGATTAAAGCGGTGTCATTACAACCGGTCCTTGTATTAACAGACTTCACAGGAACCCATCAACAGGGCTTAATGTACACAGACAACCAGCTTCCTAATACGTCCGAATGTCACCGATTGATTGTGACATCCCACAGTGTTAGATCTCCTACAGTGTGACAACAGGAGGTGGAGTGGAACAGAGCGGAGCGGACAGGTAATGGTGCTGCTAAATTAAGATCAGTGACAGGACAGACACCCATGATGCCATACTGTTACATCAGCCACTGTCACTGACAGTAACGACAGTAATCAACCATAGCTCAAAGGGATTATTCCATCCATCCACATGCTATTTCTCTTGCTCCCTCCCTCTTTCTCTCTCTCCCTCTCTTCCTCACTCTCTCTCTCTCAGATTCTCTCTCTCAGGTTCTCTCACACACTCACTTTCATCTATCTCTCTATACCTCCTCTCCACTTCTATCTCCCTCTCCCTGTGTTCTATTTAAAAGTTGTAAAGCTGGTGGCATCGTGCTGTAAATAAAGTCTGTATTTAAATGGGCCAGGCCTCTTTGTGCCAACATAAAGAGTGGTTTGAAATGGTGGTTATTTTTAGAAGAAGGGAGTGAGAGCCCACAGGATTCCTGTACGTGGCTATTGCCCTCTCTGGTGTTTGTGTAAATAGCTTGTGTATGTTCGATAAGTAACGCAAAAATACACGTTTGATAAGTAACGCAAAAATACACATCATCCACTAAAAGACACAACAGATTACACATTAGATATTTGTAGGCTAAAAGTACTTTCATATTAATGTTACATTTAAATGAACATAAAACCTAAACATTTCTCAAAGGATCCTTCCTCTCTCCAAGAATGTACTTTTGTGATTCTCTATACCAATAAAAGCATCATAAAAGTTGGCATATGAAACAGGCACTGGGCATGTTCCACTGCTACCATCCAAAGAGATAGAGACATGTCCCTAAAATGCCTTACTTTCATCCAATAAAGGCTAAATGTAGACTGGCCAAGTAGTCGGCCAGTAGACTGTGGCTGAAGGAACAGGGACAGGGGTCGGAGAGCCAGGTTTCTCTGTAATTCACTCCTGATGGGAAATGGTTTTTAAGCTAGCCTCGCTACATTTTTCATCCGCCCCTCAGACACCCCGTTGCTGGGGCAATGCACAGCAGCCCTTTACCCATCCCTACTGAGACAAGCCCCTACTGAGCCACGCCCCTACTGAGCCACGCCCCTACTGAGACACGCCCCTACTGAGACACGCCCTTAATGTGCTCTATCTATCTACAGTATGCATATGTTTTCACCAGGGTAACCAAGGTTAAACACACTGCCTGGGGGTGAAAATTACACACCCAGGGCATTTTCTTTCTGTGACAGATTTACGCAAGGAACTTACTCTGTGATTTACATAACAATCCCAATTTCAACTGGTTGACAGCGTTTATGTGTGTGCAGGGTGTTTAATGGTTGACGGTGTGGCGGATGTGAGGTGGTAATATCAGGAATAAAAAGCACTGCCATATTTATCAGCGGTAGCAACACGTGAAACAGCACAGGTTTCTACTATAACAGTACCTGGGAGACTTTGCGGACCACCTCCCCACTGACAGTCAAGCCCTGGACGAATGACCGCGCCGCCACGAAGGCCCTGGTGACCTTGGGCTTGAGGTCACGGGGGACGTCCCCAAAGGGCCGCAGGGTCTCCGTTTGCTTGGCCACACACTCCAGGTAGTCGTCAGTGAGGGTGTACTGCAGGAGGGAGGAGGCCTTGAACAGGCGCTCCAGCAGCCGTGCCCAGAAGTCGTTGAGCGTCTCCTCCAGGTTGACAGCGGAGCCACGGTAGTAGCGACGCAGGTCAGCGTACAGGTCCTGGAACACAGGAGCGTTCTTGGAGTAGAGAGAACCCAGCGTGGCCAGGAAGGACTCTTGAAGGGAACGCTCGGATCTGTTCAAGAGGTCTGTGAAGTACGCTGAGGAGAGAGAGAGACGAGGAGTCAAATACTGGAATAGTCTGTTTTACCTATTGGACAGGTGCAGAACTTATCAATGCCTTTGCCACAGACCCCTTAATACAGGGCCTGGCGAGCCTAGAGCGAGAGGAGAGACATTCCTTTACTTGCGCAAACAGGAAGTGACCTGTGAACTTGAGGCGACCGACCAATCAAACACTGAGATGATAAAAGAGATGATCAATAGCAGTTAGGTACTTGACTGCTACAGCCCTATGGTCTATTCTACAGTGCCTAAAAGGCTCATTCATATTGATGGTTACCTGCATTTATAAACCCTTCCCCCTCTTCCCCTCACGCTCTATCCCTAACTTTCGTTCTCTCCTTTCCTTTTTGTCTTTACCCTTTTTGTTTTTCCTCTCTCACTCTCTTTTCATCTGTTTGGTCTCCAGCTGTCAGCCATTACACCATTAGTTCCATCACCACCTGTCTGTCACGAGAAACAGCACCTTCTGGGCCTCGGTACCCGTCTACTGTGCCGCCCTGCGCCGCCCCTCTCCACCCAAATCAAAATGGAGGCTGCAGTTAGTCAGTTTTACTGTGCAGTATGTTGGCGATTCAAAGCATTGTGTGACATCAAACCCCAAAAACCAAGCTTAGCCTTCCCAGTGTTTGTTTCATCAGTGCTGCTGGCCTCTGCCCACAGAGTGAACACAGACTCAGATAAAGTACAGCTAAATGGCCACTACTTGAAGTACAGTAGATCCCATAGAATGTGAGCATATCACCACCAACACACAGATATACAGTAGGTAGTGAAGAAGGCACAACAAAACCTATTCCCCCTCAGGAGACTGAAAAGATTTGTCATGGGTCCTCAGATCTTCAAAAGGTTCTACAGCTGCACCATCGAGAGCATCCTGACTGGTTGCATCACTGCCTGGTATGGCAACTACTCGGCCTCCGACCGCAAGGCACTACAGAGGGTAGTGCGTACGGCCCAGTACATCACCCAGTACATCAAGTCTAGTTCCAAGAGGCTTCTAAACAGCTTCTACCCCAAAGCCATAAGACTCCTGAACATCTAATAAAATGGCTACTCAGACTATTTGCATTGTACCCCCCCCCTCCTCTTTTACACCGCTGCTACTCTTTGTTGTTATCATCTATGCATAGTCACTTTAATAACTCTACCTACATGTACATATTACCTCGACTAACCGGTGCCCCCGCACATTGACTCTGTACCGGTACCCCCCTGTGTATAGTCTCGCTATTGTTATTTTACTGCTGCTCTTTAATCACTTGTTACTTTTATTTCTTATTCTTACAACAACAACAAAAAATGTAACTGCGTTGTTGGTTAGGGGCTCGTGAGTAAGCATTTCACTGTAAGGTTGTTGTATTGTAATACCTGTTGTATTCGGAGCATGTGACTAATACAATTTAATTAGATTTGAATATCTGCACCCAGAACCAAATTAGGCTGTTACGAGATTAGCTAGACAGTAAAGTACAGATCCAACTGTCCTCCCATTTGTCACCCAGACGTATGATTGATTTGTGTTCTCCAAAAACCAAAGTCACTACCCACTGGGCAAAAACTGTTTGAATCAAAAGTGTAAAAAAAATCAAAAACCCCCAAAAAGTGATGGCGTTGAATCAACGTGGAAAACTAATTTCTTATTTTTTATAAATCTAATTTTGAACCTAAATACATTGACATGGTGACATTTATTGTTGATTTCTGGCTGAAGTCACATTAGTTAACAACTCAACCAAATGTAAATCAAAACTAGATGTTGAAATGATGTCTGTGCTTAGTGGTTAAGCTTTTCGTGCTACATAAATAAACAAATAAATGGGAGCGTGGGAATGAGCAGATCGATTTGGCCCAATGTGACATACAAGGAGGAGTGTTCTAGCATGCCTGACAAACACACTATAGACACTGTGAGAACCTGGGAACTCAACCGTAGAACTGTAGAGCACTGTCTCAGCTGCAGTTCAGTTAACTGCACTTTGCGGGTAAAGTGAGAGGAAGAGAGAAAAACTAAAATAACAACGGACTATACCATTGTCCTACATACCTCCTTATTGAGCCTTCCAATAAAGCAGCGGATACTGAGAGTTACAGTGTCAGGGGGGAATGTAATAAAACTCTGTCACCTCCCATTCTGCTGACACAATGACTGGGCTGCTCCCTGCTGCTGGAGCTGACCCCCGTAGAGGGAGGGTTAGGGAGGGCAGACTGCCTCTGACTCTCCCTCTAATCTGAGGGATTGAATGCTGGAGACAGGCGGAGGGCCTGGGCCGGGGCCGGGGCCTGTGAGTGCCGCTGCTGCTGTGGAGAAGCAGTAAAAAACTCCATTTAGCTGAGTGAGTCCAGGGCCCACGCCCGGCAACCCTAAACACAACCAGATGGCCATGCAACTCTTACCGCCACTCCTCTCCTCAATCTTCTGTTCATTCCGTTTCTACTGCTCCTACTGCTGCTCTGTTTTCTACTGCTACTGCTGCTACCTACTGCTCCTGTTCATCTGCTGTAGTCTACGGAAGACACAGCTGCAATCATACCAAATGGACTTGAAACATCACCTGCACACTTCCATTTCCTCCCCTCTCTATCGCTGCTTCATGTAGCTGTAGCTCTACGGTTCCTCCTTGATGGATTGCTTCATCCTCACCAACATCTGGCCTCCCTCTGTCTCTGTGGCTGTAACCTCCTGATGTTGAGGGAGATGAGGAGGGGGCAGGGGTTGTGTATGCAGCTGGACTAGCTCTATACCAGCGTTTCCCAAACTCGGTCCTCGGGACCTCAAGGGGTTCACGTTTTGATTTAAGCCCTAGCATTACACAGCTGATTCAAATAATTAATTAATTATTTGAATCAGCTGTGTAGTGCAAAAAACAAAACGTGCACCCCTTGGGGTCCCCAGGGTAGAGTTTGGAAAACCCTGCTCTGTACTGTTCTGCCAGCCCAGCCCCTGTGTGTGACGGTGTCCTTGTTGTTGTGTGGCCCACACCTTCCTCCTGTTGCTAAGCTAGGCTAACTCTGCCAAGGCGTCTGTCACACATATCAGTCACACTGATTTTATCTCACTCCGTAAATCAGAGCAGCCCAGACGTTTAGGAAGTATAGAAAGCAGGAGAAAAATGTACTGGAACTCCCCATCTGACACACACTGCCTGACTCATACCACCATACCCTTTCGCAACCCCTCTCTTTCTCTTTCTTCTCTCCTCTCCTCCCTTTTCGCTTTCTCTTTTTTCTCTCTCTTTCTCCATATCGCCCTCCACTACCTCTAATCAATCCATCATTCCCCTCTCTCCCTCTTTTTCTCTCTGTCCCTCTCTCTTCCACTACCTACCTGCTTCACCCTTCTCTTTCTCTGCCCTTTTCTCTCTCTCTCTCTCTCTCTCTCTCTCTCTCTCTCTCTCTCATTACTCTGATGTGTGGTGATGTGATGTTCCTGGCAGCCACTCTCCTCATTGGGTCAAATGCTCATTAGCAGGGCCAGCATCCCAGCCTGTGGGGGTAGATGGGGTGGAGGAGAGGGGGGGGGGGCAGCTTATCACATTTCACCCCTCCCTCTTCCCCACCACAGTGTCTGCTAGGTTCCATGACTCATTACCACAGCCAATCATAACTCTGTCTCCCAGCGGCCCGCCTTCCCCTCTCCTGTCTGTGTCTACCTGTCTCTGTCTCTACCACTCTGATAACAGCTAGGGCCCATCAAGACAGGAAATATGACTGCATGCCATCATCCCCACATCCTGTTTTAATCTTATGTTAATCAGATAGATGGATGGATGTCCAGATTACTTTGTGGGAGATTTATTTTCCCGAGCAAACAGCCGTGTTTCAGGCGTCATCAGCTGCTGTCATATGGGTACGGTATCCTCCGGCTCCATAGTGCTACTGTAGCTGGAGCCTCAGGACTATATTGATTAATTTATATAAATAGAGTTTATTAGTGATGGGTCAAAGATTGCAGTAATGTCTTCAAAATTCGCAGAACAAGTCAAGGACACTATCAAGGTCATCCAGTTGATGAAAAGATTGCACGCAACTACAGACTTGAGGCTGGTGTCAAGACAGGCAGCGCTTAAGAAATGTCAGGAAGTATCAGCATTTTGACACAAATACACAATTCCCAATGTCTAGTGTTATTATCCTAATGTCTAGTGACCTCCTTTCCCCTTCAGGTTGACAGCTCAGCGTGTCTTTCTGACGTGTGGACATTTATTTGGTTTGTTTATTTATCTGAGACCACGTCAACACTTGCCCTATCCTCTCGTTAAACAACTGAATCACAGACAGAGTAGATGCCCATGTTCATTTTATGAGGGTTTGTGTGTTTTGTGTGTGTAAGTGCATGCGTGCATCTGTGCGTGTATTGTCAGTATAGAGGAGAGTATGAGTTCTCTGTGGCTACTCACTGTCGAAGCTCCTGTACTGTGTGTTGAGGGAGGCCTGTAGCGAGCGTCCTGCCTCTCTGACCAGCCCCTCAAACTCCCTGCGACTCAGGTTGGACAGGGTTTCCTCCATGGCACTGGTACAGCAGGTGTACCCCTGGGGACAGATCCGCAGGTGCTCACCTAGGGACAAGACAGAGGAGAGGACATATTTAGGGTTTTATCCACTTAATACTAAAGAGTAGATTTTAAAGAGGCTCTAAGAGCGTTAGGCCAGTAACCGAAAGGTTGCTGGTTTGAATCCCTGAGCCGACTAGGTGAAAAATCTGCCGATGTGCCCTTGCGCAAGGCACTTCACCCTAATTGCTCCTGTAAGTCACTGGATAAGAGCGTCTGCTAAATGACTAACATGTAAAACAAACTATCTTTCCACACATTTAACATCTGGAGTAACTTACAGTAGTGAATGCATACTGTACATTTTCATGCTAGTCCCTGGTGGGAATCAAACCCACAACCCTGGCATTGCAAGTGCCATGCTCTACCAACTGAGCCACAGGGGATTACTTCTTGAATGGCAGAAGAAGATTATTTGTCCAAAAATCTAATAAGTAATCTACTAAGGCTCTGGTAAGATTGTATATGTTTTTCCTTATATGTCCGTGGTGTATTTGTATATGTGTTGACTTATAAGCCTTATATGACATACACAATTGAATACATGATTGTGGTGCATTTCCTACAAAGATATGGTATGACATATTTGAGACAAAATTCATGAATTATTTGAGCCATCTATGAATATTATAGGAAAAGTGTATGTTCTGAGAATGTAACCTCTACAAAATAAATGCTTTCCTTATAGGTTTCACGTTTTTTATAAGTCAATATGTAAAAAAACATGACAATTACTATAATAAAAATACAAAATTTGTATATACATTTTAATTTATGAGTTTCCATGTTTAAGGCTGGGAAGCACCTCTGGACAGCTGGACAGCTGATTTACCTACAACTACACTTTTGGTCTCCTATCCAGTGTCTTAAACCCTGTTTAGCTTTGGTATTTGTCACAGACTAATACCAATGTGCTATCGTGAGACTGATTGTTAAGAAATGTCTACTTAACAACTAAATATATTCACTGCTGCTATCAGTCATTCCTCATTCTCCCCCTCTCCCTCTCCTCCTCGTGTCATCCATCTCCTGGCCTCTTCTCCCCCCTCTCTCCTCATCCTCTCCTCCTCTCCTCCTCCTCTCCCTCTACCTCTTTCCTCCTCCTCTTCCCCCTCCACCCTTCTCCGCCTCTTCTCTCCTCCTCCTGTCCTCCTCTCTCCTCATCCTCTCTCCCTTCTCCTCCCCCCCCCCCCTGCCTCTCCCTCTCCTCCTCACCCTCCGCATTTCCCCTTCCTCCTCCTGCTCCTCCTCATGGCAGACTTTGCTTCTTTTTTCAATAAGTGTCACATTGCATGTATCAATGACATCAGACAGTGGTAAGCAAGTGCTTTGAAACATGCATGTCCCATGTGCCTTAGAAGGCTTAGCTTACATGTCTCTTGTATGTTTTTTATATAATACATACAATATTTCTGTTATGTCTAAATGTTAACCACCAATATAAGTCAGATATTACAAGAATCTTCTATGAAGTGCATTTGCTTCCATATGTATTACTGACAAGTTCCAGGCAGAACAAAAAACAATCTTGTTAAATTCTTCTATACCACACACACACACACACACACACACACACACACACACACACACACACACACACACACACACACACACACACACACACACACACACACACACACACACACACACACACACACACACAAAGAGCGAAAGAGCGAAAGAGCCAGACAGCTTAGAGTGCAGTCTGCAGCCCCAGTCCCCGAGCAGGCGGGGGTGAGCCTGAGGAGGGGGTTAGGCGTAGAGGGGATGAGGGTGAGTGGTCTGCCCCCCAGCCCTCTCTGCCACTTCACAAACGGGTTCCCTGCTAAAGCCCTGCCTCTGCCTGGCCCTGGCTGTCTGCCCCGGGAACTGGAGCGAGAGATGCTATCACATCCATGCATCTTTTATGAATCCTGACTACAGGAGGAGGGAAAAGTGCAGAGAAATCTCTATTCACTTATTTATTTCCTCACTTCTTTTATCTTAAAATTCTAGAGAAGGGAAATAGGATCTGTGTGCCAAGAAGCTCACTAGTTGTGTGCCAGGAAGCTCACTAGTTGTGTGGTAGTCAAGCAGTAGTCTGTCTGTTTTCCTGTAGTCTTTTGCACAGCATGTGGCACTGGCATGAGGAGTATTTGCAATCCTTTATATCGAATCAAACAACTTTGAGATGAGATTAAAAAAAAGGGATGATTGAGCCTGATCGTGATCACGCTGTGTAAAGAGATGAGAGCAGAACTTTGTTAACTTGACAGACATTTTTACTGTGCATTCTCCTATCGTAAACTCCTTCCTCGTGCCTCTCTCTCATGTGTCAGTGTTAAAATCTCTTCACTTTGAAACAGCGCATAGCTTCTGAAGCGAGACTTCAAACAGGTTGTACTGAGGTGATTTGATATGCAGCGCAAAGTGTGAACCAGTAAAAACACAATGGAGGGATTCCAGTAGAAATCATATTGTATGTCTCTGGTAGGCCTAGCGTCTTGCAGAGAAAAATCCCATTAAACATCTAATCTCCTGGCCAGCTCGTGAGCGCTCGTCCATTTTAGTCAGCGAGCAGGGGACAGGCGTGTGGCCTGCATTTCAATGACTGCTGACAGCGAACAAGGAGAGACAAGACTGATAAATCAGATTTGTCGTGTGCACACACATTCATACAAGCCAGGGACACAGGGACACACAAGCCTGAGCACCCAGACACACCTCCCTAATCCATAGACATGCAAAGACAGACACACAGAATAACAACTAGCAAGTCATCATCAGTATGCAGATAGGATCACATCTTTCATTGGACCAGTAAGACAGCAAGGTTCCTGAGACCTATGCCTACATTATGTAGATCCCTTACAATGCTATATATGTAACCTTCGGCACTCCATATAGAGAAGCTCTAGGCCTATCTATGTATTATCTGTGATGGGTATGATTGAAAATGGGTATGTAGTTCCCGGCTATAGAGGCTAGTGGGCTATATCCTGTTTGCTGCTCAGTGTTCGACAGACAGACAGAACAGGTCTGGCTCTGGCTGGCTATGTGAGGGAGCAGGTGCGGGGAGAGAGTACAGCCCACTTACAGCATTTACTCAAGAGACAGATTACTGCTGAGGGAGATGAGGGGTGGCCAACCTTGCCCCCTGTGTCACACTAATCGAATCAAAGCCCATTCATAGCCAATTAGAGCTCTGCCAACCACAGTCAAAGGCACAACATACACATAATACAGGCTAATACAATCTGCAAGACTTCCACAGAAAATGTATCAAATCAAATCAAAATCAAATCAAATCAAATTTTATTTGTCACATACACATGGTTAGCAGATGTTAATGCGAGTGTAGCAAAATTCTTGTGCTTCTAGTTCTGACAATGCAATAATAACCAACGAGTAATCTAACCTAACAATTTCATAACAACTACCTTATACACACAAGTGTAAAGGAATGAAGAATATGTACAGTGGGGAGAACAAGTATTTGATACACTGCCGATTTTGCAGGTTTTCCTACTTACAAAGCATGTAGAGGTTTGTAATTTTTATCATAGGTACACTTCAACTGTGAGAGACGGAATCTAAAAAAAATCCAGAGAATCACATTGTATGATTTTTAAGTAATTAATTTGCATTTTATTGCATGACATAAGTATTTGATACATCAGAAAAGCAGAACTTCATATTTGGTACAGAAACCTTTGTTTGCAATTACAGAGATCATATGTTTCCTGTAGTTCTTGACCAGGTTTGCACACACTGCAGCAGGGATTTTGGCCCACTCCTCCATACAGACCTTCTCCAGATCCTTCAGGTTTCGGGGCTGTCGCTGGGCAATACGGACTTTCAGCTCCCTCCAAAGATTTTCTATTGGGTTCAGGTCTGGAGACTGGCTAGGCCACTCCAGGACCTTGAGATGCTTCTTACAGAGCCACTCCTTAGTTGCCCTGGCTGTGTGTTTCAGGTCGTTGTCATGCTGGAAGACCCAGCCACAACCCATCTTCAATGCTCTTACTGAGGGAAGGAGGTTGTTGGCCAAGATCTCGCGATACATGGCCCCATCCATCCTCCCCTCAATACGGTGCAGTCGTCCTGTCCCCTTTGCAGAAAAGCATCCCCAAAGAATGATGTTTCCACCTCCATGCTTCACGGCTGGGATGGTGTTCTTGGGGTTGTACTCATCCTTCTTCCTCCAAACACGGCGAGTGGAGTTTAGACCAAAAAGCTCTATTTTTGTCTCATCAGACCACATGACCTTCTCCCATTCCTCCTCTGGATCATCCAGATGGTCATTGGCAAACTTCAGACGGGCCTGGACATGCGCTGGCTTGAGCAGGGGGACCTTGCGTGCGCTGCAGGATTTTAATCCATGACGACGTAGTGTGTTACTAATGGTTTTCTTGGAGACTGTGGTCCCAGCTCTCTTCAGGTCATTGACCAGGTCCTGCCGTGTAGTTCTGGGCTGATCCCTCACCTTCCTCATGATCATTGATGCCCCACGAGGTGAGATCTTGCATGGAGCCCCAGACCGAGGGTGATTGACCGTCATCTTCAACTTCTTCCATTTTCTAATAATTGCGCCAACAGTTGTTGCCTTCTCACCAAGCTGCTTGCCTATTGTCCTGTAGCCCATCCCAGCCTTGTGCAGGTCTACAATTTTATCCCTGATGTCCTTAACCAGCTTTCTGGTCTTGGCCATTGTGGAGAGGTTGGAGTCTGTTTGATTGAGTGTGTGGGCAGGTGTCTTTTATACAGGTAACGAGTTCAAACAGGTGCAGTTAAAACTTCTTCTTAATAGGAGGCGCTGTTTTCACTTTGGGAAAAAATCGTGCCCAAATTAAACGGCCTCGTACTCTGTTCTAGATCATACAATATGCATATTATTATTACTATTGGATAGAAAACTCTGAAGTTTCTAAAACTGTTTGAATTATATCTGTGAGTAAAACAGAACTCATTTGGCAGCAAACTTCCAAAAAGGAAGTGAAAATTCTGAAAATGGGGCTCTGTGTCAGGGCCTGCCTATTCAACTGGCTTATATTTATGGATCTGTATGCACTTCATACGCCTACCACTAGATGTCAACAGGCAGTAGAATGTTGAATGGGGTGTCTAGCTTGATCTGAGACCGAATGAGAGCTTTTGGAGTGACAGGTCCGCTCTTTTGTCAGTATTGAACTGCGCACCAGGGAACCTAACATTGTCTTCTGAAATGCGTTACGTATACACGACGAAATGCTCCGGCTCTGATTTTATTGGATACATATGAGAAAAACATCCTAAAGTAGGATTTTCAACCGAGTTTGACCAGTTTATTCGACGTTTATTGGGAATTTTGGAATTTTTCGTTCAGTGCGCAAAGATTTCTTGGACATGTGCCCTCCACATGGCTAGCCAAAGTTGCTAATTCGACAGAAGAAATGGACATTCTAAAACAAAACAACGATTTATTCTGGAACTAGGACTCCTTGCACAACATTCTGATGGAAGATCATCAAAAGTAAGAGAATATTTATGATGTTATTTCGTATTTTTGTGGAATATGTTGGCTCCAACAAGGCGGAGAATAGGTGAGCGCTGTCTCACAATATTGCATGCTGTATGTTGTACTAAAGTTATTTTTTTTAAATCTAACACAGCGGTTGCATTAAGAACCAGTGTATCTTTCATTTGCTGCACAACATGTATTTTTTAGTAAAGTTTATGATGAGTTCTTTGGTTAGATTACGTGACTGTCCAAAATATCTCCGGACAATTTGGTGCATCATGGCTACTTATTCACAATGTAAAACCAGGATTTGTACCTCTAAATATGCACATTTTCGAACAAAACATAAATGTATTGTATAACATGGTGTTATAAGACTGTCATCTGATGAAGTTGTCCAAAGGTTAGTGATAAATTTTATCTCTATTTCTGGGTTTTGTGAAAGCTATGTTGGCGGTGAATAAATGGCGTTGTGTGTTTGGCTATTGTGGTGAGCTAATATAAATATATATTGTGTTTTCGCTGTAAAACACTTTAAAAAATCGGAAATATTGGCTGGATTCACAAGATGTTTATCTTTCATTTGCTGTACACCATGTATTTTTCATAAATGTTTTATGATGAGTATTTATGTATTTCACGTTGCTCTCTGTAATTATTCTGGCTGTTTTGGTGCTATTTGTGATGGTGGCTGCAATGTAAAACTACGATTTATACCTCAAATATGCACATTTTCGAACAAAACATAAATCTATTGTATAACATGATGTTATAAGACTGTCATCTGATGAAGTTGTTCAAGGTTAGTGATTAATTTTATCTCTATTTGTGGGTTTTGTGAAAGCTACCTTTGCGGTGGAAACATGGTGAAAACATGGCGTTGTGTGTTTGGCTATTGTGGTGAGCTAATATAAATATATATTGTGTTTTCGCTGTAAAACATTTAAAAAATCGGAAATGATGGCTGGATTCACAAGATGTTTATCTTTCATTTGCTGTATTGGACTTGTGATTTCATGAAATTATATTATATGATATCCCTGTCGCGTTAGGCTAGGCTATGCTAGTCAGCTTTTTTGATGAGGAGGATCCCGGATCCGGGAGGGTGACTCGTTAGAGGTTAATACAGGTAATGAGTGGAGAACAGGAGGGCTTCTTAAAGAAAAACTAACAGGTCTGTGAGAGCCGGAATTCTTACTGGTTGGTAGGTGATCAAATACTTATGTCATGCAATAAAATGCAAATTAATTACTTAAAAATCATACAATGTGATTTTCTGGATTTTTGTTTTAGATAACAGTCTGATGGCCTTGAGATAGAAGCTGTTTTTCAGTCTCTCGGTCCCCTCTTTGATGCACCTGTACTGACCTCGCCTTCTGGATGATATTGGGGTGAACAGGCAGTGGCTCGGGTGGTTGTTGTCCTTGATGATCTTTATGGCCTTCCTGTGACATCGGGTGGTGTAGGTGTCCTGGAGGGCAGGTAGTTTGCCCCCGGTGATGCGTTGTGCAGACCTCACTACCCTCTGGAGAGCCTTACGGTTGTGGGCGGAGCAGTTGCCGTACCAGGCGGTGATACAGCCCAACAGGATGCTCTCGATTGTGCATCTGTAAAAGTTTGTGAGTGCTTTTGGTGACAAGCCGAATTCCTTCAGCCTCCTGAGGTTGAAGAGGCGCTGCTGCGCCTTCTTCACAACGCTGTCTGTGTGGGTGGACCAATTCAGTTTGTCCGTGATGTGTACGCCGAAGAACTTAAAACTTACTACCCTCTCCACTACTGTCGCGTCGATGTGGATAGGGGGGTGCTCCCTCTGCTGTTTCCTGAAGTCCACGATCATCTCCTTTGTTTTGTTGACGTTGAGTGTGAGGTTATTTTCCTGACACCACACTCTGAGGGCCCTCACCTCCTCACCTCCTCCCTGTAGCTAGCAAATCTAGATTGGACAGCCATTGAAAGATAATGTTGACTTTGACTATTTGTCCATGAACCTGCACTCTCCATCCCATATCACATCTATCTCTAATGGCTGTCATTTCTGCAATCAGAAATGAATGTCTGGACAGATGCTTGTGGCCAGCCTACAAATGTCTGCTGGTGACAAACTACCTAAATGGAACCATGCAAAAGAGATTGAAAAGAAAGCCATGTCAGATGCTTGGAAGGAGAAATAAAAGGCTTGAAAAGACTTTCAGAATGTCTAACCTTAACTAACTGGAAACTTTGGTTAGAAGAGGCAAAAAAATCCAACTGGAGCATTTGCCGTTCCACTTTAATATATTTAATTATGTTTGGATTAACCACTGATCTGTGGATGGAGGAAACACATTTCCACCACAGGTAGAGTGTCACGACTTCCGGTCGACGTCACCAGCCTTCTAGCCATCGCCGCTCCATCTTGTTCCCCGCACACCTGGTTTACATTCCCTAATCACACTGCATATATATATTCCTCTGTTCCCACCATGTCTTTGTGTGGAATTGTTTTGTTTTGTGTTTGTTGTATCACAGCAGTCTTGTTTTTCACCCTGGGCATCGCCTGTACCCTATTTGGGGAATTATTGGTGAACCTTATTGTTATATTATTGACGGTATTTTGCGCTTGTCACTTTTGCCGGTTGGCTTGAGTTGTAGCTGTTTGCGCCCGTCTGTTTGTTGCTCTTGGCTAATCACCTATTCTCTGCTCTCCTGCACTTGACTCGAATGACCAGCAGCGAAAACCCTGACACAGAGATGTTTGTTGTCACTAGACTGTGAAGTATGTTCACTACAGTAAAGGGGCTTAACAATGTTTCCAACGTTGCTTCGTAATGGAAACTGGGTATCCTGCTGGAGCTATAAAGTTAATTCACTTACAGTGACAAACAAATAAACTGCAGCCCATTCAGTGGATCACAGTCCCATATAGGCAGTTTGTTCCATACTGTTACAGTACATAATGACAATGAACACAAGGATATAGGTTTCTCTGCACCCTATCATACTGTAACAGGGATAATGAATGATGTTCAGTCACTCTGCATCTGTCTCTACCAGACTGCTCCTTCTCTCTCTCCATCCACAGACACTACCAATGTGTTCAAGTTGACCTATTCTTTCTCTGTTGTCCCCCATCTTTCTTTCTCTCTATTGCTCTGTGTGCACCATAGTGGAAAATGATCCAGTGTACAATCATACACTACTTTACATCATGAACATTATTCACAACTGTATTGGAAATCCATCTGAGAATAGCAGATCTAGGCCCATAACCACCGGTACATGCAGCTCATTCTACAGCCCACACATATACATTAGATTGGCTCTAACACAGCATTAATGATTCCATTTAAACCACTGCATTTTCCTAGTTAAATAAAGGTTACATTAAAAAAAAAATACAATAAAAATCCATCTGATGTGACTCATCTCATAGATCATTTCAATGAGATTGTTGAGCATGTATCTGGGATGTGGGCCACTGTTTTAAGATGGTAGCCCCTCTTTTGCCTTCCTCCCCACATCTCCACTCACCAGACACACCGTCATTCCCATTACTCCCTGCCTGCAGTTTCATCTGGAAAGGACATGAGTCATTTCTAAATGCTGCATCATTTTACGGGCACCTTGGCTCTGTAAGGGGCCATTCAGTGACGGTGTGTCCATTTTGGAAAGTGTAGATAAAAAAACATGAGCTGGCGCACACCCAGAATAATAGTTTGTGTGGAGGTGCTGACTAACGGCAAATAAACTACAAACTATCAAAATAAAGAAAGTCGCACACTCCACGTATAATCTCCCAGCAATTTAATGGGTTTTTACCAACGTTTCAGCATCACTGTGCCTTCCTCAGACCCTGGCAGACCCTGAGGGAGGCACAGTGATGCCGAAACGTTGGTAAATACCCATTAAATTGCTGGGAGATTATACGTGGAGTGTGCGACTTTCTTTATTTTGATAGTTTACATTTTGGAAAGTGTGACATCACCGCCGGGGCCGGGGCGCAGTGTGGGGAGTGACACTGCTCCTCAGCCAGGTGTTGACAGGTTAGACACCGGGGCCGACTCAGTGAAAGGTCGCCAGACGCGCCCGGTGCACTAATGCCAGCCGTCTGTATTCAGAGAAAGGCTGAGCCGTCACCTGATATTAGACACCTACTCCATCTCCTTTCTCAGCCATGTGCATAGAGACACACAGACTCGTGCGCACAATGATACTGTACACAGACACAGAACAGACACACACACAAGGGAGGTTTACACATAGCCTGCAGGCCACCACCCAAGGGTATTGTAGGATAGAGAATGCAAAGCAACTGGTAAGGAATTATTTATACGCTACATTTATACACTACAGCACAGAGGAAGAGAGCACATACTCACTAATCTAGTTTGTCATGGTAACTAAGGATCTATGGACGTTATTATCAGGCAGATGTTGGGAGTGTTGAATAGGAGCTTGAGCTTTTGATTCAGGGCATGATGAACATACACTCTTAGAAAAAAGGTGCTACTGTATCTACATAGCCACAGGGTGATGAGGGTGATGCAGCACCCCCTAAAATAATGGTTAAAATATATTTGGTAAAAATAATTGCACCACCCCTGACACCAAACTACTTCCCACAAAGAGTTCTACATGGAATCCAAATGGGTTCTACCTGGAACCAAAAAGGGTTCTACCTGGAACCAAAAAGGGTTCTACCTGAAACCAAAAAGGGTTCTCCTACGGGGACAGCCGAAGGACCCTTTTGGGACCCTTTTTTCTAAGAGTGTAGATTGAGAGCAACAATACCCTATACAACCATCAACTCTTTCCCACCCTCTCCTGAAAACCACGCACGCGCGCACACACACCCTGTCGTGCCAGTTGATCATGACTGAATTGCTGTGCATCTTAAGCAGAGCACTGCGTCTCTTCTGGCCCACCTGGCATAATCCCACTACAGCCATCCCATGCTTTAATCTCATAAATGGTCGCATGCATCTACTGGGACGCTGGCAGGGGAACATCTATGCATCCCTGCCTGCCTGCTTGCTTTTGGTCCCTGACAGCTCTCAGACCTGGCTGGAGAGAGTCCTGATGCAGCACAAAGTGGAGACTGTGTGATCTGAAGCCCATGTGTGACAAATCTGATGTCAACAACGCCACAATGTTGAGACAGAGAGGAGAGTTAATTTACACTGACAACGAAATAAGGGATGACATTGAGATAATATTTGTCTGAGATTAAATATGTAAAGTGCCTGATATGGTGTAAGAATCATCTGCTAATTTGTAGAATTAAACATTGGTAGTCTCTGTTACAAGCTTCTCAGAAATGACATTAAAGTGCATCACCTGGCCAATAATTTCTGCAGGGGGAAAAATGTAATCAGTTGAGCAACCGTCACTAGTAGTCAGACAGCCTATTTGAGTGCTTAATCCCTCTCTGGTCAACTATTCATGAAAAATGTATTTAGTTATGGCCCGGATTTTGCATGTTGAAGTGGGCCATTACACTACTAATACCAGTCTGCAGTGACTGACAATGAGGATTTGGGATCATCTGAAAATGCAAATGTATTTTCCTCGGATTCCTCAATGATCTATATTCAATGTTCTTTATACATAAATTATTCAACATCTTAGCCAATTTGAATATATACAGGTTTATGCTGTGTCTATCTATCCTATATCTCCATCTGAAATCAATCATCTCTATAGCCTTGCATATGGGGCATCTAGGCTTTTTCATTACACTTCAATGTGTCAGACACTTGGCTGGTAAACCAAACTATTCTTCATGGTTACCCAATTAAATCTGTCCTGTTTTGCCATGCCTTTCTCGAACATACAAGTTAATAATTATTATAGTTAGACAGAGTACACAAAATGGTTAACAGTAGCCTAAAAATCAGACATATGTACCATGACACACACACACACCACGGATCAGATACAGATCTCAGGGCCTCCATAAAGTAGGTAACTAAAAGAGAGATATGTGCCTGCCCATGACCTTTGACCCTGTTCTCTCCCTAAGCCCTTGTCTGAGGAACACAAAGACAATTCCAACTGAAGTGGTTCCTCTTCTTCTCCACTTGCCTCTAGGCCACAGCATAAATTTAGACTTCCCAAGGGCTAATACATATACATTTATCCAGGAGTTAACTCTGATTGGATTTGCTCCTTCAGGCGGCCACAGTGAGAGGCGAGCACTGCAGTGAGAAATACCCTAAATAAATGATAGAATGTTGAGAATAAGTAAATATAATTTGTGTCCTGCAGGCTTCTGGGTAAAACACAGCAATTTGTTGGCACTGCTGATTGCTGTCAATGCTCATCTGTATTCAGTCCTAGCCAACATTCTGCATGTTTATGCCTCCGGTGGGCGCAAACCCACCAGTCAGTGAAACACTAAATCCAAACCTTAAAAACGAAAGACTGTGGTAGAGGTCTTCACGGATCCGGGCGGGTCCGGATCCAGAATTCTAAATAATGTCATGGGTCTGGGTCGGATCTGATATGATTTTCACGGGTCTCGGGTATGTGTAATTTTAACTGACTTGTCTGGAAGGGACCATACAGATCCGATCGCGACTGCTGCAGTAGAGAGAGTAATTTTATCATTTATGTTGCTCTTGCTTTTCACGAGAGTGGATTGTGTAGCTTGTTGTTGTTTGTCCAATCAGAATTCATCAAAGTGGCAATAGGCTACAGTCATAGAGCCTCGGTGTGGAAAAAGTTAGGAGATAACTAATCAATGGAACAAGATGGGGACAAGATGGCGACGACAGAGGGCCGCCTCGCTTCTAGTCCTTAGGAAACTTTGCAGTACTTTGTTTTTTTATGTATTATTTCTTACATTGTTAGCCCAGAAAATCTTAAGCGTTATTACATACAGCCAGGAAGAACTATTGGATATCAGAGGGACGTCAACTTACAAGCACTACAACCAGGAATACGACTTTCCCGAAGCGGATCCTTTGTCTGAACGACCCAGGGCATTTGAACTGATCCCAGAGGCTGACCCAAAAGAGGAAGACGTAGCGGCCTTCTGGTCAGACTTTGGAGGCACGCACACCACCCACCGCTTCCGAGTATATTACTCGCTAATGTCCAGTCTTTAGATAACAAGGTAGACGAAATTAGGGCAAGGGTTGCTTTCCAGAGATACATCAGGGATTGTAACATACTCTGTTTCACGGAAACATGGCTCTCTCGGGATATACTGTCGGAGTCTGTACAGCCACCGGGATTCATTGTGCGTCACGCCGACAGAAATAAACATCTCTCCGGGAAGAAGAAGGGCAGGGGTGTATGTTTCATGATTAACGATTCATAGTGTAATTGTAAAAACATACAGGAACTCAAGTCCTTTTGTTCACCTGACCTAGAATTCCTCACAATTAAATGTAGACCGTATTATCTTCCAAGAGAATTCTTGTCGGTTATTGTCACAGCCGTGTATATCCCCCCTCAAGCCGATACCACGACAGCCCTCAAGGAACTTCACTGGACTTTATGCAAACTGGAAACCATATATCTTGAGGCTGCATTTATTGTAGCTGGGGATTTTAACAAAGCAAATTTGAGAACAAGGCTACCTAAATTCTATCAGCATATTGATTGTAGCACTCGCGCTGGCAAAACACTGGATCACTGCTACTCTAACTTCCACGATACATGCAAGGCCCTCCCCCACCCTCCCATCAGCAAATATGACCACGACTCCATTTTGCTCCTCCCTTCCTTTAGGCAGAAACTCAAACAGGATGTACACGTGACAACAACCTGATTCGGTGAGTGAGTTTATAAGGAAGTGCATAGGAGATGTTGTACCCACTGTGACTATTAAAACCTACCCTAACCAGAAACCGTGGATAGAGGGCGGAATTTGCTCAAAACTGAAAGCGCGAACCACCACATTTAACCATGGAATGTTGACTGGGAATATGGCCGAATACAAACAGAGTAGTTATTCCCTCCACAAGGCAATCAAACAAGCAAAATGGCAGTATAGACACAAAGTGGAGTCACAATTCAATGGCTCAGACACGAGAAGTATGTGGCAGGGTCTACATAAGGCAATCACGGGCTACAAAAATAAAACTAACCACATCACGGACACCGACGTCTTGCTTCCAGACAAACTAAACACCTTCTTTGCACGCTTTGAGGAAAATACAGTGCCACGGACGCGGCCCGCTACCAAGGACTGTGGGCTTTCCTTCTCCGTGGCCAACGTGACTACGACATTTAAACGTGTTAACCCTCGCAAGGCTGCCTGACCAGACAGCATCCCTAGCCGCGTCCTCAGAGCATGTGCAGACCAGCTGGCGTGTTTACGGACATATTCAATCTCTCCCTATCCCAGTCTGCTGTCCCCACATGCTTCAAGATGGCCACCATTGTTCCTGTACCAAAGGAGGAAAAGGTAAATGAACTAAATGACTATCGCCCCGTAGCACTCACTTTTGTCATCATGAAGTGCTTTGAGAGACTAGTCAAGGATCATATCACCTCCACCTTACCTGTCACCCTAGACCCACCTCAATTTGTGTACCGCCCCAATAGAACCACAGATGATGCATTCGTAAGAATGTTCATTGACTACAGCTCAGCATTCAACACCATAGTACCCTCCAAGCTCATCATTAAGCTTGAGGTCCTGGGTCTCAACCCAGCCCTGTAGAATTGGGTCCTGGACTTTCTGACGGGCCACACCCAGGTGGTGAAGGTAGGAAACAACATCTCCACTTCGCTGATCCTCAACACTGGGGCCCCACATGGGTGCTCAGCTCCCTCCTGTACTCCCTGTTCACCTACTGCATGGCCATGCAGTCCACTCCAACTCAATCATCAAGTTTGCAGACAACACAACAGTAGTAGGATTGATTACCAACAACTCAGAGTGTGGTGTCAGGAAAACAACCTTTCACTCAACATCCACAAAACAAAGGAGATGATCGTGGACTTCAGGAAACAGCAGAGGGAGAACCCCCCTATCAACATCGACGGGACAGCAGTGGAGAAGGTGGAAAGTAGAGGTCGACCGATTGGCATGGCCAATTAATTAGGGCCGATTTCAAGTTTTCATAACAATCGGTAATCGCCATTTTTGGACACCGATTATGGCCGATTACATTGCATTCCACGAAGAAACTGTATGGCAGGCTGACCACATGTTACGCGAGTGCAGCAAGGAGCCAAGGTAAGTTGCTAGCTAGCACTAAACTTATCTTATAAAAAACAATCAATCTTCACATAATCACTAGTTAACTACACATGGTTGATGATATTACTAGGTTAACTAGCTTGTCCTGCGTTGCATATAATCAATGCGGTGTCTGTTAATGTATCATCGAATCACAGTCTACTTCGCCAAACAGGGGGATGATTTAACAAAAGCGCATTCGCAAAAAAAGCACAATCGTTGCACGAATGTACCTAACCATAAATATCAATGCCTTTCTTAAAATCAATACACAGAAGTATATATTTTTAAACCTATATATTTCGTTAAATGAAATGGATGTTAGCAGGCAATATTAACTAGGGAAATTGTGTCACTCCTCTTGCGTTCATTGCACGCAGAGTCAGGGTATATGCAACGGTTTGGGCCGCCTGACTCGTTGCGAACTAATTTTACATAATAATGACATAACATTGAAAGTTGTGCAATGTAACAGCAATATTTAGACTTAGGGTTGCCACCCGTTCGATAAAATACGGAACGGTTCTGTATTTCACTGAAAGAATAAACGTTTTGTTTTCAAAATGATCATTTCTGGATTTGACCAAATGAATGACCAAAGGCTCGTATTTTTGTGTTTATTATATTATAATTAAGTCTATGATTTGATATTTGATAGAGCAGTCTGACTTAGCGGTGGTAAGCGGCAGCAGGCTCGTAAGCATTCATTCAAACTTTACTGCGTTTTCCAGCAGCTCTTAGCAATGCTTGAATCACAGCGCTGTTTATGACTTCAAGCCTATCAACTCCTGAGATTAAGCTGGCAATACTAAAGTGCCTATTAGAACATCCAATAATCAAAAGTATATGAAATACAAATGGTATAGAGAGAAATAGTCGACACGTCATAATTCCTATAATAACTACAACCTAAAACATCTTAACTGGGAATATTGAAGAACTGGGAATATTGAACCACCAGCTTTCATATGTTCTCATGTTCTGAGCAAGGAACTTAAACGTTAGCTTTTTTACATAGCACATATTGCACTTTTACTTTCTTCTCTGTGTTTTTGCATTATTTAAACCAAATGGAACATTTTTCCTTATTTATTTGAGACTAAATAGATTTTATTTATGTATTATATTAAGTTAAAATAAAAAAGTGTTCATTGTTCATTCAGTATTGTTGTAATTGTCATTATTACAAATATATATATACACATGTAAAAATTGGCCGATTAATAAGTATCAGCTATTTTTGGTCCTCCAATAATCTGTATCGGTATCGGCGTTGAAAAATCCTAATTGGTCGACCTCTAGTGGAAAGTTTTTAGTTCCTCTGCATACACATAACGGACAAACTGAAATGGTCCACCCACACAGACAGTGTGGTGAAGAAGGTGCAACAGCGCCTCTTCAACCTCAGGAGGCTGAAGAAATTTGGCTTGTCACCTAAAACCCTCACAAACTTTTACAGATGCACAATTGAGCGCATCCTGCCAGGCTGCATCACCGCCTGGTACAGCAACTGCACCGCCCATAACTGCAGAGCTCTCCAGAGGGTGGTGCGGTCTGCACAACACAGCACCGGGGGCAAACTACCTGCCCTCCAGGACATCTACAGCACCTGATGTCACAAGAAGGCCAAAAAGATCATAAAGGACAACAACCACCCGAGCCACTGCCATCCAGCTACCATCTAGAAGGCGAGGTCAGTACAGGTGCATCAAAGCTGGGACCGAGAGACTGAGAAATAACTTCTATCTCAAGGCCATCAGACTGTTAAACAACCATTAATAACACAGTGAGGCTGTGAGGAGTGGAGAACAGGAAGGCTTCTTAAAGAAAAACTAACAGGTCTGTGAGAGCCGGAATTCTTACGGGTTGGTAGGTGATCAAATACTTATGTCATGCAATAAAATGCAAAATAATTACTTAAAAATCATACAATGTGATTTTCTGGATTTTTGTTTCCGTCTGGATTTCTGGATTTCCGTCTCTCACAGTTGAAGTGTACCTATGATAAAAATTACAGACCTCTACATGCTTTGTAAGAAGGAAAACCTGCAAAATCGGCAGTGTATCAAATACTTGTTCTCCCCACTGTATATACAGTATATATATATAAACTCATCAAAAAAAGAAAGGTCCTCTCACAGTCAACTGTGTCAACTTTACAAACTGTGTAAATATTTGTATGAACATAACAAGATTCAACAACAGACCTAAACTGAACAAGTTCCACAGACATGTGACTAACAGAAATTGAATAATGTGTCCCTGAACAAAGGGGGGGTCAAAATCAAAAGTAACAGTCAGTATCTGCTGTGGCCACCAGCTGCATTAAGTTGGTTGGTTGGTTGCTGTTTCTCGTATCTCCCTCCCTCCTCCCTGTGTCACTCACTCACAGTATGGCCCCTCCCCCTGCTAGTAGCTTTAAAAAAGTATGTTCTCCTGCTTCCCTCACTCAGATTGGATCGTGTCTGGATCCAACCAGGTCTATAAGGAACGGGTCTAGTTGTCCTCGGGTCCGTTCAGAACGGGTCTCTATATTAAAATGTTTTATTTATGCATATCGGGTCCGGGTGGGTAAACACCAGGTCCATTTCGGAACGGGTCCAAAAAGACTTCTACTGTGAGCGGACTATTATCAAAACTTCAGAGAGAAATACCAACCTGTGTCTTGAGAATACAGAGCACATTGGACAGTAGAAACCTTTTAAAACAGTAGAGCCATTTTCTCAGACATAAGCACTTTAATTATAAAACATGTACATAATGAATATCACAATCTAGTGTTGTTAACCTACATGTCCCATCCTTTTCCGCTACAGATCCCTCTGTTAACCAACCAACATTCCTTCTTCTCATTCCTCCCTGTATTCTTAAAAGCCCTCCGTGGGGCTCGGACTAAATACCACAGCGAGCCTGAACACAGTTCGAGCCTGAACAGGAGCACAGGGCGTGGTTCCAAATCCACCTTGGTAATGGCGAGAAAACCACGTCGTCGTGCTAGCCCATCTCATTTTGTGAAAGAGAGGCATTCAGACGCAGAGCTGGAAAAATGTCAGGCTGCAAATTTGTTTGAGCTCTGTTCAGCCTCCAGCCATGCCTTCAAAGATAAATGGATGCATCTGAATCGCAGACAAACAAGCTATATACAGCTAAATACAAACAATTGAATGAAGTTAGGCTATCTTACTGTAGATCCTATCAACTAGTTAATCAACTCGGGCCTAAACAGGCACAAATAGCCATTTGCACTCCAAAAGGCAAGAACCAAGGTGATAATACTGCAGGTTAAAGGCAGGACATTCTGCAATGGCTGAAGTTGACCAAAGTGATGAGATAAATACCTGATGTAAGTAGGCTAGGCTATATCCACATATGGCCATTTGAAAAGCTAGATCATTCCAGATGGGTGTCTCATGGTCAGAGTCACACGGAGATAAGCGCCTTCGTTAAGTCTGACCTCGTTTTCAGATTTGGAGTCACAGTGGATCTGAGCTTTACAGAAACAATTGGTCTCAATTAAGCGGTTCAGTGCATTTAACAAACACAACACAGACATAGTACCCATCAGCCTTATGAGCCACAGCGGATGGACACAGGGGATAAGCCCGCCCAGTGTCAATGAGGGGTGAGCAAGTGCATGCAATACACAGACACACACACACTACAATATCAATGTAAAAGAAAGGAACATGTCAAAGTTCCTCATGCTGAAAACAGCTAGAAATCCTTTAACCTATTGGCATTACAGCATGTTTGAATTGAATACAAGACATTTACTGTAATGGCTTGCTTTCACTATTCAGTCAATTCGGATCTCTCTACTGTCTCAACCGTCCCAATTCAGAGCACCTTTCCTCACAGAATCTTTTCTCCTTCTTTTTCTCCTAATTTCCCAACCTCCACATCCCCTCTAACCTTTCCTTTATTTCTGCCCTTGTTCATTATCACCTCTTTCCCTCCATCACTCCACCTCTTCTCCCCATTTGCCAGTCGTGACATCCGCCTCATGCCTCCAGGTTGGTTGCCCCCTGCAGAGTTTGCTGGAGTTGAAAGTAAGCCACAGGAAGTATTTTGAGTCTGCAGCATCTCACCTTCATTTTAAGCGCTGGTGCCCTTTGACCTGTGGGCTCATAAAGCCGTCGCACTCGCACAATAAACGGGATTGACGGCCGCCCTGTTGCTCGCCTCTGTGTGCCACAAGAGATGACATCAAAGCAGGTCTGGTGCGCTCTATAAAATGCCAATAAGTGCATTTTAATGTATTTCTTCAGTAGTGTTGTATTCCCTCCCTTCCTTTATAAATGAACATGTTAGTCAAGTGCAGGTATTTTATATCATGCTTGTTACAGGCGGCATAATGAGGGGTGGAGGGACTGTGTATGTGTATGTGAGTTTCCAGCGCTATGGAACACTCTCTGAGGTCTGACTCTACCCTGTTCTTAAAAAAAGCACCTGTATCTGATTAAGTATGCACATGGCCAGCCTCCGAATATATTTTTATTACCTTAGGAGGAGGAAATAACGATAAACCTGTAATGGAGGTGTCTAATGAGGCCTCATGATCCTATAAGGGCTGGAGAATCAGTGGTTGCAGACGGGAGTGGTTTTCCCCTCTACATCACTTCACATTAAGTAAGGACTCCTGAGAGCCCTGTGGTTTTCTATCATGTCTTTTCAAGCATCCCGAAATAGTCTCTCTGACTTCAATAAATGAGAAGAAACAGAGAATACTAAGGGCTCGTATAAATGGCTGAACGGACCTGAGAAGGTGCATTGTATTTGTGTCAAAGATTCAAAAAATAATAATATTCAGTGTCATTAGCATGATGACGTGACCGGCGAAACTTTGGATCTTGAGAGTCCAATATCTTGACAACTATTTGGGACGATACCAACAGTGGACTAAGGAAGAAAATACCAAAATATAGTTTGAGTGGATTTTCCCTTTAAGTGTAATATACATAGATATGCACAAAAAAACTTAATGGGAGACATTGGAAAGAGGGAAAAACAACACTTTGGGTGGAACATTCCTGGGTTTATACGTTTATAAGTCCAAAAATACATCACTGCTCGGCATCAACCCTGGCCTGTCTGCACACCGTGTGTGTGTGTGCTTGTGTGCGTGCATGCGTGTGTATGTGTGTGTGTACGTGTTTGTGTACACAGCAAGTTGAGGGTATAATAATGTAATTCTATGTAATTGTATCAAGCCCTTAAAGCCATTTCTTAAGCAAGCTAGTATTTTATTCCTCATCCCTCTGAGGCTGTAAATATAAGCAACTTGTGTCATGCTGTGTGGTTATGGGTGTCTTCTAAGAAGCATTTTTATATCATTCTACTTCAGGGTGTTGTATTCAGTCAATTACTGCTGTTGGTTTCTCAATGAGCAGTTACATACTGGTGGTAAGAATGTTTACCAGAAAGCAGAATGAGTTTGCCAAGGCTTTAGATATACAGTATCTTCGGAAAATATTCAGACCACTTGACTTTCCACATTTTGTTACGTTACAGCCTTATTCTAAAATGGATTAAATTCAATTTATTCCTCATCAATCTACACACAATACCCTATAATGACAAAACAAAAACAAATTTGACATTTTTGCAACAAAAAAATTTAAACAGAAATACCTTATTTACATAAGTATTCAGACCCTTTGCAATGAGACTCAAAATTGAGCTCAGGTGCATCCTGTTTCCATTGATCATCCTTGAGATGTTTCTACAACTTGATTGGAGTACACCTGTGGTAAATTCAATTGATTGGACATGATTTGGAAAGGCACACACCTGTCTATATAAGGTTGACCCATTTTACAGTGCATGTCAGAGCAAAAACCAAGCTATGAGGTTGAAGGAATTCGAGACAGGATTGTGTCGAGGCACAATTCTTGGGAAGTGTACCAAAAAAAATTACGCAGCGTTGAAGGTCCCCAAGAACACAGTGGCCTCCATTATTAAGTTTGTAACCACCAAGACTCTTCCTAGAGCTGGCTGCCCGGCCAAACTGAGCGATTGGGGGAGAAGGGCTTTGGTTAGAGAAGTGACCAAGAACCCGATAGTCACTCTGACAAAGCTCCAGAGTTCTTCTGTGGAGATGGGAGAACCTTCCAGAAGGACAACCATCTCTGCCGCACTTCACCAATCAGGCCTTTATGGTAGAGTGGCCAGACGGAAGCTACTCCTCAGTAAAAGGCACATGACAGCCCGCTTGGAGTTTGCCAAAAAGCACCTAAAGACTCTCTCAGACCAAGAGAAACAAGATTCTCTGGTCTGATGAAACCAAGATTGAACTCTTTGGCCTGAATGCCAAGCGTCAGTTCTGGAAGAAACTTGGCACCATCCCTACGGTGAAGCATGGTGGTGGCAGCATCATGCTGTGGGGATGTTTTTCAGAGGCAGGGACTGGGAGACTAGTCAGGATCGAGGCAAAGATGAACGGAGCAAAGTACAGAGATCCTTGATGAAAACCTGCTCCAGGTCGCTCAGGACCTCAGACTGGGGCGAAGGTTCACCTTTCAACAGGACAACAACCCTAAGCATACAGCCAAGACAATGCAGGAGTGGCTTCGGGACAAGTCACTGAATATTCTAGAGTGGCCCAGCCAGAGTCCGGACTTGAACCCGATCGAACATCTCTGGAGAGACCTGAAAATAGCTGTGCAGCAACGCTCCCCATCCAACCTGACAGAGCTTGAGAGGATCTGCAGAGAAGAATGGGAGAAACTCCCCAAATACAGGTGTGCCAAGCTTGTAGCGTCCTACCCAAGAAGACTCCAGGCTGTAATCACTGCCAAAGGTGCTTCAACAAAGTACTGAGTAAAGGGTCTGAATACTTATGTAAATGTCATATTTTCGTTTTGAATTTTTAATAAATTAGCAAAAAATTCTAACATCCTGTTTTTGCTTTCTCATTATGGGGTATTGTGTGTAGATTGATGAGGGGAAAAAACGATTTAATCAATTTTAGAATAAGGCTTTAACCCGCCAAAATGTGGAAAATGTCAAGGGGTCTGAATACTTTCCCAAGGCACTGTAAATATATAAAAAATATTGTTTTTCCCAATGTCATGCTATAGGGGAGGCAACTTCATGCTATGAAACAGTTGACAGTTAACTTGGGTAAGAGAGATAGTGACCCACTACACCAGAGCTGAATACAGATGGCCAGCTACAGTATACTGGTAAAAACCAACTGTGTGGGTCGAAATGATAGGAGATAAATGTAACACTTTATTTGGATCATCCCCTACAAATGATGCGTGGATGTTAAAACTGTTAGCAAACTATCAGTTCCACATGTCCCTGACAAAATAGCGGGAGTGGGAAAAGGATGAGAGACCAAAAGACTTTGAAGATGTTCCTTCTCTGATCACAAGATCAAGATCCTTATTTGAGGGCATCACAACTGCACAGCATCCAAGCTATATATTATCTGGACGGAATGACAGCTGTACAAAGGCGTTCATGACGTGCATTTCACGGATGATCTGATGCATTGTACTGTTGTAGATACTAGAGCGACAAAGAGAAAAAGAGGGATTAAATCCCACAGGTCATGGAGACGGTCTTAAACTGCCATGCTCAATGCTCATAAACACTGGATTACAGTTCTGAGATTGTGGCGAGATTATTAATGTTTTAAAGACATCCTAATCCCTCCATAATAAGGCAGAGGAAAACCCTTGGCAGGCCTAAGTGTGGTTGGTTGAGGGCACATTTTCGAGAAAGAGAGAGAGAAAGGAAGCGCGCGAGAGAGAAAGAGAGAGAGACAGAGAGACAGAGAGACAGTTGAGCCTGTGTGCAGTGAGTAAACGTGAGTTATGGAGAAGAAAGAGGAGAAGTGTACATGAGAAGAAAAGGAAAATAGATGAGTAAGAAGTATGAAGTTGAGTGAGTGAAACTCGGAGGTATTAAATCCCATAACACACACTGGCACATGCTTGTCCCAGCAAAACAGCTCTCACTGAACTGGCATGAACTAGCCGACCAGCCAGACTTGAATATAAACTCTGGAAAAGCTAAGCTTTCTACTGAAACATGGGTAATTATAGGTCTCTCTCAGAATACATCTTTGAGTCCAAACCCCAGACATGTAAACGAGGACTTCCCAACCAGTTTAGACTCAGCTAGAACACTGCTTCGTTTTCAAGGAAGCATAGCAACGGACGCTTATGAATTATGTGTGTTTGTCTAACTATGTGGAAGTTTGTTTACTGTAAATTATGTTGTTGATCTTGTTGAAGTTTGTATGTGTCTGTGTGAGGGGAATAGAGCCACCCACACAAATAATGTGTAGTGCACCTAAAAGAGCCAATAAGATCGGAAGACAGCGTTTGGACCAACCAGCTAATTCTTCCAATCTGAAACCTGTAAAGGGCTTATCCAATCAGGTGTACAAACAGGAGGCTCTGAGATAAGCAGTCTCACTGATTACACCTGTGGCTCGTGACCTCATGGTGAGGACGAAGGCCATCCTGTAGCCTCTGTGAGGACACTGCATGCTACACTGAGCTACTTAGCTAACCTCTCCCTCAGGCTATTTTGACTATAGCCTGCACCTGTAGACATGAATAAGGAAGCTCATCCTGTTACACCCGATTGTACTATACATTACCTGTTGATATCTCAAGGGCATACTGAATAACTGTGAACCTATGCAAAGACATAAAACATCATAATTCCAGATTGTCATCTATGATGAGAGTCAGCAGTAAAGGCATTATCGTCCTACTGTATTAAAGGTGCAATATGCAGAAATCGCTCCGCCATTTCCTGGTTGCAAAAATTATAATAGTTTGCATAATTTCTGTTTTTGCAGCTTTAACTGTTATGATCCATAAATTATATTGAAAGATCTTGTATTTCTAAATACGTGATTTCTGAGCTGCACAGCGGAAAACATGGAAGCTGCATGAAATTCTTTATTACATACTTTTATAGACCATTCGCTCGTTCAACATTTGCCAGCCACTCACTGCCTCTTCAATACAACCGCAAAGGAAAGCATGTGTACTTTATTGAATCCCTAGCATGAATCACAGATCATGTGGCTTCATTAATTTAACAGACTAGCACCAATCAAGAGGCCCACATCAAACATCAGCAGATGAACTGAGGAAGAAAGGAGGAAGAAACACAGACTAATAATAGCATCCAACATTATAGATGAAGAGAGAAGTAAAATGGAACACAGGAGCAAGAGGGAGCATGAAAACTGGGAAGCGAGATTAGAGGAGGAACAAAGGAGTTGGAGGGGAAGGGAAAAGATAACGAGAGGGCGAGAATAGGAGGAACAAAGAGAGAGAGGGGCAAGAAGAAACACTACTGGCAACCAAGACAAGGGAAGAGAGGAGGAGACAGGGATGGGATCCAAGAAGAAGAGGAATATGGAGGGAGGGATGAAAAAGAGACTAGCTGCAAAGGCTGCAAAGCTGCAAAGGCTGTCAAGGAGAGATGGAGAGTGCCGTCCTCCGTCCTGCTACCTTTAAAATACATAGGAGCGTCTCCTCCCACCGGAGGAAGACTTCAAACATCATGAAAATTTACAACCAAAGGCTTTTAACAAGCCTGCCCGAAGACCCTACCAAATACACACACACACACACACACACACACCTCAAAAGCACAACACAGCCACTCCCAGTCCCAAACACACACACACACACACAACAGAATAATTTACCCACAAAATACAATCTATAAAACAACCTCGGCACCAGAACCAAGAGAAGGACACAAAACCAAAAGACAAACTAAACACAGTCATGTGAATACACCCATAACAAGCATACTAATTCAAAAACTGCACAGCCCAAGTGGAATACATAGCACATGTAGTGAGGGAAAACTTTGGCTGTACTGATACTGTTTTCTACACGAAACTATTTGGGAGATTTTATATAAAATATATCTATAGAAGGGTCCTTTGGAGGAAAGATTGCTGATATACACTGAGTGTACAAAACATTAGGAACATATTTTTTTTGCAGTCAGAACAGCCTCAATTTGTTGGGGCAGGGACTCTACAAGGTGTCAAAACTTTCCACGGGGATGCTGGCCCATGTTGACTCCAATGCTTCCCACAGTTGTGACAAGTTGGCTGGATGTGCTTTGGGTGATGGACCATTCTTGATACACACGGGAAACTGCTGTGAAATACACAGCAGCGTTGCAGTTCTTGACACACTCAAACTGGTGCGTCTGGCGCCTACTACCATACCCCGTTCAAAGGCACTTAAATCTTTTGTTTTGCCGATTCACTCTCTGAATGGCACACATACACAATCCATGTCTCAATTGTCTCAAGGCTTAAAAATCCTTATTTAACCTCTCCTTCCCTTCATCTACACCGATTGAAGTGGATTTAACAGGTGACCTCAATAAGGGATCACAGCTTTCACCTGGATTCACCTGGTCAGTCTATGTCACGTGTCAAACTCGGAGGGCCGAGTGTCTGTGGGTTTTCACTCCACCCTTATTCTTGATTGATGAATTAAGGTCACTAATTAATCATTTCAAAATACTGATTTCAATAACAATTTTCTTACATTAATTCATGAATATGAATATTTAAAATATTTAAAAAATTTGGTAAATGTTTTAAACTTCAATTAATTATTTCTCAATTATGCTTTCAGATACAAATGTCAAATATGCAGTACCAGTCAAAAGTTTGAACACATTCCTCATTCCAGGGTTTTTACTAATTTTCTACTCATTCCAGGGTTTTTCTTTATTTTTACTATTTTCTACATAGTAGAATGATAGTGAAGACATCAAAACTATGAAATAACACATATGGAATCATGTAGTAACCAAAAAAGTTAAAATAAAGAAAAACCCTTGAATGAGTAGGTGTCCAAACTTTTGACTGGTACTGTATGTCAACAATCCTTCCTCCAAATGACCGTTCCATTGCCTTGTTTTGTTCTAGTTTCATGAGGAATCACCCTGAGGTCTCTCATTGTGGCAGGTGAGCTCAGATTATAATTCACCTGCACGGCATAGATAAAAAATTATTTTAAAAAGCCACCCGAGTAGCCCTGCAGCGAGAAACAATGTTGTGATAAGGTTTTCTATGCGCTGCTGCACTGTTTGAACGGTTGAGTGAGCAGCTGATCGGTATTCTTCTGCTAGAGACTTTGGACAGCATCAATGTCCTCCCTGACACATGGAAGATCCTCCACCATACAAAGCAGCTACAATAGGAAAAAAGGAAACTACGTACTGTATGTGTGCTTAAAGTGTACACAGACGCTGCTCTAGGACTACACACCTCTATGTTAGGAATGTATCAATGACCGTATCTAGCTGTAATCAATACAATGCTCTTTCAGATTGATTTCCTTATAGTATGGTGTATCAGGTTTTGTTACAGTATTTTGTTCAGAATAAATCCTATTTCAATGTGAAGGTGGGGAGCGCTCCAGTTTGAGTCAGTTCAATAGAACGTTACAGTGGTAAAAGCCTAGACTTAGGCCCTATATTTAAACCCTCAATGACAATATCAGAAACGCTAAAGGCCACTCACTTTCTCAGTATACAGACATACAAGGAGAGAGGAAAAACTGTAGACCAAGGGAAAATACCAATGTTCTAGAGAGCAGAGCTTACATTTTTCACGTTGAGCTTAAATTTCACGTGAAACCATATTTTCACATGTATTACATTTAGAGTTCACGTGTTAACACCACGTTTTCACATTTGAGAAGAAAAACATGTTTTCACCTCATGTGAATTGCAGTTGCAAATATGAAATTTGGTGTTTCACATGTAAAAAGCTTTCTCGTGTGAAAATCTCACATTTACATGTGGAATTGCAAGTTCACATGTGGTGGTGAAATAGTGTCATTCTCCTTGCATGTGAAAAGGTGGTGTTAAAATGTTGCAGTAGCAATGTTTCCAAATATGGAATTGCAAATTAAATAATGCCGATCTGTAAAAGGGTAACTTAGTCTACCCTAGTGTTACAAATAATGATTTCTTATTTCTGAGCCATCCATTCGGAGTGTTACTGCTGCAGGCGCACGCCTCTCTTCTGCATATGTTGGTCAGTGACCATTGGAAGAAGCCCAGCAAAAATAATAGAGAAGCTAGAGCTCTGTGTCTCCTTATTTATCCTTTTTAACATGTTAAAATTAGCGCTGTAAGAGTTTATCAGTTAACTCATGTAAACTTTTTGTAATTTTAGTGCAATAATGTTTGGGGGCGCAATCTCTGAAAGTGTTCAAAATACACTGAAAACATCAAAATTACATAATCTATGTAAAAACAACAATGCGTTGACAAAACAAGTTGACTTTGAAGTTAAAATGTGTTTATCAATTTACCTGATCTTTCTAACCGTTAGTTAGCAAATTTCTTGTAATGCTTTTTGTAAAAAAATATCATAAATTACAGCATAATTTGAGCAAATTATGAATTTGCGATTAATCATGATTAATTACAACAATCCTGCGATAAACTCGTTTGACAGCCCTAGTTGACATTAACCTTTTACTGCAGTGGGCTAAATCAGGTTTACACAGTGTTTCTTGGTAGTCTTAAACTAATCTACTTAGAAACAAAAGTATACAGCTCACACACATGGTTACGGGTTCACCAAAAGGAAGACACCTGTGCCGAAAAACCATGTTTCTTCATTGGGTTTTTTCGTGATTTTTTCATGTTTATTTTTAAAGGGAGAGTGTGCAAGAGAGTAAAGAGGAGACAAAAACTAAGTCAATAATTGGAGACATTATTATTTATTAGTTTCCACAGATGTCCTACTTATCACTGAAATATGATGTATTCTAGCTCTGTCTGGAGTAAGAGTGTGAAGCAGCAGGAACTCAGGAGACACCACGGATGTTGGAGGAGAATGGTTCATTTAGGGCAATAATTGGCCAAATGAAAGCTATTAACATTCAGCACAAGGTGTTCTGCTCTCTCATGTTTCTCATAGTGGATGTGAAGGCAGGCAACGGCTGTAAGAGCATTACGATGAGTGAGGGGTGCCATCTTGGCACCAACAGAGTACGATTGTCGATCCCTGTCACTTCCCTCCACTTCAATTCACTTCCCCTCCCAGGCTTCACTTTCAATGCTGAACTAATCTGCCTGCAAATTTGGTGAGGAGGGAAACTCAATTAATATTGACAGAGCCCAAACGACAGGACTGTGGCCAAGTTTCCCTGTAAATTATTCAAAAACGTGGAAATTTGCTAAATTTCAGTGCAGCAATTGACTGCGATAAACACACGTGGTACAGCGAATACTGATATGCTGCCGAAAGAGTACAGCCAAAGAGTATCTGCCTAACTTCAACTGAACCAAGAAGCACAAACAGAACCAGGCCTGAAGCCAGCACCATCTCATGAGCACTGACAAGACAACACTTTCGCTCTGTTTATTTAATGCTCAGTATATATTACATACTGTAGGAGTTGAGGACCAACTAAAGGGAACCACAGGTATTAGATGTTTATGTGTTTATGGCCAGTAGTTCTTCTCAGTAGCAGTGAAAAGCAATTGTTTAGCAACAAAACTGACAAGTGTGCAACTATGGGGCAAAACAGACAGGTTTGGCTTAGATTGTTGGCAACATGTAAAATATGTTTAATCTCCAAATATTTATTGAAAACATAAATAGATTTTCACAATGAGCACTTGTATACCATTAGCAAACACTCTTATCCAGAAACAATTAGGATTAAGTCCCTTGCTCATGGTCACATCAACCTTTCAGTTACTGGCCCAATGCTCTTAACCGCTATGCTACCTGCCACCCCACTTGTTGGATCTCAAATACATCATTACAGTTGTTGGTTAGCTAGCTAGTGAATTTTTTGCCATATTAGCATTGACATTAAATATGTCAAAACAAGACAAGGTATCAAGAAGAAGATAAACTTGCTGAAACAAGCCACCTACGATTCCCCACATGGAAGCTTCTTGTCATTGTTGCTATCCATCTGACTGTCCAGAATCATAACAAAGCACGGCTTTGGGCCCCATCGATGCGAGCGCATCATTTTCGTGACGTCAGCCAACCCATCTATTTCTATGTGAAAAGCAGCTTTCATGGTTCCTCGTCAGAGCTCAGGGGCCTGAGAACCGCCTCTCTTTATCACACCAGTGATTAAGTCTATTGATTTCCTCAGGACAAATAAGCTGCTGGGAGTCAGGCCAGGCTACAAGGCTGATCAGGTTTGTGTGGCAGTTGGGGAAGAGGAAACTCATAGTACCTTGATTAACACAGTTGTACTGTAACAGCTTTCAGATGTCTTCCTCAATGAATGCAACTGAAGTCGATGAAAGTAAACAATGTAAAGCAACATCTAAAAACGTGGCACTGTCCGACCTTTTCATTATAATATCAGGTATGTATCTGGAGTCTGACTTCAACGGTCGTCTGATGATTCATCGTGTTCTCAGGAAGGAAGGCAGCAGTCTGAAGGCCCACGCTGGAACACTTCCATATTTTATGTAGCTTATCTTGTGTTATTCATGTTTTATGAGTTCGTTTTCACATCAGTGGCACAACATACAATATGCCCCGACGCAGGTGAGGCATGGGGAAAAAAACAGGTCATGGAGTCATTAACCTGCTTCTGTACAATGCGACGTCTGTCATATGAGTGTGTGTTACCTTTCAGTACGCTTTAAAGAGCGACTGAAAACACCAATTCCGCATGTGTTTCTCTGTTGCTTATTAAGAAAAATTAGATTTCAGTCTTGGGAGTGTGGTTCAATGTGACAGTTACTGATGTTTGTCCCCCATGAGACGCCATAGGAACAAAGTCAGTATTACTTCCTCAAAATAGTCAGAATTATTCTAAGATACACATAGATTGCATTTGGATTACTGGTTTTTAACTGGATTCGTTCTGACATTTGTGATTTTTTTTGGCACTGGAATAAATGTTTCTGACTAATACTGATGTCACATATGCCGTTTTCAACGAGAGAAGTTTGTTCTCAAGTTCAAGTTCAGTTCTGCTTTAAACTCACACAAGCACATAGGGCTGTGATGGTCATAGAATTTTGGATGACGGTAATTCGCCAGCCAAGTGACTGTAATGACCGTTCAAATAGCAAAAGAATATAAAGTAGTCTATATATATATAAATGTAGTTTTTTTACTCACATTTCCTCCTCTCCTGTATGTGCTGGAATTGAAATAATTAATAAAACGGGGATCCCCATTCAAGTCAAGGATGGCATAATGGGTGGTCTGGTGGCCATTGCGAGTGTACCCATAGGAGCCAATCAGCAGGTAAAATATGTGCTAAAATATGGGTCAGTACCCTAAACCCTAACCTTACCCTAACAATAACCCTTAACCATTTAAAATGACAACTTAAATGGGGTACGGATGTTCCAAGGATCCCTGATAGCATGGACACTAAAATACGGTATGTGCTGGGATTTATTTAATCAACTCAACTGGCATTACAGAAAAAGACATGCCATTGCATGAGCTACATCAGTTAACATCATTTGAATGAACATTCTACATTACTATGGAAATTATTATATCACAATACCAGGCAGCCATTGTGAGTGTACCCATAAGTATACCAGTGAAATTGCCTGAGTTAGAGGCTCCACACCCGTTCTAATAATTATATTTCTATGTGTGCTGCTGCTCCATGGTGGGGGGCGTTGCCTAGGCAACCGAAGACTGGTTCGCTTGTTTCAGCAATGAGCAACAAAAGCCCCGTTTCAACTGCTACACCAAATTCGAGCTAGGTCGAGGGAAACCTAGGCTAGTGCAGCCCAGTTACACAGCAGGTGCCAGCTCGATTACAATTCGGGCTGGTGACGCCATTACTATATAACCACCAAGCGAATCACTGCTGACACAACGTTTAGCTCTTTTTTAAATTTTTTATAAATAAAACGTTTAGCTCGCTCATCTGGGCTTGTTGCTGTTAGCGTGCATAGTCAGACATGACACGAATTACCACCATAGCTGGATCCTTCATAAATGTTTGCACTACTGTGAGGATCTGTGTTTATTGCACTATAACCCAATACTACATCACGTGATTGAATATTAGCAACTGTTGGCCTGGGCGCCTGGGTGTCTGTGTGTGTGTGCTGGAAGTAACATTTTGCCCCAGATAAGTGTGCTGAGAAGCTGTGGTTAACCTTGAGTGAGAACAGTATGCTTTCTATGTAGGTGCAAATAGCTCAAACAATGTTACAGAACTGTCTGACCTCAGTCTCTAGGGTGTGAGAGCGTAATCTACACAGCAACAGCGCCGGACACCAAGGAGCGCCAAGAGGCTGGGACCAGCCTGAGCGCCGGCGATAGGCTGAGCAAGTTTAAACCACGCTCAGCCTCTACTGTGATAGGCCAACAGACGGGTTGGAACTACGTCTATCACCGTATAAGAACAGCTGTTTACTTACATCCTGCCAGTTCCCTGTTCTACCCTGCGAGGTGTTACAGTGAACCCGTATATACGAAAATTGCATTTACCATTTATCGCTTGAGTTTAATAAAAATACTTAAAGTATATTCGGTGACTCTGAATCACATTTTGTCCTGATACCAGATTTGAATTGACGCAAATCCCTAATACTACATAATCAACTTTTATGAAAACAGTCAGCCCTCAAATGCTAACTTAGCTACCTAATTTAGCTAGTAAATCAGAGTTGAAACAAGCTAGCTAGCTAAAGTGAGCTAGCGGGAATTTTAGCTGGCCATGTAGTATTTAAAGCTAGCTAGCTACATAATATCCAACCTGTCATCTGGTTTGCTTGGTTAGCTAGCTAGCCACTGTAGCCAATGCCATAGCCAATGCCATGGCAAGCAAGGTAGGGATTAAGCTAGCTAGCCTGTTATACTAACAATGACGCTAACAGTTTAGCTGGCTAGCCAACGTCAGCAAGCTAAATATATGGCTCTGAGTCTGGCTGGCACTTACAGGAGTATGGGTAACGTTAGTTACAGCGTGGTGAGGATGAAATACATTATTAAATATCTTGCTAGTTAGCAGCATTAGCGAAGCCAGTTGCAGTCACACATTGGCTACCTAGCAACATGACATCATTTCTAATTTCTGGAGGCAGTGGAAACGCAATTTGAGCCAGCCCAACCTGGGTTGACTTCAAAGTGCCAATGGAAACAGGGCTAAAGTTTCATCAAGTTGTTAAGAGTCAATGTTAAGGCCGAAACAGACCCAACCACACAAATGCCCGGCTGTCCTGTCTTCAGTCAGCTGTTGGTTCCACAAAAAAAAATTGTTATGATGGTCTTTATCCATAACCGTCGGTTCCACGGTAATTGTGCCAGCCCTACACGCACTCATTTAGCTTCCACCTGAATGGAGGAAATAAGAATCTTTGTTAAGGGCAACAGTGAACAATGAGGGATTATTGTCTGTTTATGGGGTGTTGCTACAATCATCTCAGATGTTAGTAAGACTAAATACATAGATAAGGCAAAAGTACACACAGCAAACTTAATTTACATTTTTCAAAACATAGATCAGTATCTACAGAACATATTTGCTTTTTGTCTAGCCCACTGTCACATACAGGGAAGGTGTAAAACGATGTCATGTTTCAATCTGGGCCTCAACTGAATGATATTGAAGCCCCAGGGCATGATGCTGATGTGGTGTTAAAGGGAGAATGGGAGCATTTAATGGCAGATATAAAGAATCACATCTCCTGGACGTCATGAAAAACGACAATCTATATCCATTCCTGAGCTGCGGCCGCTACTTTGTTTTGCAGATAAATAAAAGATGACAGACTCTGAATGATTCTTACTGGGCATATTCAATGTTTTCCCCTTGCTTTCAAAATGTCATTGAGACTGAATGAAGTGACCTTCAAATTCCCTGCAGAGCCCACTGGCAATTTCCCCTCTACTACCCTCTTAGCTCTTTGTACATAATACACAGCCAACAGGAGACTCAGAAACCTATTGCAACTCTGCAATAATTGCAAAGGTGCGTGTGTGTGTACGTGCGTGCGTGTGTGCTACATGCATGTGTACGTGCGTGGTTATGCATGTGTGTGTATGAGTTATTAGTTATGGAGAATGGCACAACAAAGCGTCTAATATAAAGGGTGACTGCTTCAGAGGCGGACATTGCCCACTAATCACTGTGATAGAACATGTTGCTTTGCATGATGCTGGATGTGAAGACTGGCAGCCCACCTCCTACACTGTTCTGTTAACCTTTACCGAACCTCAACCCCGTATCCGGGATCACCCCCCACCCCCCACACACTGATTAGCATAGATAGCATAGCTTCAGAAGTAGATAGTAGCATCTAAATATCATTAAATCACAAGTCCAAGACACCAGATGAAAGATACAGATCTTGTGAATAAAGCCACCATTTCAGATTTTTAAAATGTTTTACAGGGAAGACAAAATATGTAAATCTATTAGCTAAACACGTTAGCAAAATACACCACTATTCTAACTCCATCAGTTTCTTACTCCTTCAGGTGCTATCACCAATTCGGCTCAACTAAGATATTGATATCCACTAACCAAGAAAAAACCTCTTCAGATGACAGTCTGATAACATATTCATGGTATAGGATAGTTTTTGTTAGAAAAAAGTGCATATTTCAGGTAGAAATCACAGTTTACAATTGCACCGACCATCGCAAATCGACTAGAATTACTAGATAGAGCAACGTGTATGACCAATTTACTCATCATAAAACATTTCATAAGAATAGACAAAGCATAGCAATGGAAAGACCCAGATCTTGTGATTCCAGACAATATTTCAGATTTTCTAAGCGTTTTACAGCGAAAACACAATAAATCGATAAGTTAGCATACTACATGTGAAAACGTTACCAGAGCATCGATTCCAGCCAAAGAGCGCTATAACGTAATCACCGCCAAAAGATATTAATTTTTTCACTAACCTTCTCAGAATTCTTCCGATGACACTCCTGTAACATCATTTTACAACATACATATACAGTTTGTTCGAAAAGGTGCATATTTAGCCATACAAAACCGTGGTTACACAATGAAAATACTAGGAAATCAAGCCTCAATATGTCTGACGTCATCTATCAGAGTGATCTAGTTTAATTAAAAGCTAATCATATACTTGACTAAAAAATACAGGGTTGACAGGAATCGAAAGACAAATTAGTTCTTAATGCAACCGCTGATTTACATTTTTAAAATTATCCTTACTTTTCAATACAGGGTTGGCCAAGTGAAGCTATACAAAACAAAATGGCGATGTATGCGTTTAAAATATTTCGACAGAAACACGGTTTATCATATTAAATATTGCTTACTTTGAGCTGATCTTCCATCATATTCTTGGGCAATGTATCCTTTCTATGTTATAAACGTCTTTTGGTCGATAGATGTCCTCTGTCCTTCGAAATGTCCACTAACAACGACCGAGACCGCGAAACGTTCCCAAAGCTAGAAAGTGCACGACAAAGAAATTCCTCAGAATCGCACTAAACGGATATAAATTGCTATAAAACGGTTTAAATTAACTACCTTATGATGTTTCTAAGTCCTATATCGAATTAAATTACAGACGGATACATTTCAAGTTGATAACCGAGCCTGTGAAAATGGCGTCCGGAGGTCCCATCCTGCGTAAGGGCTTGCGTCGAAAGGGGGGCTACTCTCACTCCTTGGTGTTTTATAACCTCTGAGAGCTACCTAGAAGGCCCATTCCACTTCTCATTGGTTACTGACATCCAGGGGAAGGCGGGTGCAGTTCGTGTCGTGCCATAGGATAGACAGAGACCTTAAAAACTGATCTGAAACCAGAGCTTCGCTCTCAGACCTTTCACTGTCTGTCATGGATTTCGCTGTAGAAATTTTTCTGGGTCACCCACAGACATAATTTCAACGTTGTATGAAACTAGAAGGTGTTTTCTATCCAATATAATTAATAATATGCATATTGTACGAGCAAGAATTGAGTACTAGGCAGTTTAATTTGGAGACGACAAAATGCTAATTCGGAACAGCACCCCCTGTAGTCGCAAGAAGTTAATGCCTCTTCATCTGCATGGCTGTTTTGATCATTCATCCTGGAATATTAACTGTCTACTCACAGTAATTTTGAATATTGCTACAGTGGGGAGAACAAGTATTTGATACACTGCCGATTTTGCAGGTTTTCCTACTTACAAAGCATGTAGAGGTCTGTCATTTTTATCATAGGTACACTTCAACTGTGAGAGACGGAATCTAAAACAAAAATCCAGAAAATCACATTGTATGATTTTTAAGTAATTAATTTGCATTTTATTGCATGACATAAGTATTTGATCACCTACCAACCAGTAAGAATTCCGGCTCTCACAGACCTGTTAGTTTTTCTTTAAGAAGCCCTCCTGTTCTCCACTCATTACCTGTATTAACTGCACCTGTTTGAACTCGTTACCTGTATAAAAGACACCTGTCCACACACTCAATCAAACAGACTCCAACCTCTCCACAATGGCCAAGACCAGAGAGCTGTGTAAGGACATCAGGGATAAATTGTAGACCTGTACAAGGCTGGGATGGGCTACAGGACAATAGCAAAGCAGCTTGGTGAGAAGGCAACAACTGTTGGCACAATTATTAGAAAATGGAAGAAGTTCAAGATGACGGTCAATCACCCTCGGTCTGGGGCTCCATGCAAGATCTCACCTCGTGGGGCATCAATGATCATGAGGAATGTGAGGGATCAGCCCAGAACTACACGGCAGGACCTGGTCAATGACCTGAAGAGAGCTGGGACCACAGTCTCAAAGAAAACCATTAGTAACACACTACGCCGTCATGGATCAAAATCCTGCAGCGCACGCAAGGTCCCCCTGCTCAAGCCAGCGCATGTCCAGGCCCGTCTGAAGTTTGCCAATGACCATCTGGATGATCCAGAGGAGGAATGGGAGAAGGTCATGTGGTCTGATGAGACAAAAATAGAGCTTTTTGCTCTAAACTCCACTCGCCGTGTTTGGAGGAATAGAAGGATGAGTACAACCCCAAGAACACCATCCCAACCGTGAAGCATGGAGGTGGAAACATCATTCTTTGGGGATGCTTTTCTGCAAAGGGGACAGGACGACTGCACCGTATTGAGGGGAGGATGGATGGGGCCATGTATCGCGAGATCTTGACCAACAACCTCCTTCCCTCAGTAAGAGCATTGAAGATGGGTCGTGGCTGGGTCTTCCAGCATGACAACGACCCGAAACACACAGCCAGGGCAACTAAGGAGTGGCTCCGTAAGAAGCATCTCAAGGTCCTGGAGTGGCCTAGCCAGTCTCCAGACCTGAACCCAATAGAAAATCTTTGGAGGGAGCCGAAAGTCCGTATTGCCCAGCGACAGCCCCGAAACCTGAAGGATCTGGAGAAGGTCTGTATGGAGGAGTGGGCCAAAATCCCTGCTGCAGTGTGTGCAAACCTGGTCAAGAACTACAGGAAACGTATGATCTCTGTAATTGCAAACTAAGGTTTCTGTACCAAATATTCAGTTCTGCTTTTCTGATGTATCAAATACTTATGTCATGCAATAAAATGCAAATTAATTACTTAAAAATCATACAATGTGATTTTCTGGATTTTTGTTTTAGATTCCTTCTCTCACAGTTGAAGTGTACCTATGATAAAAATGACAGACCTCTACATGCTTTGTAAGTAGGAAAACCTGCAAAATTGTCAGTGTATCAAATACTTGTTCTCCCCACTGTATGTGTGTATGCGTGTGTCTGTATTTCTCAGTTATCCATATAAATCACTATATATTTTAAAGGAAAGTTTGGTTATGCTCATCAAGCCATGACATCACACCAGAACACAGTCAATATGATGGCACCATTTTTGCTGATGGACTAACGTTCAGATGAGGCAGTTTAGAGGGAGGCCTTGTCTAATGGAGAGTAGCATTAGGGAGAGAAGTACAAAGGTTGAACATGAAATACACAGTGAATCTCACAGCCGATAGACTGCCGAAAGGTACTTATCACAGTGGGAGGCCGTTCCTTCTCTTGTTAGAACAAAAGCTGTACCTGCTGCATGCCAACCCGGTAGCGACGAGCCTATCGTTTCTACTAGTAGAATTGCAATGCTTGTCAGTGGCTGACAACTTGACTTTGAGCCAATCAGAGAGCACGAAACCCCACGCGGGGAGCCAACAAAAAGAAAGAAAGAAAATAGGGTATTTTCTCCATACATCCACAGGTGAGCCAGTCCCGATTCATATTTTATTTAACTAGGCAAGTCAGTTAAGAACAAATTCTTATTTTCAATGATGGCCTACCGGGGAACAGTGGGTTAACTGCCTTGTTCAGGGGCAGAACGACAGATTTTTACCTTGTCAGCTCAGGGATTCCATCCAGCAACCTTTCGGTTATTGGCCCAACGTAACCCTTTTTTGGTTACTACATGATTCCATATGTGTAATTTCATAGTTTTGATGTCTTCACTATTATTCTACAATGTAGAAAATAGTAAAAATAAAGAAAAACCCTGGAATGAGTAGGTGTGTCCAAACTTTTGACTGGTAGGTGCCATATATGAAGCATGCAATATTACCCTTTTTGGTTTTATCCAGAACCTTTTTTTCTATGAGTGTACAAAAAAACAACAGTGCAGCTAGCTTGGAATCTAGACCTTCAGCAACACACATGGACATGCATTGTCAAACAACGCTACTGCCACCTTCTGGTTTGGAGTATTTTAAGAAGGCTGAATGCTGAAGACTTTCATGGTCTTTGCTGTGTGAACATAAAAAAGATTGACTGCTGACACTGTTCAGAGTGTGTCTGAGCTATTAAACGAACAGGCAGGACAATTAAGAGTGGCCGTTAAATCTAATTACCATACAAAAGGTTATTAGTTCAAAAATACTGTATTGAATGTTGAGCCTGAAATAGAATGTAAGTTCTACCATACTTTGCCTCTTGGTTATACCATGCTTTCTTTTATCCACGTGACTGAAAACAAGTGATGCACTCTCAGGTAGGCCTACAAAATTATAATGGATGATGATGCTGATGTTTTTTTATTTTTATTCTCTTTGTGTACCACATCTACAAGTATTATATTGATGCCAGGCCCAACCCTATGTGAAGACAGCAGAGCACTTTGAGAAGCTCTTTTCAGCTGAAGTGTGCAACTTCGGGGCTTTAGCTGCACATGGAGTGTGCTTGTAGAGGTAGATAAGTAGCCTATATTAGCTGACCGCTCACTACCTTATTTCCCTCAATCGTCTCTTGTGCTCATTATTTAACGTTTACACCGGAAGCAAAAATTATACTAAATTGTATACAATTATTGAATGAACTAGTTGCGTGAAAAAGGTAACAGTATGGCTACAAAATGCACCGTTACTTACCAGATATCTCTGTCTGTGGCACCCCGTTGAGGGTGAAGCCTTTCCCGCTGTAGAACTGTCGGACATCCAAACAGCTCCGGGCTTTACTGTTCGCATTGTCCGCCGACAACGGGACAGCGGATAGGAAAAATAATAGAAGAGCCTGTAGGAAATCCATACTGACAACCAAACAGCAAGGAGTAGATCCAAGAGAACGAGTCGAGGCAATTAAAAGAAGTCCTACAAAGCCTCGTATGGCATCCAACCGGTAGATAAAGCCTTCCTTGGCAGTGTATCTCGCTTTGGCGCCGAGGATACAGCTGCAAACACCAGCTGAGCAATCTGTCAGCTCTCCCCGGAGTCCTGTGACGACGTGCAGTACTGGTGCACGCTGTGACTGTCAAGATCAGGCAGTCCTCGCAGTGGTGAGTCTACTAGACAGAACCGCTCACAAATAAATATCAAATTAATTACTGTAACACGTGTAATCCAAATCAACCAATAAAACGTAGAAAATAAAGGCTCTGCTTTTGTCCGTGAATATTCACAATAATCTTGGATTAAAGTGAATTAAATGGATCAGGTGAACTCCTTTACAAATAACGGAGATGTGTCAGAGAGAAAAGCCGAGTGTTGTGAGCTGAGCACGTAGCACAGCCTGTAGGATTGGAGCGGATTGGAGACGCGCTGGGATACTCGGGCTGGTTTTACTGCGGAGCAGCTGTTTAGGTCCTGCCCCGCAGAGAACAGAGGATGACACAACCTGCAGGCCAGTGCGCCTCTACCTACAAGTGCAGCCCTTTTATATTAGACATCGCAGCAATCTTTATTCAATAACCAATACCATCCTGCTTATTTTGGTGAAAGACGTGTATCATTCTAGAAAAATCTCTGGAGATTTCGCGTTATGGAGATAAACTCAAATGCCTTTACTATTGGCTCTTGAAATCCACATCTAGGCTACTGGATGGGATAACATGAAGACAATAGGACAATACTCTGTGTTCACCTGTATGAGTGCTGTTCGTAATCAATATTTTATGCACAGATGCTCACAAGACACAATGACAAGACCATAGGATCTCTATGGAAAAGACCACAAGAGGATGGTGGCACCTTAATTGGGGAGGACAGGCTCGTGGTAATGGCTGGAGTGGTAATAAGTGATAAATCAAACACATGGTTGCCATGTGTTTGATCCCATTTCATTTGCTCCCTTATTTTGAGCCGTCCTCCCCTCAGTTGCCTCCACTGGACAAGACTCATAATTGCCTTGAACGAAGCATCTTCATTCATTCTCTACACATATTCCTACTGACATAGGCCTACTGTACTGTATACACTCATTTCCAATCTGATTCTTTGCAGGGCACAAAGGTAGCCTACAGATGTCTGAGAGGGGGGAGTTTTATCCATCACAGTGGATGGGAGGTCTGACCAGCCACTAAGCTGTAGAAAGGCCACTGGCATGTGTGAGGTGACAGTGTAATTACATGTACAGGGGACAAATTTAGTCTCTCACTAACCACACTGTAATCCCTGCTAGTAGCAGTAACAGTGTAGCCTCCCAGGATCTGTGCTGGATTAACATGGTGTCGTGGGTTGAGACACGGCCCTTTGTGTGTGTTTAATGTATATATGTGTGTGTGTGTGTGTGTTGTGTGTGTGGTTTGTACGCATGTGTTGTGTGGTAGAAGTGTGAAACTCAGGCCTATGTAGGCCTACAAAGTGAGACAGTTAGAAGACAGACAGGTCAAGGCACTGATTTCTGTCTGTCTAGGCTCTTGGCATAGTCTCTCTCTCTCTCTCTCTCTCTCTCTCTCTCTCTCTCTCTCTCTCTCTCTCTCTCTCTCTCTCTCTCTCTCTCTCTCTCTCTCTCTCTCTCTCTGAGACGCATCAGTGGCTGATCAGCCCTATAGTCAATTTTTTTTGCTTAATTATTGGTACAGAAGAGTCCATTCACAGAGCATATCTCACATGCATGGATGTATTATTTTATGCTAAATAACACCAAAAGTTTCCTTTAAAGGGACTTGCTGCTGTGGTTTTGATGTGCGTAGGAGTGTTTTTATCTTTTCTCAGCTTTTATAAAAAAATGTCTCATGAGAAAACAGATCCTTCGCCACAAGATGATAGTACTACTCATACTGAAAGTCGTAGTGGTTAAGTGCATTGCCACATTTAACAAGCACCTTTTGAGCCAAAAGCAAACTAAGACTCATTTCCCACATTCTGCTGTACATGGTGTTCTATTCCATCAAGCTGGTTCTGTGGTTGACCAATATTCTAATCTAACTCATTCACATCTCACACGTCATGTTCAATAAAAAGTTTGTTGCCAAGGACTGTTTGCATGTCAATGCAGAAACAAAATAATTATCCAAGTCAGAACTGTAGGATAAATAAAGGGGGCATATAAGCAGACAATGAAAGCTCTTCCAATATTTGATGATTACATTTCTCTAAAACAGGTTATAGGCTACATGTGCACCACCAAGTCAGAACAGTAGGCGAAATTAAGAGGGGTAAATAGACCAAATTATGAGGGTGAGGCACACAGGCTAGTAACATCTTACTACACAACATACTTAGTATTACTTTCTTAGCTACAGTATACATATCTCCCTGGCATATTACATAATTTATGCAGCAGCATACAATACATTTTTGGACTCACCTTGTTGTGCTGTGCTCATATGAACAGGAAGGTGGCACAGCGGTACTGCGTGGGAAAATTTTGTCATCAAAGTCTGGCATTCTTTGGATTTATGGTGCTTTCAAAACAACTGGGAACTCTGAAAAGGTTGAATCATGATGACGTCATTGATCTTCAGGTTGTAGCTCTAGAAAGAGGCCGGATTTACAATTTCGAGTTGGATGACGGTTCAAAACGTATTTTCCCAGTCGGAGCTCGTTTATTCCCGACTTCCCAGTCGGAGCTCGTTTATTCCCGACTTCCTAGTTGTCTTGAACTCACTGAATCAAGTTTTCGCAGTTCCGAGTTAACAGTTGTTTTGAGCGCGGCATAAATCATGCTTCATTGACAGCATTGCCAATGTTGAATGTTTATCATTTTAAACTTGGAAAAGAGTGTGGTCAGATTCGGAAGCACACAGCCACTCCACTAAATAGCAGGCTAGTGATTGCTTGCAGTTAGCCACTGTCACTGATTCCTTCAAAACCACTCATTGTTGAATTTGCGATTTCCTACTTGTTGTGTAATGTTTATGTCCAATGGCCGATGAGCACCGATTGTAATGGCCAGGGTGTAGCTGGTGCAGAGGAGTCAGGCGCAGGACAGCAGAGATGAGTAATAAAAGTAACTTTACTCAAAATGACCAAATACATGTAGTAATACCAAGCCCACACAAATAGGACCGAAATACATAAAACAAACACGCACAAAAACCATGGGGAAAACAGAGGATTAAATAATGAACATGTAATTGGGGAATTGAAACCAGGTGTGTAAAACAAAGACAAAACAAATGGAAAATTAAAAGTGGATCGGCAATGGCTAGAAGGACGGTGACGTCGACCACCGAACGCCACCCGAACAAGGAGAGGGACCGACTTCGGCGGAAGTCGTGACACCGATAGGATTACAAGGGATTTGCCAGTAGATTGTCGACTTGATTCATGATGATTACAGCTAGTTAAGATTTTGAAAGTATGATGTTGACATGATCGGTCCAATCAAAGCTACTTTACATATAATGTGATTTGACATAGTTTTATGTGTGGTCAATTACCTTGAGCCTTCTTGGATGGGAACTTCTAATGTAACTCTATGGCAGCACCCAAGGGGCTAGAATTTTCTAGCTCTACCCTTACACTTGGCGGTAACGTAGTGTCCCCATGAGTGACAGAACATTGAGCCAATCACGGCGCAACGCTCAGTATCTTCTGCTGGCTTGCCCCACCACCACAGAAAGCACTGAGCTAGGCTGAAACACCTGCATTTTGGAGCTGCCTTACTCAAGAAAACAAAAAAGAGACTATGTTTGTATGCAGCTTTCTTAACTCAATGATATACTGTATATATTTTTTTACATTGTTTGCAAACTGATATGTGACACATATTAATGCCAAAATAACATGCAAAACAGGCAAGCCCCTGCCTAAAATGTGGGGCTCAGCCCCACCTGACCTGAATGACGGGTCGCCACTGCACTCTACTACACAACAAATCCTGGTACATGCTGTTTATTACATTTAGTGTGTTCATTCTGATTTGCATGTCATGGTAATTCAATTGTGGCCAGTAAATCTTATGTGACATTTGAATCAGCTGGTCACAGAGAGAGCAAACAGCGGTATATCCTAGTGTATACAGTGGGGCAAAAAAGTATTTAGTCAGCCACCAATTGTGCAAGTTTTCCCACTTAAAAATATGAGAGAGGCCTGTAATTTTCATCATAGGTACACTTCAACTATGACAGACAAAATGAGAAAATAAAACCCAGAAAATCACATTGTAGGATTTTTAATGAATTTATTTGCAAATTATGGTGGAAAATAAGTATTTGGTCAATAACAAAAGTTTATCTCAATACTTTGTTATATACCCTTTGTTGGCCCCTGTCAAGCCTTTATCGAGCTGGAAGGTTCCAGGTCCATGGTGATACCTGGGACCGTATCCAAAAAGCGTCTCAAATTGGTTTTAAATTTAAGAGCTGCGACCTGGTCTCAGAGCATTTCGTATTATTCTGTACGTAAATCCGATACACTCCATTTAGTGTGGGAGAACTGGGACGAAAGTAATACTTTTAGTAGTTTTTTTCCTAATTACTCAGATATTTTAATTTAATTTTTTATTTTACCTTTTATTTATACAGGTTTTTCTCATTGAGATAACATCTCTTTTCCAAGAGAGACCTGGTCCAATAGCAGCAGGGGGACAACGTTTCAGACAAAACAACTTACATACACTAACACAACATTAAACAAAACTCTAAACACACATACAGAACAACAAAAACATTTAACATAAAAAACACTAAAGTTTTGACTAAAAACAGCTGGCCTAAAGACAATTACACTCTTCTATGATATATACATCGATCAAGTGTTTAAACTCCACCAACGAAACTAGATCATCAAATTTTAAAATGTTTTCAGGACTAAAACTATTTCTACCATGACCTGTTCTAATTTTTGGTACTTTTAGAAGCAAATGAGAATGGGACCGTAATTGATATTTATTTACCGACCTGACTAAAAAATAACAGAGATAAAATGGCATTGTACCCAATATGGCCTTAGAAATCAGTGTATACTAGTGTTTAAGCCTACGCAAGGTCAATGACGACCAGCCAACGGCGCTGTAGAGACCACAATGATGTGTTAGACGTTTTTGATTTGTAATTAACCTGAGGGCTGCATGATACACTGAATCAAGTGCTCTCAAGGTAGTGGTTGAGGCCTGCATATATATAACATCACTAAAATCTAAAACCGTCAGTAATGTACATCGTACCAGCTCCTTCCTGGCCTCAAAAGAAAAACAAGCCTTATGCCAGTAATAAAAACCTATTCTCAGCTTGAGCTTCCTTATCAAGTTCTCTACATGCACAGTGAAGCTCAGCTTTTCATCAACCCACACACCAAAATATGTGTACACTTTAACTTGCTCTATAGTATGTCCAGCCAATGTAGCAATGACATGATTAGTAATATGCCTGGCATTTGAAAATACCATGCATTTAGTTTTACCCGAATTTAGAACCAGCTTTAAATCATACAGATTCTGTTGTATGATGTTAAATGCTCTTTGGGCATTTTCAAAAGCTAAAGATAAACTACTACCACTTGAATAAAGAACAGTATCATCTGCATAAAAATTTACATCTGCTGTTTCTATAAGATCCCCAATGTTGTTGATATACAAAATGAACAACAGTGGGCCCAAAATAGAACCTTGCAGAACACCTGAGCACATCTCTATGGACTCAGATTTACAACCATCCGCCATTACACATTGTGTACGATTTGATAGGTAATTTATAAACCAATCTAGAGCATGACCAGTAATTCCACAACATTTTAACCTTTGCACTAACACAGCATGGTCCACGGTGTCAAAAGCCTTCGACAAATCAATAAAGACAGACACACAATGTAACTTCTTATCAAGAGCACAGTGGATGTCATTTAAAACCTTAAATGTTGCTGAAACAGAGCTAGAGACACCATATTTTATGACAAAGAACTTACAGTTTATATGTCCTCCATCATTAGCAACTGTAATTCAATTTCTAGGGTAAATTTGTTTAAATTTAATAGGCTCGAGAACAGAATTACCACAACATTACTTTTGTACCTGTCGGCAGGGCGGGAGTAACAGCTGGCGAGAAGTGCACAACATCGCTCTTATCTCCATGTTTCTGGTTTCTAATGCTTGTACTATCAGCCATAATTTCATGTTTGTGTCGATTTGAATAATTAATGCTATAGGTTCAACATTTATGAAAATAAACCATGTGTCAACATCACAATGGTGAGCAACCACAATATTTTGGCTTACAATAGTTTACATTGTGTTACTTTCATCCCACCCGTCTCTTCTGTAATTTCTCCCAGGCTAACACTCAAGACTAGCTAGCATGATACTCGAAACCTCGCTCAAAACTACTTTTTTTTTGTTGCAGGGAGTTGGTCCTCCACATTAGGAACTTCACTGCCTCATTCTAGCTTCTGAATTATCTGAGAAAAAGGGCTTGTTACTTTCGCACCGTGTTACTTTTGTCCCAGCTCTCCCCTATTATATGTTGTGTTTCATATGGTTTGTATTCATTTGTGGATGTCCATCATCCATTTTGCATGATATGTTACGAATTACAATTCGTATGATATTTACAAAGTTGTGAAACGTACAATATGTTACGAATTTGCAAAACGTATGATATGTTACAAATTTGCAAAACATATGATATGTTACAAATTCTAGCTAGACGAGTCTTGTGGGGCCTGTGGGAGTCCTAGAGCAACACATGTACGTGTTCCTGAGTCTCACCTTTCCACATAGGTGTTATATTATTGTGTAGCCCAAACTGTTTGGACGCTACAGACAGAAGTTGGCAGATCGGCTGTACCAACTTCAGACGAGTCCCAAGATGCTTGTGGGGGGTCGTAGAGCAAATGAAAACACTATAGAGTTCGTGGGAGTCTCATCTTTCGGATACAAACCGTTCGGACGCTACAGACGATTTTGTGAGAAGGCTGATTTTCAGGATGTGTCATGGTCTGACAAACACAACTCTAGGTCGGTCACATCGGCGGATTCAGTGATTTGAGACGCATCCAATGCAAAAAAAACATATATCTAGCTTAGTGGTTAGAGCGTTGGGCCAGTAACCGAAAGGTTGCTGGATCGACTTCCCGAGCTGACAAAGTAAAAATCTGTCATTCTGCCCCTGAGCAAGGCAGTTAACCCACTGTTCCCCGGGCGCTGTGGATGTTGATTAAGGCAGCCCCCCGCACCTCTCTGATTCAGAGGGGTTGGGTTAAATACAGAAGACACATTTAAGTTGAATGTATTCAGTTGTACAACTGACTAGGTTTCCCCCTTTCCTTAAACCGACAGATTTTTATTTTATGGTAATTCGATTTCAGCAGGGGCACGGACATCAACTCTAGTTGGGTATCCCTTTGGAGCGCAACATTACGTTCCTAAAAAATATGCCTACATTGGGCATGCCTATACATTTGGCAATTGAAGCCATCTAGGGCTTATGTTAACTTTGATTGTGTTCGATGAAAACGATAGGCCTTTCAAACGTTGTATGCAACGTTGTATGCAACATTATCGGCAAGTGACTTGATTGATACCTACTGTGCCAAAGCGATTTAGAGTTGTTCATCTGAATATACATTGAAATAACCTGATATAGGTAATTAAATAATGGAAAGAAAAACATGTTTATTTAGTTCTAAGTATTTAGCCATGTCATGTGAAATAGGCCTCGTGAAATAATTGTAAAAAGTGCAAGAGATAAGGCCTACTGTTGCATGTAGGTTTAGATTATTTATGGATTGATCCTATCAAAACAGAAATATCAAAACATTATTTTAGCAATTCCATGTGGCGCAGGAACCACTGACTCGCTGTATTTAAAAAAATAATCAACACGTGCTGGTAGCAGGTGGCAGGCAGGTAGCCAACGGATAAGAGAATTGGGGCAGAAACTGAAAGGTCGCTGGTTCGAATTCCCGAGCAGACTACGTAAAAAACTAAAATATATAATTCTGTTGATGTGCCCTTGACCAAGGTACTTAACCCTAATTGCTCCAGTAAGTCACTCTGGATAAGAGTGTCTGCTAAATGACTAAAATGCTAAATGAAAAAAATACTGGTAACTCTCAACTGGTTAGGACAGCTGATGAGGTGTCCATTTTGTATGATTCTGTGTGTAAATCCGAGACACTTCATTTAGTATGAAGTGTTAGTTTTGTATGAATTAATTTGTGGATGTCCATCACCCATTTTGTATGATATGCTAGGAATTAAAATTCGTTTTACATTTATGTTACAAATTTGCAAAACGTATGATATGTTAAACATTTTCTAAACGTATGATACAGTATGTTACAAATTTTAGCTAGGTGGCTAACGTTAGCTAGCTCGCTAATGTTAGCTATGCTAAGGGTTAAGGTTAGGGGAAGGGTTAGCTAACATGCTAAGTAATTGCAAAGTATCTAAAAAACAGTAAGTAGTTGAAAAGTTGCTAATTAGCTAAAATTGTCTGTGATAATATTCGAACTCGCAACCTTTAGGTTGCTAGCCGTTCACGTTATACGTCAACCCATCCACCCCGATCAAGCACTCTACTTTCGTTTTTGCCTTAAGTAACCATCTGTCTTATGTAACCATACGAAACGTAACATATCACACTAAATGCTCCGAGACCAGATTGGAATCCCAGAAGTCTAGGAGATCTCCACCAAAGCCCTATGCCCTCCTTACCATTTCTCCATGACAGATGACCTCTCATGCTCTACTGTCCCCCAGGGCAGGCTGCTAATCTCAGTCCATCCCCTTAGCCCGTCATTGCTAAGACACGGAATTAACAACACACATTTGATGGATGAACACCAATTGAACTGAATGAACAGGTTAACTGTGAGGCTTAACCCACTATGTACACATGCACAACCCACACACTTATCCCAGGTTTAAGACTCCACAGGGATGAAAGGGTGGGAAATAGAACGATGGTCAAAAATAGACATGGGTTCAACACATCTACATGTGCTGTATTGGCTATGCGTTTATGTGTGTGTCTGTGGCTCTGTGTGTGGTGCATTCCTGCAGCGTGGTGATGACAGTCTTGGGGCTGGAGGACAGGGCTTAGGTCAGAGGGGGCTGGGCTCAGCTGAGGAGTAGAAGGGGCTGGGTGGTAGAGGGGGCTACAGCTCTCTGGGTCTGGTTCCTTGGATGGTGCTCTACTCTGCCTCTGTCTGGATTGTGAGAGGTCCTGGAATAGCTCTGTGCTGCTGGCCTGGCAGAGAGAAGCAGCTGGTCCGCTAGCTCTGCTGATCCCTGCCTCTCCCTGACTGAAGGAATCCCTGCTATTAATGGAACATTATTACAAAGCACCATGGGACTATAGCAGCATTACAAAGGGTAACCCCATCATTGGCCAAGCTAAATCCTATTCAATCTTTGTGATAGAAAACTGAATTCAATAGACTAATGGAGTTGAGCCAAAATTATGTGGCCTGGCCTGGCCAAGCTCCAGGTCCAGCCACAGTGTCACAGACGCTCTGGCACTTTGTTCGTCTACTGTATGTAGAAATCTGATGTTAGGTTAACCTCTTGAGATGAAGCGTTGGCATAAATCAATTCACTATTTTTCTGCCTTTGTGTGTTTTTTATTAAAATTCCACCTTTAACCTTTGTAGCATTTGGTGAATTTGATCAACTTGGGTACCTTGTAGACTTGTCAGAACACGTTCAGTTGCACTTAGACATAGTGGAAGTTTGTGAAACCAGCGTTCTGTCTCTCTCTCCTTGTGGTTGTGGGCTCTGCCTCACAGGTTAGTTGATATTCAGTGAGAGATGTAATTATTATCTAACAGGGCCTGTAGGGCACTGGTAGTGATTGGCACCAGTTAGTGGGGTTTGGCAGCAGCCCTTGCCAATCCAATCACTGTAATCCGGTGAAGGGCCAGAGGGCAATGAGCAGCGGCAGCCAGCACAGTCTAGCCCTGCGTAGCCTAGCCTTGCCTAGCCTAGCCCGGCTTAGCTCAAGAGGCACAGAGTGGCAGAAACAACATGGGCATGCACTGTTTGGCAAAGCCATGCAGAATCCCCAGCACAGATTTGGAAATATACTGTAGAAAGTCCTTGTTTGAGAAGCAAATCTTCCCCAATACAATATTCAACTTCCTTTATTAGTATTCATATCAACACCGCAAGCATACTGTCTCATAGCAGATGAGAAAAGAATGTTCACAGCTTGACGGTTTGGCTATGCATGACTGGACCTGAAATAAAACATGTCCTTACCACACTAACAGTTTTCTCAGGAACAGCTTGGCTAAGTGCCTCGACAAACACTTTGAACAGTTTGAGGAAAACAAATCAGACTTTCATGCAAACTCACACAATCTCAGTCAGAGAATGCAAAGAGAGAAATGAGGAAAGACACAGTGTGGCAGGCACATCATGGTCAGGTTGACTGTTATATGTTTATTAAAATGCCAATGCGAGTCTACAAAGTCTCCATCCGTTTCAGATAAAGGGCCAGTCTAATATATCAGTCCTGTCATCACTCACCTGGCTCTGAACATTTCTGGCCTTTTAAAAGGGGTTGCAAAGCAAGATTAGCCTCACTTGGCTCGCGAGTTTACATGAATGGTTCACTACCACGGAATCAGCGCAGAGGTAATCAGTCTGGTACTGTAATTACAAGGCTAAAGCAAGATCTCATCATATCAAAAGGTCTGATTGGCCAATTAACATTGACATTCAAAGGAGTGGAGCAGCAATGATGAGGTACATTACTGGACCTGGCATTCAGAACTAACAGGTGAGCCATAGGGTGCATTGCTATCCAGTATAGCAGAGTATTGTACCTGTCACTCACTCTGTCTCCTGGCAACAGCTCAAAGCCACCTGGATAGACAGGGAGTTCATGGGGGTCTTTATTGAGATGAAGGCTCTTTTTATTTGCAGCTTTTGTTTCCTTGCTAGGTAAAACACACTTGGTTATCGTAAACCTGAAACTTCATGCAGGACGGAGGTGTTTGCAGCATCCCTTTAAAGATGGAATCTGCAGTAGGGGAAACAGCACCACTGACCACCCCACGGCCGTTGTTATTGTTTTTCTTTTGTTGACGAAGCGGAGGTGAGGAGCGTTGTGTAACCTGGTAAAAAAAATCCAGTACTATTCTGCTGCATTGATGTCTGAGGGAAAAAACTGTGTTGGTTGTTTGCAGTAACTTCTTTGTTGTTGTAATATCGCAAACAGACATGCCAGTCTGTTAGCCATTTCTGTACTAAGAAAATGAAACATTTAAACCAAAGATGAACATTGTGTGTGACTTCAAATATATACATTTATACACTTGCCATTATAATAGAGGTGATCTTTGTGCAATGGATGCATGTTAACTAGGATGTCAGTGTGTGGGAACATATATTGAGGGTCGGGGTTGGTGCCCATCAAAACATACGGGTAAAATTATTTGGTGAAGTTTATATAAAGGTATCCAAAACCTTTCCACAGCAACAACTCCAATCAAGCCCTTGTTATCCTATCCTTATACAGTACAAACTGTATATTTACATAAATATGTATATTTACATTTGTCCAATAGATCAGTTCTAGTACTGTACAAGCCATTATAAGTTGTTACAATTAAAGTAAATGATATGGTAAAGAAACCCACATGTAGACATAAGTATAGGTAAATAAAGGCACACAAACAAACAAATACACAATCAAAGTCCCACATGGGACCATATAAAACATGTACAGTGTGCTCGGTGACTATTGACAGAAGGCATAATCAAACACAAACTAAGTAACAAATAGAGAGAGCCCAGAGAACATGGCAGTTGGCTTTGGGTGTGGACAGGTGAGGAGAGATGATGTCTGTGTTGGGCCTGATTACATTCTTAAGTTCAGCACTGTTTCTGAACTTTACTGTTCATGACCTAAACCTAGGGACCACAGGAGAACCAAGAGAGTAGTGGGACATATAGCTGACCACATCTGACGGTCAACTGACCAGGCAGTCCAGTGAACCAGAGAGGAGGAGGCAGTGAGGACAAAGCAGAGGTAAAGGCAGCAAGGGAGAGAGAGAGAGAAATGCAGACATCCTACATCGCACAAACACAGCCATGCAGTCCAGCTCCCGCTAACTAACAGAGAGCAGCTGGGGAAAAGCCGCAGGTAGGCTGGTGAGCACCTCCTCTTGTTCTCCTTCTCATCCTCCTCTACCTGCTTTTCCTTCTTGTGAATGCTCCCCACCTCTCTCCAGTGCTCAGTGGCGTCATCAGCGGAAGGGAAGGGGGTCTCAGAGTTGGTGTCATGGTAACCCCAAGGCAGACAGAAGGGTGATGAGGGTGATGGTGATAGCTGGGTGGTGTGTTGGGGTGTGGCCCGCGGCTTTCACAGCTACCTGTGGAGGGGGTTGAATGGTAGGGACCTGGCGTGGGGGCTCCCTGGCTCCTGGGCTCTTCCCCAGTGGAACACCAGCAGTGGCCATGTCCACTCTCTCATTCTCATCTGGGGAGAGAAACAGAGAGAGATACCAGATAGAGCTATTGCTGTTACATCAAAGAGGTACAAGGGGAAAGAAAGAGAGGACAGAACGATTAAGACAGAGGGAGTGAGGTATCCTAACACAGACACACACAAACCTGTTGAAGGAGATCTACAAAACCTGAGATCATTTGAAACTCGCTACTGACAGATAATACACCCACAAAACAAGGAGACAAAAACGAATGTTTACAGTAAATTTGTGAGAACAACTCTGTCAAAGATTAACCCTACTTGGTTTCATGAGTTTCGTGGATTTATCACCCCGCAGCTTTGAATCAAGGGTGAGCTGTGGTGAGTAAATCACTGAGACAGTAACGGGACTGATAGTGGTATATAGTGAATGTAATGACAGTTAACAACATGAACCTGACAGCAGTTACAGCTAAAGCCAGTTAATGATCCACAGACATACAAGCTCCTGTGTGTGTATGTATATTATGCAAGAACACACACAAAGTATTTAGATATTTATTTGCATAGGCCTATTGCTTTTAGTCAGATGGCCGTCCACAAATACACATACTGTACCAGTCAAAAGTTTGGACACGCCAACTCATGCAAGTGTTTTTCTTTATTTTTATTATTTTCTACATTGTGTAATAATAGTGAAGACACCAAAACTATGAAATAACACATATGGAATCATGTAGTAACCAAAATATATTTTATATTTAAGATTCTTCAAAGTAGTCACCCTTTTCCTTGATGACAGCTTTGCACACTCACCAGCAAAGCACCCCCACATCATCACACCTCCTCCTCCATGCTTGTGGGAACCACAACATGCGGAAATCATACATTCACCTACTCTGCATCTCTCAAAGACACGGCGGTTGGAAACAAAAATCTCAAAGTTGGACTCATCAGACCAAAAGACAGATTTCCACCGGTCTAAATGTCCATTGCTTGTGTTTCTTGGCCCAAGCAAGTCTCTTCTTATTGTTGTCCTTTAGTAGTGGTTTCTTTGCAGCAATTCGACCATGAAGGCCTGATTCATGCAGTCTCCTCTGAACAGTTGATGCTGAGATGTGTCTGTTACTTGAACTCTGTGAAGCATTTACTAGGGCTGCAATTTCTGAGTCTGGTAACTCTAATGAACTTATCCTCTGCAGCAGAAGTAACTCCGGGTCTTCCTTTCCTGTGGCGGTCCTCATGAGAGCCAGTTTCATCATAGCGCTTGATGGTTTTTGCGACTGCACTTGAAATTTTCCGCATTGACTCACCTTCCTGTCTTAAAGTAATGATGCACTGTCATTTCTCTTTGCTTATTTGAGCTGTTCTTGTCATAATATGGACTTGGTATTTTACCAAATAGGGCTATCTTCTGTATACAACCCCTACCTTGTCACAACACAACTGATTGGCTCAAAGACATCAAGAAGGAAAGAAATTCCACCAATTAACAAGGCACACCTGTTAATTGAAATGCATTCCAGGTGACTACCTCATGAAGCTGGTTGAGAGAATGCAAAGAGTGTGCAAAGCTGTCATCAAGGCAAAGGGTGGCTATTTGAAGAATCTCAAATATAAAATATATTTAGCACTTTTTTAGTTACTTCATAGTTTTGGTGTCTTCACTATTATTCTACAATGTAGAAAATAGTAAAAATAAAGAAAAACCCTTGAATGAGTAGGCGTGTCCAAACTTTTGACTGGTACTGTACATATACACAGGTGTGCGCGAGTGTGAGGTAAGTTTTAATCAATCAGTGTGTCTCCCTGCCCAGGCGAGGTCCTTAGTAGAAGCAGGCTGGAGGCTTGGTTTGTCCTCAAAGAGAGTTGTTGTTCCAGCAGATACACAACATATGTCTGGAGAACACACTCCAGGTGCCCCTCTTCTGCTCAACGGCACTATGTGTGTGTGTATGTGTGTGTGTGTGTATACGTGTATACGTGTGGTGATGTACTGGTGTCGGCTGGCATGCATTTCACTCCCTGACAAAACCTCTTCCTGCTCCCAGGAGTGTTGGCTGAGCTAAATGAGTGGATTAAGACAGTAAAGGCATCACAGACAGCCGAGGGGAGAAACAGAGCACAACAGACACGTCCTCTCACAATGGCCATTGTACTCACACTACAATAGACAAAGGAGCTCTTTATCTGCCATTGCAATGAGGTGAGCTGTATATGATCATTACAAAATCATTATCGGAGATGAACAAACAGCCCCAATAGGCCTATTGACTTTAGCGATTGTATTGGCAGGATTTGCACATCCCAATGTGTTTGCCTGAATGTTTACAGACGTCTTGGTGAATGTAAATCTGTGCATGAGAAAATCAGTGTGGGTCCTCAACAGATGATTTAATAGCGCCAGAATGTTTAGTCACTCTGCATCTGTCCTGGATTTCATACCATCTCAGTCACTGGCTATGAGGAAACTTATATTCTCTGGAGAGTCAGGCTCATTTTCATTCAATCTGCACTGGGACAAGCAGCACAAACACACAACTCTGTATGTGTGTTTGTGTGTGCACATGCATATGTAGAGGTGTGTGGGTGTATGCGTGCATGTGTGTGTGTGTTTAGAGGTCAGGGGTAATTGAGACAGTTTAGGGAGGAGGACATGACAGAGGATAGTGGTAGAGCAGTAGAGCTGGTGGTAATGGTGTCTACCCGTCTACATGCCCTACAGCACCGCTGTCTCCTAGCAACGCAGGTTGACGTTTATTGTCATGAGTCTTACCCTGGAGGCAGAACTGAGCGGTTTCCGCAAGATGGGCCAGCTACAAAGTACAAAATTGGCTATATCGCTAAATTTAATGAAAACAAAAGCTTAGCTTAGGGTTTAAGGTTAGCGTTAGGCATTACAGTTAGCAGTGTGGTTAAGGTTAGGGTTAAATCAGATTTTAGGACTTTGTGGCTGTGCCAGCTAGTGACCACTCTGCAGAGCCGCCTCCAGTACATGAGTCATCTTAATAAATGCCAAACTGCCCTAGCAGCCCCAGAACATGTCACTCACTGGGGATAGAGTGGAGACACACAGCCAGTTGGTGAGTGATGAGCAATGCCCAGAGTCCCCATGCTAATAAGCCCATTTAACCTTTCCAAGAAGAGGTTAATGTGTGCGTGTGTTTGTGTGTGTGTGTGTGTGTATGACGTTGACATTTCCAGAAATCTTCAGTGCCGAGGTCCATAGGGATAATATCAGGAATTGCTCGAAAAAAAGTCTGTGTCTGTGTCTATGTCCATGTATACAGTGAATATGAGATGTGAATGTAACAGAGTTGACGATTTCATCTTAAATCTTACCATAAATCCCATTGTGACAGGGGCAATGGAAGCTTTTAGTGCGCAACAGGGAGTGGCAATTGAATGCAAGCTTCACACATTTTGCATTGTTAAAACATTCTAGACTGTTTATCTATGGGTAACAGGGTTAACGTGTTATATACTCGACCCGCTCAGTTGTCCACCACAAAACCAGAAAATGATGTCAAAATGATGAATCTTGGCACTTTAGCAAGTCTTTATTAATGTAAAAAAATCCGGATTTATTCAATTCTCAATGTGATCTATATTAAAGGGGCACTTCATTGAATATAACATTCAATATTGGCCCACAATTTCTACTTAAAATATTAAAGGAACACAAAAAGCAATAATTTCTTGGAAAAACCCTGCTATGAATATGAACCTTTTATTGTAATGTGTGTAATTTGAGGGTGTACTGTATTGGAATGAGTCTGTCCCAGTTACTATGAAAGGCTGTTACAACACAGTGTGAAGGGTTAGTAGTGAGACACAATCAGGGACACTGCCAGGTTTGATGTATGCATCCTGAATTGTGGCCAGACTACGTGTCTGATAGAGACGTCAGCTCCTGCAGATCTGGGCTGAGGAAAGAGTCCCTCAGCTCTGCCTGCTTTCAGCTTGGGCGTCGTGGGGGTTGGCGTATGCAAGGGGTTTGCAATGGGCAACAGCAGGGGCTCTCGAGCATGGTGAAGGGAAATAAATCACCCAGCCGGGAGACATCGCCGTGACAACCCAGAGGAATTCGCCCAGCGAGCGGAGCCAGACAGGGTGAAATATGGAGGAGATCTCAGACCCAGCTGCAGATGCTTGCCTCCCTGCCTCTGCCTGGCTTCAGCAGAGCACATGGCTTCCTCTCTCACACAGACATGTTCATGAGAGGAGGAACACCATGCTCCATCAGGATTTCTGTTTGTCACAATCTTCACTTGACTGATGAGCTAATTTTATACTTACAGGCCATTCCTCGTGGTCTTTGGCTGAATAGAAACATGTACGCTAATCAGCTGGAGACCAGTTTCACCTGGACTGCCCTTGTTTTGGATACAGTAACAGTTGTGTAACACTCAGATTTTTGACAAAGCAGGAATCATAAATATGGCAAATGGCCAAAAAACAGGGGTTGGCAGGGCAGGAATGTCATTAACACAAAGGAAGGACGTGTGGTGTGTGTGCCACTCCTAACCACCTGAGCGAGGGCGTGGCGCTTCAGTGTCACACTATAACAAGGCAACAGTCACCATTGCGGTCGGAACATGTGACAACGTCCCGTCGGTGGGTGGGTCAGGACGTTGTGAGATCAGACATGGGGAATTGAAACCCCCCCCAAGGCCAGAGGCATCAGGCCAGTCAGTCATTAACCTGCTCCAACCCAGGGGAGGAGCAGTCAAACCCCACACAGGAGGAGAGGGGTGGACACCCCATTTTCTCACCTTCAGTGACAGCTAGTGGGGGAATTCACCCAGCACTGTGCTGTGTGACTGTATGCTGGACAGGTGTGTCTTGGAAATGCCCCGTGACAACAAACAGGAGATGCAGCATGTCAGGGCTAGAACACAGGCAGGATTCAGATTGGCTGAGGTGAGGTCACCTTAATTATAGTTTACCATGCTGATGCAGTCTGGCGGCCCTTTATGTGGAAAACACCAGTCTTATAATTATCAATACGCACATACACATACCAGGACATAAGATACGGGCTGGGGTTTCAGTGTGTGACACATGCAAACAGTGGTCTGAGCTCCTGCCAGAGACCTGTGTGGTACCGGTAAGGGAGCATCCTTTGTGCCATGTCTGAGACTGCTGATGGATATGAGGAGGGAGGATTGAGGTGTGGACTGTGAAGGGATGAAAGATAGTGTGAGAGAAGCAAGGGGTTTTCCATAGACTTGTTAGACATAGACAGACATAACTCAACCACTCAACACATGGAATATTCAGATATGGCATTCCTGAGATTCTTAGAAGCGGTACTAACACTCAGATTGCACATAGTGTACAGTCCTAGAGATTCTCTCATTACAACGACTATTACCATCTACATAGTTGAGGCTGTACCAGATATACAGACAGTAGAAGAGAAAACACACGCGCGTGTGCGAAAACACACACACACACACATTTACCCATTGATGTGATGTGACCTTGAGTGGGGTTGGAGGGGGGCAGGGGGGTAAAGGTATCCCTGTATTTCCAGCTGAATCAGTAATGAGCATTTCATTACCTTGGCCAATATCCTTTAGAGAGGACTGGCTGCACACACAAAGAAATGAGGCAGACTGGCAGACACTACAGAGCTGCTTCTCTCTCAGCCTTTCAGTACAGTATCTTTCTCTCTCTATCTGAAACAGTATATCTCTCTAGTGATCACGCTACTGTCTCACCAGGAAAACTACCTTGGAGTAGTTTGGGAGGCCATTTAAGATGGAAAATAATTATGCTAAAGCATACATTTGTGTGATAGCACATTAACTTGTTTGAGTGCTCATGTATACTGTAGATGACATAGGCTAAGTATGGGTTGCTGCTGGGAAAGTAGTCTGTGGCTGAGAGGCATCTCCACTGGCCAATCTTAAAACCTACAGTACTACAGTAGTGCTTTTCCTGGTAATGATGATGATGATGATCCACAGACAGAGAAACTCAGGGAACAGGATATCCATATTAGCCCACGGCACTGGATAAACCTTGCAATTTAACTGTAACTGACACACATTCCTCTTCACAGTCCAGGTGTAAACACACACACACACAATGCTGATATAAAAACGATGTGGCAGAATTAAATAATGTAACGTTTTGTAGAGGTACATGCAAATACAAAAAAAGAGTGGGCATGTTCATCACTGTCACTATGTTAAACGTAGAGGCAGACAGTACATTACCCATCTTCCCTGACTGTCCTGTCAGTAGGGTTATAAATATTGTCAGCAACAATGTGATGGAGCTTTGGCACAGAGGCCGACCTCTAGTACATCAATCAATATCAATTACATCCTCTATCACACCTTTACTTCAACACCTAGAACCAGACAAACATATATCAAAACAAGGCTGCCAGGTGAGGTGAGGTGAGGTGTGTATATCCTCCCTCCCCACTAGGTGAACACAGAAAGTTTGACCTTAAAATGAGCCAATTTCCCTTCCCATGTCTGCCTGTGCTTAGCTTAGGTTTAATTGGCTGTATAACAATGAACACTCATTCACACAGCCCAGCAATGAAATAGAGCCACACAAACAGACAAAGGAAAATTGAAGCCACATAGCCTACAACCACACTCATCCATACATACATACTGTATGGACCCAAACGTACATTGCATGGTCAGGATCAACCTGTTTCGCTCTCCATCTTTCTCTCACAACACATCTGACACATGCACATACACACACGCACACACACTGGCAGTGCAGGGAAGGGTTGTGTTACACTGAGCTGCAGATTTCACCCTCAGCAACTATTTATCAGGCTCCGGAGCTGAACAATCGCATAGAGTTACAGATTGAGCATGGAATCAGAGGAAGGAGCCAGACTCATATAGGCCTTATTATTCTAGCCTCCAACCACAGCATCTCTTTATCAAACAAATGATATTCATTTCTCTCCTGATGATTCACCTTCATCAAGGTGAAACACTGGCCACTGGCTTAATTTATACAATCCTCACTAGCTGTTGTATAAACACGTTCAGTGCTCTATTCACCATACCTTAATGGGAAAACTGAACTACTACAGTATACAATTATCAGAAGAGGCTGGTGGGAGGAGCTTTAGGAGGACGGGCTCATTGTAATGACTAGAATGGAATTAATGGAACGGAGTTAAACATGCTGTTTCCGCCTCCCGAGAGGCGCAGCGGTCTAGGCACTGCATCGCAGCGCTTGAGACGTCACTACAGACCCGGGTTCGACCCCAGGCTGTCACAGCTGGCCATGACCGGGAGACCCCTGAGGCGGCGCATAATTGGCCCAGCGTCATCCGGGTTAGGGGAGGATTTGGCCGGGCGGGATTTCCTTGTCCCATCGCGCCCTAGCAACTCCTTGTGGCGGGCCGGGTGCCTGCAAGCTGACTTCGGTAGCCACATTGGTGCGGCTGGCTTCCGGGTTAAGCGAGCAGTGTGTCAAGAAGCAGTGTGGCTTGGCAGGGTCGTATTTCGGAGACTGCATGGCTCTCGACCTTCACCTCTCCCGAGTCCGTATGGGAGTTGCAGCGATGGGACAAGACTAACTACCAATTGGATATCATGAAATTGGGGAGAAAAAGGGGTAAAAGTAAAAAAATTTAAAAAATGCTGTTTCCATATACTGTATGTTTGATACCGTTCCATGGTTTACAATGAGCACGTCCTACTATAGCGCCTTCCACCAGCCTCCTCTGATTAAGATCATTCCCAATTAAGAAAGGCCATATTCACCCACTCTTGCATCACTAAAAACTTCAACATGAATCTCAGCTAACATCCTCACCACCAACCCATCTTCCACTCATATGTTGCACAAACAAATGTGTACATCAATTGATAGAAATCCTTTTGAAATGTCTGTGTCAGTATATCTTAAATTTGGTTTGGATCATATGCATCTATCCAGTGTGTGGGTAGAAGGATCCCTTCTAGATGAGTAGTAACAGTGAGAGAGCACAGTGAATCTCTCATTCTTTAATGAGGGTTATTTCCCACCCCTGGGGTGCCATAGACGATGCATTACTGACACTGCACTCAATTAGACACTACACCTAGCACATTCAACCCAGCGACAAGCTGTTTACCACCATACACACACACACACACACACACACACCCCATTACTTTTAATTACAATCTCATGAACTTATTACTATCCAAAAACTTGTGAAAAAGCATCATATTGTCAGTCATCCGTCAGAAAGAGATACTGTATATGGTATATTGCCATACTGTAGCATAATTACTACGGTACAAGTCATATTGTAATCTGTCACTTGTACATGACATGTGGAACATTTTCACGATCAACTTCAAATAACTGCAAACCGTTTTTGTTGGAACAAGGTTTGGGATTTAGGCCGCATTTCGCTCCAGGCATGAATGTTAAAGCCTCCCCCAGGGATGAAGGAAAGCTCCCAGCTCATCTACTGTAGCCTACGTCCTATGTATGTCAGGAGATAAATGTATACTCTCATAAACACTGAAATCCAATGCAGATTTCACTGGAAGGCAACAGAACCAGAGCTGCAGCCACTGTCCGGCCAGTACATTTACGCTGTGTTAAAACAGGACTAAAGGAGCCAGAGGAACACTGGTGTTGGCAGTGACAAACAGACCCAGCCCCACTGACCCTGAATGTGAACAGTGAGTACACAGCACTGGGCCAGGGGTCTGCTATGTTCTACTCTGCCTAGCTCAGCTGCTCTCCATCTCTCCCCTGGGGCCAACTGGCCGACACTGCCACGGATATTATCAGCTAAGCACTTTAATTTCCCCTGGCCTTCCCCTTTATCCATGGGATCTGCCTGGAAGACCAGAGGGAGCACAAAATGGCTGCTGCTGCACTCCGTAGCAGATGTATGCATGGCAACACACAGAGAAAGAGAAACTGGCTTTCTAAACCAGAACACGCCCTTCAGTTGGACATGAGATACTGTTACTGTTTATTCTAAACTACAATTGATCGATTGATCTGCTTTGCCAAATGTGCAGACAGTGCGCTGCTCACCAGAAACATAATTGTGCACAAGGGGCGTTGTTACTGGGAACCTCAGCTCTATGTACTGTATTTATGAGGAAGGGGTTCAAATATGTCAACGGCCATGCTTTGCGAACAAGGTGAGGCTTATGTCTGACTGCTTTGATGTGTTTAGTCAAGCAGAGTTCCTATGTTCCTCCTCCCATTGTAATAACCACGGTTACAGTATGTGTATTTTATTCCATGCATATTAAATCCTCATTCTTTCTGTGAATGGTGGCAAATAACAGCCAATCAAAACGGGGATACACATCAGCATCTTTTGCCTGGCGAAGAACCTCATTTGTCAGGAATTTTACATTTGCCTGGGCGTGTTTTTTTTTTTTTAAGGCCGCCACATTAACGCAACCGACCAGCCTCAGCCTCACATCACCGTGGGAGACTAATAGGCCATGCAATGAGTTCATTTCCTCAGCTGCCTTCATAAGCAGACATTTCCATCTCAATTTAAACTTTGAGAGAGGGAGTTGCATGAAAGGGATCCGAGACAACAACATTAGAAACACACGCACATTAAATATGAAAGACCAGACAAAGCACTCGTCTAGAGTGTGGTATCCTGATCTTGCATTATTCTATCAAGGAGAGAGAGTGATAGAGTAGAGGATAGACTAAGGTAATGTAAAATATATCTACATATTTTTGGACTAAAATAAACATTTTGCCTGCTAATCAATAGGACATCAATCATTTCTCAATCAATCAAAACTCTAAATAAATTACAAATGTACACATCAATATTTTACCATTAAGTTTAAAAGAACTGTTCAATCCCTAGATGAAAAACAAAAAAAGTATATGTTCCTACAACTCCCCCCATAGTGAGTTTTTGTTCATCACAGTGTCACTGAGGTAAGCGATGTCCCTCTGTAAGTGAAAGATGTTTTCTGAAACAAGGCTAGTGAAGACATTGGGTCAGATATTGTAGGTTATGAGAGTTGTGACTGTTTAAGAATGGTTGACTATTTGCTTCCGTTTGTGTTCTTTTTGTTATGTTGTCCTTGAACGAGACCCTGGAGACCACGGACCACCTTGTATCCATAGCAACAGAGATTGTCCCCGGAAAAACCCAGATCATTCCTCTCCCGGAGCGGTGCATTTTGGGAATTCTGGAGGGGAGGATATGTTCCATTTCTCTGGGATGGTCATAATCATAGAAGGTGGATAAATTAATATGTCCTACTCAGCCTGTTTACCATTGAAAAAAAATAGTAAGTTCCGGTCTGCTTAACAGAGGCACCAAAGCATTAGCACCTGGGTCTGGTCTGCTTAGTTCATTGACTGTATATGAATTTTAATAAAATAGGGAGTGGGAAGTTTCGCTTCCTCTTCCGTCTCTGGTCCTAATTACATTAGCATTATTGACATTGCAAAGGGCGGACCTGTCTCAGCAAAGGAACTCTTGTTTATTTGGGATAAGAAAATCTATTTAGAATCCTAAAAGATTCCAGAATAAAAAGAGAAAGATTCTATCCCAGCCTCGGAGTGAAAACCTCATCCAAACAGACCAGGGGCTGGCTATCCATCTTGACCTCAATCATTTTCTAAGTAAAGAAAACATTCCTTTGATATTGAGAAACACATTATTAAAGCAGATTATCCATCACAGATCAAAGTGGTCAGTGACTCAGAGATTAACAGTGGCCAAAGCCCCACAGAATAATGGCCTCGCCTGCCCTTCTGCCCACAACTACACTAGCATTAAGCCAACAGCAGAGTGGAACCACATTGTCATCAAACAACAGCCAAACACCACTGCAGATTCACCACGACCAAGCAATAACTCATCATAGCACAACTATCATGACATCATGGGAGGACCAGGCCAATCTGACCAGGGTATCATTGTAGGATTAGGAGAAAACTTAATCTAGCTCAGAAAACAAAGATAGATACACTGTAGTGAGAGAGAGAAAGAGGAGAGAGATAAATAAAGAGAAAGATCTGTGATTCAATATTATCTAACATCCTGACACAGTGGAGCGTAGCTTTTCTGAATATCTCTCTTTGGGGAGCATGGAAAGTAACTCCGTGACATAGGCATAGTGCACTATGGAAGCTTTACTGTGAAATAATCAACATATCCCATTTTCCATTCTGTTACTGAGTTATGATGTAGCTTCACGTATACATACATACAATCATACATACAATCATACATACAGTACATACCTATGCTGGGGTAGAATTAGCTCAAAACAGGATGGATGCAAACCTCATTCGAAACCTCTCCTCTCAGTCTACCCTCTGTATCCCCTACACCACCATATTGGACGACCATTCTAGTCGTACCTGTACATCTACCGTATTACCCTGTTCTCTCTGTCCAACTATTAGTCTCTACTCTAGCTGACCTGTATAGCCTCCCATCCTCAGCCACCCCCAGTGTTATCTCACAGTGCCTCTCCCCTGTTCAGCTTCCATGTGATCCCACAGCACAATCTGCTTCCCTCAGCAGACGGAGAGATGGAGAGAGAGAGAGGAGAGAGAGAGGAAAGGCAAATGGGTAAATCCTCCTCAGCTCTCTCAGGATGCCCCTTCTGGCTCCATTTCGTGTGTGTGTATATGTGAAATGAGAGCACAGAGAGGATGGCCTACATTAAGCTTCTGTATGTGAACTTTAGGAGTGCTGACAGTGTGGGGAAGATTGTACCCATTCTGTCAATGCAAGTCCTAGTCCCAGTCTCACAGAGTCCCAGTCTCACACGAGTACAGAAGTACACACACCCTTACATGCTCACACACACATTCAGAGTGTGACAACAATTTATGAGAATCTGTCAACAGCACGTACCAGCTGTATCCAAATCTAACCTTTGGCTTTGACGGAGTGCAGAAGAGTAAAGTAGTGAAACAAGGCTCTTGCTTTCCAGCAGTCACACTACACTGAGCTACAACTCATTATGAAATTCAGCTTCCAGGGACTTAGCTATGGGAAATGAGCGAGATCAGTGCTCGCTGTGTGTTGTACGAGTTACATTAAGCCACAAACCATACTCATGAATACTCATTTAATTGTCATCGTCACAGCTAATCTCATTTGCAACCTTTACCCTGCTTGTTCACTGCTTTCCCTATTGAAGGGATTTGTAACCACTTGCAAAGATAACCATGTCCACTCATCATTACTCCCACTAGGTGTGTAGCATGCTGCAAACTCCCTTATCCTTCAAATGACTTTGAAAAGATTTTGTCTTCACCAGAAGGTAACAGTCACTATAATAGAAGATTATACTTCATATAGCAATATTCTAGCTTCTCTCTCCCATCTTTCCTGCGCTGTCGCTCTCCTTGCACTTTAAATGCGCCCTGGTTGAGCTGTGTTATGGAGGACTTGAGAAAAAGCTTTTACCGTCCTCTTCTGAAGAGCTCAGGCAGACTGCTGGAGCACAGCAATTACTAGCAGACAGACAAGTGTCATTTACCTGCTCCACAGATCTTAGAGCCACTGACTGAACCAGGGATCAGTGCATATCTCTCCTCTCTCACCTCTCGCTCTCCCCTTGTTCTCTCGCGCTCTTTCTAATGACCTGAATAGAAGAGACTGGGTGAACGAACAATCTGCAATCAGCTTCAAACCTTTTCACCTTTTGACACCTCTATTTTGGTGAAGTTGCTTTCACAAAGCCAGCTCATACAAAGAGAAAGTGTGTTTATGAGTCTGTGTACACAATAATTCACCCTTTGTATTGCAGTAGTGCTGATATACAGCCATGAGCCAGTTCTACCACAAAGCATAGAATAACAATTCAACTTGAAGTAATTGAAAGAAAAAAAATGACGTCCACAAATCAAATCAATCAGTATCCTACACTGAGGATAAACCCACACAAGACACTGGTACTTTTTTTATTGATGTGTTATTTCACTGACAGCTGTTGACAGCCTGTTCTGCTGACCATTTGCATATAGCAGAAGATAACATCATAAGGGGAAAGTATAGATATGGATTAATCTGAGAGGAAATGGCAGCTAACACACCCACAACATACTATATTGTAGTAGACTTGAGACACAGACAGGTTTCAATATTAGTCTCTGACATCTGACACAAGCAGCAGTCTCATCTACAGGGAGTCTGGTTGGCTGAGGTAGGAGAGAGTTAGGGGAGGGAGAGGAGGATCAATAGGCAGATGAGGAAAAGGAGGGGTGAGGGAATAAAAATGAATTAAAGAGGGGGGTTCTGACTCACCGGCAAAGTCTTCCTCTCCAGATCCCTGACATCCGTCCTCATCGTCACACTCTCCGCTTGCCTCTCCTCTCGTCCCACTGCCCGTCTCCACCCACGCCCCCCATTCTGTCGCCCAGCCCATCTGACCCTGCATCTCCTGCAACACACACACACAAACATAAGTCAAAGGTCAATTGGGGTAATCCTGTCTGAAAATAAGCCTCATCAAATTCTGTACTGTTCCACTGTTCAAAACCAAACATGATTTAAATGGACAGACGAATGCTAGAGCACACAATACATACTGGTCTGCTTACAAATCAAATCAATGTTATTTGTCACATGTGCCGAATACAACAGGTGTGCGCCGAATACAACAGGTGTGTGCCGAATACAACAGGTGTAGACCTTACAGTGACAGTTAATATGGACATAACACATGTGCATATACATCCGTAATAAAATTGCCCCTCCCCCCAAAAATGATGTGAAATCAAAAACGGCAATTATAAAATGTCAGCAAACTGGTAGACAATAGACAGAGCAATGATTTTAGCTTAGATGTTCTTCCCTTTCCAGCATTATTACATCTGACTGCAGGCAATGTTGATGAGCCAGTCTTCTGCAACAGAACATTGTGCTTGTCTGCATAATGTGATCTTGCGAACAATGCATTTGACACAAATGAATAAAGTATGAAAAATACACTTGTCCTCTGAATGGGAAGATTCACTTTTTCAGACAGCACAGATCAACGTTACGAAAACAAAATGAGGGGTTTCGTGTTGAACAAAATGTGACGATAAACAACTAGAGCCTAGTGTGCACTGTTCCAAATGTTGGTTCATCTGACAAGTGGGTAACATTTTACTTGACACCCGGTGTCATAACCCTGTCATAACCCTGTCATAACCGATATATTTACACCTGTTGTGACATATTGCATTATTTTATGGCTGGTTATGACACCTACATTAGTGTCAAAACCCAGATTTATTCAAATGAGTTTTCCCTGTCAAGAAGTCTCCATTTAAAAGTTTGTTTCTTAAATCCTTTACAGTCATTTTTTCATCATATTTTAAATAACTTGTAGAAAACACACTTTATTACACTGCCAAGAAGCATTCTGACCATCCTGTGTCACTTTACTTGGACTAAGGAAATACTCTTTATGACACTGTCAAGAAGCATTATGACCATCATAATCATATCAGTCAGATAGGCCTATCACGTACCTATCACAGCAATGTTTTGGGTTAGGGTGAAAACACAATGATTATCGGATCTTCCATACCAACATGCAAGAATGTATTGGTTGAAGAAGTATCAATAGTACTATACTGAACAAAAACTTAAAACGCAACATGTAAAGTTTTGGTCCCATGTTTCATCTCATAAATGTTCCATATGCACAAAAAGCTTATTTCTCTCAAATTTTGGGCACAAATTTGTTTACATCCCTGTTAGTGAGCATTTCTCCTTTGCCAAGATAATCCATCCACGGTGTGGCATAGCAAGAAACAGCATGATCATTACACAGGTTCACCTTGTGCTGGGGACAATAAAAGGCCACTTTAAAATGTGCATTGTTGTCACACACCACAACGCCACAGATGTCTCATGTTTTGAGCGAGCGTGCAATTGGCATGCTGACTGCAATTGGCAATGCTGACCCGCTAACTAGCTAGCCATTTCACATCCGTTACACTCACCCCCCTTTCAACCTCCTCCTTTTCCGCAGCAACCAGTGATCCGGGTCAACAGCATCAATGTAACAGTATAACTTTAAACCGTCCCCTCGCCCCGACCTCGGGCGCGAACCAGGGACCCTCTGCACACATCAACAACGGTCGCCCACGAAGCATCGTTACCCATCGCTCCACAAAGGCCACGGCCCTTGCAGAGCAAGGGGAAATCTACTTAAGTCTCAGAGCAAGTGACGTAACTGATTGAAATGCTAGTAGCGCGTACCCGCTAACTAGCTAGCCATTTCACATCCGTTACACAACCAGCCTCACATGTAACCAAGCCAGCCCAGGACCTCCACAACAGGCTTCTTCACCTGCGGGATCGTCTGAGGGGGGTGGGGGTACTGAGGAGTATTTCTGTCTGTGGGGAAAAACTCATTCTAATTTGTTGAGCCTGGCTCCCCAGTGGGTACACCCCTATCAAGTCATGTGAAATCCATAGATTAGGACTTTATTTATTTATTTTAAATGACTGATTTCCTTTTATGAACTGTAACTCAATAAAATGTTTTAAATTGTTGCATGTTGCATTTATATTTTTGTTCAGTATATATTCTATAGCAAAAAGGGCTCACCATTGATGTTGTCGCCCTTGGGGTTGTTACTATAGCAGATGATTTTGTTGCCCTTGGAGCTGTTACTATAGCAGAAGATGTTTCTGCCCTTGAGGCTGTTACTATAGCAGATGATGTTTCTGCCCTTGGGGCTGTTACTATAGCAGAAGATGTTTCTGCCCTTGGGGCTGTTACTATAGCAGATGATGTTTCTGCCCTTGGGGCTGTTACTATAGCAGAAAATGTTTCTGCCCTTGAGGCTGTTACTATAGCAGAAGATGTTTCTGCCCTTGGGGCTGTTACTATAGCAGATGATGTTTCTGCCCTTGGGGCTGTTACTATAGCAGAAGATGTTTCTGCCCTTGAGGCTGTTACTATAGCAGATGATGTTTCTGCCCTTGGGGCTGTTACTATAGCAGAATATGTTTCTGCCCTTGGGGCTGTTACTATAGCAGATTATGTTTCTGCCCTTGGGGCTGTTACTATAGCAGATGATGTTTCTGCCCTTGGGGCTGTTACTATAGCAGATGATTTTGTTGCCCTTGGGGCTGTTACTATAGCAGATGATTTTGTTGCCCTTGGGGCTGTTACTATAGCAGAAGATGTTTCTGCCCTTGGAGCTGTTACTATAGCAGAAGATGTTTCTGCCCTTGGGGCTGTTACTATAGCAGATGATTTTGTTGCCCTTGGGGCTGTTACTATAGGAGATGATGTTTCTGCCCTTGGAGCTGTTACTATAGCAGAAGATGTTTCTGCCCTTGGGGCTGTTACTATAGCAGATGATGTTTCTGCCCTTGGGGCTGTTACTATAGCAGATGATGTTTCTGCCCTTGGAGCTGTTACTATAGCAGAAGATGTTTCTGCCCTTGGGGCTGTTACTATAGCAGATTATGTTTCTGCCCTTGGAGCTGTTACTATAGCAGAAGATGTTTCTGCCCTTGGGGCTGTTACTATAGCAGATGATGTTTCTGCCCTTGGAGCTGTTACTATAGCAGATGATGTTTCTGCCCTTGGAGCTGTTACTATAGCAGAAGATGTTTCTGCCCTTGGAGCTGTTACTATAGCAGATGATGTTTCTGCCCTTGGGGCTGTTACTATAGCAGATGATGTTTCTGCCCTTGGAGCTGTTACTATAGCAGATGATTTTGTTGCCCTTGGGGCTGTTACTATAGCAGCTGATGTTTCTGCCCTTGGGGCTGTTACTATAGCAGATGATTTTGTTGCCCTTGGGGCTGTTACTATAGCAGATGATGTTTCTGCCCTTGGAGCTGTTACTATAGCAGAAGATGTTTCTGCCCGTGGGGCTGTTACTATAGCAGATGATGTTTCTGCCCTTGGAGCTGTTACTATAGCAGATGATTTTGTTGCCCTTGGGGCTGTTACTATAGCAGAAGATGTTTCTGCCCTTGGAGCTGTTACTATAGCAGATGATGTTTCTGCCCTTGGAGCTGTTACTATAGCAGAAGATGTTTCTGCCCTTGGAGCTGTTACTATAGCAGAAGATGTTTCTGCCCTTGGAGCTGTTACTATAGCAGATGATGTTTCTGCCCTTGGAGCTGTTACTATAGCAGAAGATGTTTCTGCCCTTGGAGCTGTTACTATAGCAGATGATGTTTCTGCCCTTGGAGCTGTTACTATAGCAGATGATGTTTCTGCCCTTGGGGCTGTTACTATAGCAGAAGATGTTTCTGCCCTTGGGGCTGTTACTATAGCAGAAGATGTTTCTGCCCTTGGGGCTGTTACTATAGCAGAAGATGTTTCTGCCCTTGGAGCTGTTACTATAGCAGATGATGTTTCTGCCCTTGGAGCTGTTACTATAGCAGATGATTTTGTTGCCCTTGGAGCTGTTACTATAGCAGATGATGTTTCTGCCCTTGGAGCTGTTACTATAGCAGAAGATGTTTCTGCCCTTGGGGCTGTTACTACAGCAGATGATGTTTCTGCCCTTGGAGCTGTTACTATAGCAGAAGATGTTTCTGCCCTTGGAGCTGTTACTATAGCAGAAGATGTTTCTGCCCTTGGGGCTGTTACTATAGCAGATGATGTTTCTGCCCTTGGGGCTGTTACTATAGCAGATGATGTTTCTGCCCTTGGAGCTGTTACTATAGCAGAAGATGTTTCTGCCCTTGGAGCTGTTACTATAGCAGATGATGTTTCTGCCCTTGGGGCTGTTACTATAGCAGAAGATGTTTCTGCCCTTGGGGCTGTTACTATAGCAGATTATTTTGTTGCCCTTGGAGCTGTTACTATAGCAGAAGATGTTTCTGCCCTTGGAGCTGTTACTATAGCAGATGATGTTTCTGCCCTTGGAGCTGTTACTATAGCAGATGATTTTGTTGCCCTTGGGGCTGTTACTATAGCAGATGATGTTTCTGCCCTTGGGGCTGTTACTATAGCAGATGATGTTTCTGCCCTTGGAGCTGTTACTATAGCAGATGATGTTTCTGCCCTTGGAGCTGTTACTATAGCAGATGATGTTTCTGCCCTTGGAGCTGTTACTATAGCAGATGATGTTTCTGCCCTTGGAGCTGTTACTATAGCAGATGATGTTTCTGCCCTTGGGGCTGTTACTATAGCAGATGATGTTTCTGCCCTTGGAGCTGTTACTATAGCAGAAGATGTTTCTGCCCTTGGGGCTGTTACTATAGCAGATGATGTTTCTGCCCTTGGAGCTGTTACTATAGCAGATGATGTTTCTGCCCTTGGAGCTGTTACTATAGCAGAAGATGTTTCTGCCCTTGGGGCTGTTACTATAGCAGAAGATGTTTCTGCCCTTGGGGCTGTTACTATAGCAGATGATGTTTCTGCCCTTGGGGCTGTTACTATAGCAGATGATGTTTCTGCCCTTGGAGCTGTTACTATAGCAGATGATGTTTCTGCCCTTGGAGCTGTTACTATAGCAGAAGATGTTTCTGCCCTTGGGGCTGTTACTATAGCAGATGATTTTGTTGCCCTTGGAGCTGTTACTATAGCAGATGATTTTGTTGCCCTTGGAGCTGTTACTATAGCAGATGATGTTTCTGCCCTTGGAGCTGTTACTATAGCAGAAGATGTTTCTGCCCTTGGGGCTGTTACTATAGCAGAAGATGTTTCTGCCCTTGGGGCTGTTACTATAGCAGATGATGTTTCTGCCCTTGGGGCTGTTACTATAGCAGAAGATGTTTCTGCCCTTGGAGCTGTTACTATAGCAGAAGATGTTTCTGCCCTTGGAGCTGTTACTATAGCAGATGATGTTTCTGCCCTTGGGGCTGTTACTATAGCAGAAGATGTTTCTGCCCTTGGAGCTGTTACTATAGCAGATGATGTTTCTGCCCTTGGAGCTGTTACTATAGCAGATGATGTTTCTGCCCTTGGGGCTGTTACTATAGCAGAAGATGTTTCTGCCCTTGGGGCTGTTACTATAGCAGATGATGTTTCTGCCCTTGGGGCTGTTACTATAGCAGATGATTTTGTTGCCCGTGGGGCTGTTACTATAGCAGATGATGTTTCTGCCCTTGGGGCTGTTACTATAGCAGATGATGTTTCTGCCCTTGGGGCTGTTACTATAGCAGATGATGTTTCTGCCCTTGGAGCTGTTACTATAGCAGAAGATGTTTCTGCCCTTGGGGCTGTTACTATAGCAGATGATGTTTCTGCCCTTGGGGCTGTTACTATAGCAGAAGATGTTTCTGCCCTTGGGGCTGTTACTATAGCAGATGATTTTGTTGCCCGTGGGGCTGTTACTATAGCAGATGATGTTTCTGCCCTTGGGGCTGTTACTATAGCAGAAGATGTTTCTGCCCTTGGGGCTGTTACTATAGCAGAAGATGTTTCTGCCCTTGGAGCTGTTACTATAGCAGATGATGTTTCTGCCCTTGGAGCTGTTACTATAGCAGATGATTTTGTTGCCCGTGGGGCTGTTACTATAGCAGATTATGTTTCTGCCCTTGGGGCTGTTACTATAGCAGATGATTTTGTTGCCCGTGGGGCTGTTACTATAGCAGATGATGTTTCTGCCCTTGGGGCTGTTACTATAGCAGATGATGTTTCTGCCCTTGGGGCTGTTACTATAGCAGATGATTTTGTTGCCCGTGGGGCTGTTACTATAGCAGATGATGTTTCTGCCCTTGGGGCTGTTACTATAGCAGATGATGTTTCTGCCCTTGGGGCTGTTACTATAGCAGATGATTTTGTTGCCCTTGGGGCTGTTACTATAGCAGATGATTTTGTTGCCCTTGGGGCTGTTACTATAGCAGATGATTTTGTTGCCCTTGGGGCTGTTACTATAGCAGATGATTTTGTTGCCCTTGGGGCTGTTACTATAGCAGAAGAGCAGATGATTTTGTTGCCCTTGGGGCTGCTACTATAGCAGATGATTTTGTTGCCCTTGGGGCTGTTACTATAGCAGATGATTTTGTTGCCCTTGGGGCTGTTACTATAGCAGATGATTTTGTTGCCCTTGGGGCTGTTACTATAGCAGATGATTTTGTTGCCCTCGGGGCTGTTACTATAGCAGATGATGTTTCTGCCCTTGGGGCTGTTACTATAGCAGATGATTTTGTTGCCCTTGGGGCTGTTACTATAGCAGAAGAGCAGATGATTTTGTTGCCCTTGGGGCTGTTACTATAGCAGATGATTTTGTTGCCCTTGGGGCTGTTACTATAGCAGATGATTGTGTTGCCCTTGGGGCTGTTACTATAGCAGATGATGTTTCTGCCCTTGGGGCTGTTACTATAGCAGAAGATCAGATGATTTTGTTGCCCTTGGGGCTGTTACTATAGCAGAAGAGCAGATGATTTTGTTGCACATGGGGGGACGACACAACACCTTTTGGTACTGCCCAAATGTCACCAACAGACTAGTCTCTCCAATCTGATATGCTTTAAAACTAAAAACTAATGCTGTTGGTTCAATATAAATATTATTTTGGAATCACATACTGTACAGTAGGCTGATTTCATAAGAGTGCTTTGCATTTCCCATTTCCCATGGTCTACAGTCCACTGACTCAGGGTTTCCCAAACTCGGTCCTGGGGCCCATCCTTTGTGCAATTTTTATCCTTCATTCTAGCGCTACACAGCTGATTCAAATAATCAAAGCTTGATGATGCGGTGTAGTTATTTGGTAAGAATTGTGCACCCAGAGGTGGCCCCAGGACAGAGTTTGGGAAACCATGCACTAACTCAAGGTCCAATCTTACTGATTGATGATTACATCACACATGTAAGTGATTAGGGGCCAATTCATGTATCTCAAAGTATTCAAGTGGATGTAATTATTTGTTCTTCATTGTGTACCAAACTAAACCCTGGTCCTCCCTGCCCCCTCCTCTGCCCCCCCAGAGTTCCACTACATTGAGACCCTGTGAGGTGCTATAAGCACATTGACCTTGCGTAACATAATTACATTTCCACAAATTAAAAGTTTAATTTAATAGCCTTATTCATGAGTTCACGGAGAAAAGCAATTGGCTGCAGTTAACGTTGTATGGAGAGATGGCTAGTTTGCGGATCATAAGGGCAAGAAGTGAAGGAGTTGAAAAAAGAAAATTAAAATTTCCCCGGCTGTGACATTGGCCTAATCAACTCAGAGGGCTCTCCTATTATCAATGGCATTAAACCAATTAAATGTTGTGTAAGAGAGGAACCATGGCAACGTAGCTGCGACTGATTGGCCTCTACCTATGTGGCTACATGTATTTTTTCCACTGACTGACATGTTCCAGGTGATTGTCTTTTTTAAACAATACATTTAATTGCACTGCTCTGTTAGAAATCACACAGAAAATCTCAAATGTGAGCTTTCTTATAGAGTCCTTGAAAGTGTCTGGGAAACACAAAAGACTTCGATTAAAAACAAGATGGGAAAAAAACACTGGATCTCTTCAGGCAGTCTGAACATCTATTCAACGAGCCACACAGTAACCCAGAGACAATGAAAAACATATATACCAGCATGGCAACAGCTCAGATACCACATCAGATACTTGATTTGTTCTATACTATTGTCCCACCATATGACACCACCTCCCACTGACTGACAAACACTTGTGTCATTGCAATGATATAGGCCTTCAAATTCCTTATCCAATCACACCTAGCTTTACCTATTTATTCTTCCCTTTTCTATTACATGTATATTTCTCTTTGTCCCTTAATTTGTGCTCTTTTTCTCTAGTTTTCTCCAAATCTACCTCTCTCCAGATCCTCCTCTTCTGGTTGTATTCTAATGTTTAATTTTTTTGTTTATTATTTTACCCCCTTTTCTCCCCAATTGGTTATTACAGTCTTGTCCCATCGCTGCAACTCTCGTACGGATTCGGGAGAGGCGAAGGTCGAGAGCCGTGCGTCCTCCGAAACACGACACAACCAAGCCGCACTGCTTCTTGACACAATGCCTGCTTAACCCGGTAGCCAGCCACACCAATGTGTCGGAGGAAACACCGTACACCTGGCGACTGTGTCAGCGTGCATGCGCCCGGCCCGCCACAGGAGTCACTAGAACGCGATGGGACAAGGACATCCCTGTCGGCCAGACCCTCCCCTAACCCAGACGACGCTGGGCCAATTGTGCACCGCCCCATGGGTCTCCTGGTCGCGGCCGGCTGTGACAGAGCCTGGACTTGAACCAGGATCTCTAGTTGCACAGCTAGCACTGTGATGCAGTGGCTTAGACCACTGTGCCACTTGGGGGGCCCACATTGTATTCTAATGTTTCATGTTTAGTTGCATGACAGCATCCCAATCCCACTCTCCTTGCCCTTAATTGCCCTCGTTGTGTATGTGTGTGTGTGTGTGTGTGTGTGTGTGTGTGTGTGTGTGTGTGTGTGTGTGTGTGTGTGTGTGTGTGTGTGTGTGTGTGTGTGTGTGTGTGTGTGTGTGTGTGTGTGTGTGTGTGTGTGTGTGTGTGTGTGTGTGTGTGTGTGTGTGTGTGTGTGTGTGTGTGTTACTATCATCGTAGGTACCGGAAACCCCTGAAAGTGTGTGAGAGAGTGAGAGTGAGAGAGCCTGCATGTGTGATCATTCACATCTGTGTGTGTGTGTCAGGAGAACATTAAGCCTTTACAGTGCCATGAATTGACTTCCTGTGTCTGTGATTGCTTCTTAATGAGCTTTTTTGCAGGATTGATGCTATTCATAAAAAACTGTGTTAGCTCATTGAAACCTCTGTTAGTCTTTTCATGAAGAATGACAGAAAAAAGCTCTCTTTACAACCATCCTAGAGGGACTCAACAAACCTAGCGGTGGGGGATTTTCTTATACCTTAATGTATTTGTGTGAGCGTGTGTGGTGGCCGGTTCTCTTATGGTGCTAGTCAAGGCTCATGGGTATTGAAGTAACATTTAAAACAGGCAAAACATGACATATTGTCATGCACAGAAATAAATCCCCAATAATTCTTAACATTACTCAAATCTGATTTATAAATCATTTATTATGAGAAAACCTACAGGGCACTGGCAGCATGCACACTACTCAATCGTAGAAGATAAATCTCGTGCATAAATTAGCATAGAAAAAAAGAGTATTGAGCCTCAACCTCCTTTTGCTGAGGATGCTTTTCCATGATGCTAATTCCACATGATTAAATGACCGAACAACTGGGATAAACAGTCAAGAACAGATTATAACTACATCATTTTTTCTGCTCTGTTTTGCTAAGCTCTCTCCTCTTTCTTTCGCTCTCTCTCATCCTTTCTCTCTCTCTCTCTACATGTTGTCATCTCAGGATCTTACACTGTACTGTGATGGACACATTGCTAGGCCAACATAATATTTTAATACCGATGTTGCAATGTTGTGAAAACCTATAGTGTATTTCCTGTAATAGTCAGAACTTTCTGGTTCAGACTGGGTCAAAAGGAAACCAAAGAAATGTCAGCCAGATCGGGCCTCAGCCTCAACCTCACCAAAGCAGCTATCACATCAAATAAAGCCAGGCTTTCTGAAATCCGGTGAGGATTTTCTATTATTTCACAGTGGAGGAAATTTGAAATAAACTCAGAAAAGAAAGATGAATGCCTTCCTCAGGAAATCAAATGAAATCATTCTTTGTGGTTGAAGATTCCTCCCTTTCAAATGAACATTGGTACAAAATCACACACTGGGATAAATCTAACAACCTATATCTTATCTCTTACGTGTGAGATGTTCATTATAGAGGTGAGCAGGGTCCCAGTCAGGGTTAGAAAAACAAGCACACTGACAATATGGCTGTGAACGTTGTGAACATTCTCTCTCCCCTTAGGTAGAGTGGCCATAAAACACATGTAATCCTGTAAATCCCTGTTCTTTCTCACATTGAGCTCTTAGTCACCCCAAAGTGCTTACATTGACTCCTCAGGTTTCTACTCCCCTCCCCACCTCTCTGATAGACTTTCCCAGCCTCTGGCTGCTTTGAACCGACAGGCTGCTCTGTTCGGGCCACAGAAACTAACTCAGCCACGTCTGCTTTTAATGGAGTAATAAGAGACAGAAGTGAAATGGCTCCCAGAGGGCCAGATGAGCTGTGTGCCTCTCCTCTCTCTCTCCTCGATCCCCTACCAGAAACAGCTGCAACAATGGGTTTGGCCACCAAGAATCCCTTTTTTAGCACCCCGGCTATCGCCCCGCTAACAGCCGATATGATCACTTATTGCTTTAGGCTGGGGTGATAACAGGGGAAATCCTCACTCTCACACCAAGCATGGAAGACAGTCTGATCTGATGGCTTTACAGGGCATACTCTGCTTTAAAATGGCTCCAGATAACATATATAAACAATTGTCTCAACCAGAAAATTGTAATTTAAGACTGAATAAAGTTGGCTAAAGATTAAAATATGAATCTGTATAACACTGACCCATTTTAGATGAAGAGAAGTTATTTTGGGCACACACTGTTAGGACACTTCTAGCAAAGCAAGACAACACCAGAACTCCAGTGAAAGACCAGACAACAGCTAAAGAGAGAAAGAAAAACTGACAGAGTAGACAGAGAAATATAGTAGCAGAGAGTGAGAGTGACAGAGAGAGACAGTGGGTGGAGTGTCGGGGTGAGACCACCACAGCACAACAGGACTCAGCGGGCCTAGTAGCCTTTCAGCTCCACAAAGGTCAGAACAGAGCTCCTCGCAGCCCAGCCAGGCAGGGAGGGACTGTTCCCTGAGAGTCTCTGCAGTCTGCACAAAGCCTCTCAGGAGAGTCTGAGGGGGAAAATAGCTTTGGCTTCTCGTTGAGGGAACGTTCAGGTTAAACAACATTTACATGACAAAAGTCTGACTTCAATGCGTCTCCTCTGAATCTGCTGACCTGTTGAATTGCTCCACCATTCCTGAGGTTGAAGACCTGAAAAAAGACTCACTGTTAGTCTGTAAGTGTGTCTACCTGGTATGTGTGGAATGAGGCAGCAGATTGAAGGACCCACCTCCAGTTCTAAGCACACACCTGGCATCTTATCTTGGCCTAAAGTGCAAGTAGCTAACTAAAACATTATTTAAGCTCTTAGACTTGGAGGTGTAGGGAGTGACAGAAGGCGGTGGCCTGGAAACTAATTATGAAACCGACATACTGCAACTCCTAGGCAATGTCTGTCCTCCCATTGCCGGGGGCCAGATTTCCCCAGCTGTGAAATCGCTGGCACTTCCGTGGGCACCCAGCCATTAAGAGCACTGGGTTCGCATCTATCAGAGGGACAGGGCTGTTTGCTCAAATCCTCCAAGACACCACCAATTACCACACTCACATACACCAGGGGAGGGGGGAGGGGGGGAGGAGGCTGGGACCAGACAGGATTAGAATATAAAACATACAGTACACTGTGTGACCCATCCTTCCTGCCTCGATGACCCCGCAGGCTCCTCCTCCATGATGCTTTGCATTGAGCTCCTTTATCTATGATGCATCAGTGGGTTATTGTATTCCATTCTCATAGTGAATGTCCCAGTGAATGCCTGAGCAGTAGAGGGGCTGATTTAATATCTAAGTATCTGTGATGGGTCCACCAGGGCAGTTTAGTCAGATTTGTCTGGCATATCCACATGTCTGTAAGCTGGCTGGCTGGCTGTTCCTCTCTCTCAGGCCTCCAGAGACCCACGTCTGAATCAACTCCAATGGCGTGGTTTGTACCGAACGCCAAGCAATAAAAGACACAAATCTAGGCCATTTACCACAACTGGTGGGAACAGCAACTAAGTGGAAAGGATGTGTCAGAATAGTATGTGACTGACATGTTGATGTCATCAGTGGTCATGTTTACAGTCAGATTTAAGTGAAGAAGGAACAGTGGCAATGAGACGTACCTGTTTGAACTGTTCTAGTTTGTCTCTAGCTGCCACTAGGATGGGGTCAATGCTGCGGACCTTAATCTCTGGGTTGTTTTTCTGGGCATGAAGGCCGTTTCCTACAACACGGCCCACATAACTGAGGAGAGAAGAGCGAGAGAGAATGGAGAGTTTAATACAAACAGTTTCTGTAGCACAATGACTTGTGAATATTGATATATTGCTGATGAAAGTAACACATGAAAGTATTTGTGTGCACATGTAATGACAGAGTAAACCTTTTAAATTTCGTGTCTGAATAGCCTAGTTCCTTAGCCATTCATAACAATGGCAAATATTTATTCTCAGCACCATGGTCTGCATGTCGTGAGACCTGTCCCACCCCACACACCACACCACACCACACCACACCACACAGACAGCCATTCCCCTAGCCCAGGGCTCTCCAACCCTGGTCCTGGAGAGCTACAGTCTTGTAGGTTTTCACTCCAACCCTAATTTAGCATACCAGATTCTAATAATTAGCTGGTTGATAAAGTGAACTGGGCTACAACTGGGGTTGGTAGTGCTCCAGGAACAGGGTTGGAGAGCCCTGCCCTAGCCTGATATAAAGTGATTAACTATGCCCTTTTTAACATAAATTTTTCTTTCATCATAAGAATTGCGGGGCATATGAGCTGTGTGATTCAGCCTCAGAGCCCAGCTCTTCCTTGAAGCTGGCCTGGAGTGGTGAGTTGTGCTGTCTGACCCAGCCAGGCCGCCACTGGGATCAATGGAGTTTAGACGGCCTTCCTCACTGACATAAATGATTCATTAGGAAGTCAAACAGCTGGAGCGGATTGGTGAAATCCAGGTATTGAGCGACCTCACAGCCAGCGATGGGAGAGGAGAGGAAAGGGCAGATGGCTGTTTATCAGGAATAATGAGAGGAGAGGAGGATAGGAGGAGACCAGTAGCCTCCTCATTACAGCCCAGTGTCAGGGTAAACACGTCAGATGCAGACACACTGCAGGACTCGGTAATGAAGCATTTGCATTTTTGTGATTCCACTAATTACGACAAGGAGGGGGTGAGATGAGACACAACAAAGGACACAGTGTCAACCATAGTGATCGAAGAGTCTGGGGTGCATCTCTCTCTCATCTCTCTTATCCATTTCTCTCTTTCATGTATATTTTTTGTGCCACCTCTTCATCTCCGTAGAGGAGGGACAATGGTTGAGTTAATCAGAGGGTATTGTGAGCGGTAGTTACAGTAAAATCCTTTGTATCTGCTTGTCTCAGCAATTCAGTTGATCAATAGGTCAAGTTAAAGATGTTAAATTGGTTAAGATACTGAATTAGATTGACCCTAGATGACCTATTGGAGTCCTATTGAAGGCCATCTGGGGTCAATCTCAAAATTCTATTGAGAAGCTTAAACATAGCTTTCAAAACCACAAGATAGAAAGACTGACAGAGAGAGACAGTGAGGGAGAGAGAGAGAGAGAGAGAGAGAGAGAGACTGACTAAGGTCAGGGGCAGACTGTGAAGGTCTAATGCACCACAGAACAGGCTTTTTCCACAGAACAGATTAGAGCCTCTGTAGAGGGAGAGGTGGATGGATGGATGGATGGATAAGTAGGGCGAAGCAGCTCTGACAGAGCAGACCCTTGTCCCTAACTCCCTGAGCTACCCCAGGAAGTTTGGAGGAGAACACAGTCATCACCACAATCTCAAATCCCAAAATATAGAACACATAATACACACACAAAATACACTCATACACAATCATACGGGTACACACCCACCCACACATGCATGCACTCACACACATTGGAGAGAGAGCGAGCCTGGAGCCACACATGGGATTTCCTTACTGGAGAGAACTCTGGGGCTAGGAGGTAACAGAGATTCCTCCTGCAGCAGTCCGAGATGTCAAAGCGCAGGTGTTTCACGGCTAACGAATCCAGCCAAGAGCATTGTGGAGCTCCAGAGGCCACACCTACATGCCCTCCGCTGCTGCTGCAGCCCCCAGACTACAACAATGATGTATAACATAAACCCTGAACCTGACATGATATAGACACATGGACATTCCAGAGAGATGATCCATTGGATTGTTGATCATCTAATGTGAGTGTGTTCCATGAGAACCACTATTGTGAGGTCAATTCACCTCAACCACTGTAGAAAACAAATCGATTGCAGGGTTAACATTACAAGTGTGTTGCCAGGAAAGTGAAGGCCTATTTTTCAAAAACATGTATTTTTCAATTTTGATGTTCAGTATATAAAATACTGCTGTCACAACAGTGTTATCAGTGGATAGTCTGAAGATATGTGTATATACATCTGCTATCCCTCAGGGCATCCAGCCTAGCCTCAGAGAATGGCAATGAGAGAAACACAGGCAAAGCACGCTAACATCGTAATAACATCAGCAGTTCCGCATTAACACTGTCCCTGCAACCAGTTTAATGGTGCATGTTTGTGTGAGGTGGATCAAACTGGGGGTAATCAGAAAGCGCCACAGGAGTGACGTGCTGCATGTGACTGTAAATAAATTAATACAATCTGAGCCAGCCTCCACATAGTGTCGAGGATGAACTCTGACCCCTGTCTCACTGGGTCTATCTGCCTACCTACTGCTGGAGAATTCATTATAGTAGGCCTATCTGCTGCTTCAATAACAAGCTAGTACAGGCAGCCACAGATAGCAGGTAGAACCAGTGGTGCGTATTCATGGAAGCCAACGGAAGCCAGGCTTCCCCAAAAATGTAAAAAATTATCTATATAATATTAATTTTCTCTTTTGTCTATCCTTGTTTCATAATGTTCCTTCAATTTGCAAGAGGCTGAATGTAACTCACCGGAGAAAGCATCCAAGTGAGGGAAACAGCGCCCCTCTGTCTCTGTATGTGTAGGCCATCTATCTGATGCTGTCTGGTCAGAGAGAGTATGACATTGTTGCCGACCCTATCGTTGAATGCAAGGGAAGCCAGTGAGCATTTGGCCTCACTTGATAAAAAAAAGTATAAAATAATAGCCAATCAGCGTTGAATCGTCCTGGTGCACTAAAAAAAAAGTGTCAAGGGAAGCCAGTTTGGATTTGGCTTCCCTCCAATCACATCACATCGAGAGCAATACGTCATTGACAGAAAGAACTTAAATTGTTGCATCTCGTTACGTTGTTGTCCTCCGGTGCCTAACTAGTTAGCAAAAATTGGCCCTTTCCTAAATTAACCATGGATGGAAATAGGGATTTGGACTTGTGGTTTTACTTAATTCTCCGTACTGGCCAATGATTATAACGGCGATTCTGATTCAAAAATAAATTCATACATTGTGCCCCTGGACTGAGAGGGTGGAAAGCCTTCCCAGAAGCATGGATGCTGTTATAGTAGCTGTGCTGCCATCCTGTTAACAGATTATTTTATTACAATGGTTAAGATGGATTTTCATTGTGTTCCATGGTGTTATTTGCCCCCTAGTGGAGCTTTCTGGTACTTAGAATGTACGCAAACAGGAAGTAGAGAATTCGTTCTGCACGCATAGAAGCAGCTAAAAACAACGCTACGGTGCAGGTCTTTCAGTGTAGTTATTTCTTGTCACGCTTCAGCCTTGGAAAATATTTGTTTGTAAGTTCGATTCAAGCATTTAGCTAATGATGATAATCTTGTTATTGATAGAGTTTCTTACATATCAATGTTGGTTGCATTTACTCACACAAATTGCAATGCCTTTCATGTATGATGTTAGCTGTATTACTTTGCTCGTGCGTCATGCAAACGAATTGTAAAATATACAATACTGTAGTTTTGTTACCGATTCTAGTGTAATATGCTTTGTTATTCTACATAGATGGTTGTACATTATTAGAGTAATGAAAGGAGTTAGTCAATTACCATATGAGTAACAATTAGCTATATGGTTTGGCATCATGCCAGATGCATGGTACCTTAGCACGTGCTTTGTATTCATGCAACTTCAAATGTATAATGTACAGCTACAGTATGTCGGTCTGAATTGAATACTAAAGTATATTCTTTTCTGTATTTTGCAGTTTTACAACATAAACGTTTTCAATATATTCATTCAAGAAAAGTCACGCCTTGGGAGTTTTATTGAAGATTTAGTTGTTAGCTATCTGTCTAGTTTTGCATGGGAACGCAACTCAAGGGCAGAATAGTAGCAAAGGGGAGACCAACTCCGTATTGATTTTGGAATGAGATGTTCGACGGGCAGGTGTCCACATACATAAGGTTGTAATATGGCATTTTGGGAGGCTTGGCTTCCCCAGTGATTTTACCCATGCAACGCTACTGGGTAGGACTACCACTGTTCATTTTCTTTGGGGACATAATGAATTCTAAATCCAAGGCAGTATGACGACACACGCACACACACACACACACACACACACACACACACTCACACACACACATAGCAGCTAAACCATGCATCATAGCCTGACCCAGAACCCAGTTAATGAGGATTTATTCCCGTCACTGCTCAACATGGCCACAATACTTAACATAATGTTTAACCATTACACTGTATTTTTCTCTGGTCTCTATTTATCTTTAGGGGGCTGTGAATATTCATAGTCATTATGAGGGATTCATCTAATGGTCATTCAACTACAAAGACGACCACAAAGGGCCTCCATTAACTAGTTTCCAAAGCCAGGGGGAGTTGATGGGATGTTCTCTGTTGTGGTTGCTGTGGGTGGTTGGGTGGTGACGACGGACCCATAGGTCTGTGGATGGGTACCAACTACACTGGGAGCCCATTAGGGGCACATGCGACTTTAATCAGGCTCTCTGATTGGTTCAACTCTATTCTAACACATCCTGCCAATTGTTCTTATGCACACCATAGTAATTTATAGGATCTCTGTGTGATGCACACTCACTGAATCACATTGGGAGAATCCTGAATATTATGCATGTGCCTGGACATGTACTCAATAAAAAACAACCACATATTGTGAGTAAATATGATCATGAATATGATCGTGTGCTCATTATATCGACTATACTGAAGTATTGACCCACTGCACTAAAATCCAATACCATACACAGAGTACAATGACTATGACTATGCACAATGACTATGCTAAACACATATAGTATACTGTAGTGAAAATGAGAATACTGAACAAAGCTTAGAGAGAGAGAGAGGGGCTGTTTTGTCACAGTAATTAGTGACCAAGTCAATTAGCCAGGATCTGTTTGCATCTGGGTTGTTAACCAATCAAATGAATCAGCCCATAAAGAGACACAGAGACAAATGTTTATCCTAAAAAGCCAATGGCTCCCCAAGACCAGCTGACGTTCCCACACATCTCTTCTCTCTCCTCTGAAAACTACACACATACATTATGGTATAGGTCCAGCTGCAATTTATAATATATATATTATATTCCTAGATTACACACTAGGCTATACTAACTGCTATCCACTCACTAGGCAAACCTGGCTTTTATTCAAGGTCTAAACAACTTTATTCGACTGATTATGCCAACTCCTGAACTGGAGACAGAGAGCAAATCAGTTCAGTCCAGATCAGAGGTATTATCAGCTGATGCCTCCCTGTATGGGATGGATATGAAAAGAAAGTGACACTGACCACTTGGCTATGTGTTGCATAAAGTCTAACTCCAGCCTCTCTCCTGTTGGGCAAGGCCTTAAACTCAGTGACCCTCCAGCTCATGTGAACCTCCAGGCTATGAAGTAGAACAGAGTGCTTGCTCAGTGAGTCAGCCTGGGCGAGAGAGAGAAAGAGAGCGAGAGAGAGAGCTGTATGTCTGCTCAGCTGAGGAAACACATAACCTAATAGAGCCATAATGGAGGACTGGGCAGACACAGACCACAAAAAACGGAGGCTGTCATACCGTGGCAGTTCAAAACGGCTCACGCCCTAAAAAACAAGACATTATTGTTCAAAGCTATGCGGAGCAAAACCGTACGGCTAAGAGGGACTGGGTGGAAATGATTAGCCTATACACCACATAGCATATCAAATTATACCGTTGCACATTCTAGGGTGTATGTGACTCAGCACTCAGTGCTGCTGAGTTCTGCTCCAGCTCCACAGCCTGGAGCCTCCGCTCTGGTCTGGTCTTGTAGCCCAGCTGATGTGGTCTGACCCTGGTCTGGCGCAGAGTTGTGGTCAGAAGCGGGCTGACAGATAGAGACTCAGCTCGTGCTCTTTAGGTACATTCCTCTGATGTGAAATGCATTTGAAATGCAAACCAGCAACCCCAAAACCACAGTGTGCCCAGCACTATGGAAGTCCACTGTGTGCTCGCCCCAAACACAAACAAATAGACTGTGGCCACGGTAACGGGACACATCCCAAAAGCCCCTCCACCGCCGAGGATCATGGGAGCCAAAGAGGGAGGCTTGGCTGAGTGCACTGATGTGTAACGGTCCATACCACTCTCCCTCCCTCCCCTATGACGACTACCAGTAGTAATGTATGCCTTCTATCTTGGTTTAGGACAGTCCAATTTGCAATAACATAAACAGTCACAGACAGAAACATTGGATAATAATTCAGAGATAATCTGAGATGCAAAATATAATATATTTGAAAGGTCTACGGACAGGTGTGTCTGAGAACACACTTACATTGTTGCTTCCTAGGTGGGTTTTTTATGCTTTCCCCTGAAGGCCACCAATCCACAGACCATATTACTTTTATCCTGTTTCATTATCTGCTCCAGGCTCTTAGTGATGACACACAAATACATTGTACTGAATCTCTCTCAACCCAACAGACGATAATTATCTCCCATTAAAAACTCAATTATTACAGACAGCAATCAATTTTTTTTAAATGCCTGCCAATGTGCAATTATGAGCCATGCCGCTCACAGTCCTAAATCCAGCTGGAATCCAGCAGTGTAATTAACATACTTTTCTGTCTCACTCAGGAGGATTCTTTTCCCAAACATATGAGAGAACATAACAAGGGTGCAGCCGGTCTGCTACATTGCGCAGTAAAACCAAGCCAAAGATGGATAGCTTAAGAGCAGTTAACCTTTCAGAGGTTGTTATTTTTTTTCTGTCAAAACATTAAACATTTTATTTTAGAGCATCGCCCTCTTGGGGTGTTTGTGACAGGGAGTTTGTGGCAACGTGGGGATGATGCAGCATGGGGAAAAAAGGAGATTGATTAACTAGCACAGCTATGAGCTCTGTGTAGTCTGTGTTGGCTCTGGCCTGTGAGGCTTTCTGTGTTGCTGTTGTTGCTGTGTTCATGAAGTGCTTTGGTTGTGTTTAGTCTTGTTTTTCAATAGCTTGCATCTCATAGTGATAGTGTCTGTAACCTCTAGTGCTAAGAGACAAATCAGCTCTGTGCTGCTGAACTCCAGGATCAGTTTCCCTGCCAGGAATGAGCAGCAGAGACAGGGCATGGGGCCTCCCGAGTGGCGCATGCACGCTGACTTCAGTCGCAAGCTGTACGGTGTTTCCTCCGACACATTGGTGCGACTGCCTTCCGGGTTAAGTGAGCTTTGTGTCAAGAAGCAGTGCGGCTTGGCAGGGTTGTGTTTCGGAGGACGCATGGCTCTCGACCTTCACTTCTCCCTAGTCCGTACGGGAGTTGCAGCGATGGGACAAGACTGTAACTACCAATTGGATATCACGGAATTGGGGAGAAAAAGGGGTAAAAAGTAAAAATAAAATAATAATTGATTTAAAAAAGACACAGGAGATTGCGTGGTGCTACATTGCATACCCACTGACTTCACCTGGCTAGTGTCGCTGGTTGACGGAAATTATCTGTTCTGAGAAACATCACTCAGGACACCAGTGGTTTTTACTTTCATAGCGCTGGACTGGACAGCATCACAATAATTGTAACCGCCAGCCAACGACTTGCCACTTAAAACCAGGGCCACGATGAATCTGGCAATAACCTTTGGTCTAGACCTCAGTACAGTGAGGCAGCCAGGCACATGGCACATGTGGCCAGCTACAGCTTCTGATTGGCCATGTGACCGGCAGCTGCCTTGTGAGAGGTCATTGGAGACCACTCTTAAGAGGAGGGAATCACCAGGAAGTGTCATGCCCCTTAACAAGAGATCCATCAGTGGAATACACAGCATAGCAGACACATTATATGCCGCTAAGTACCTGATTGGAGGTGACAGATCCCTCCATGTAATCACTAGCTATCTTAAAACGCTAAACTCCAAGAGCCCCTGAGGTTCCCCCTTTTTAATGCTACTCCTACTCTTTATGGTCAAAGAGGAGAGTTAGATGAAAAAGCCGCCGCTGAATTACTCCTGTGATTCCTGTTTTATGAGGTTGTTAGGTAACAGAAGACACTGCATGCCAGAGGTGCCTGGGGCCATGGGGGGGCCTGGAGGGTCAGAGTTCACCCCTGTACCTGACATCCCTGATGACAGGCGGCAGGCAGGCAGGAAGGCAGGCAGGGGGAACACCTGCATGTGCAGCGGGGAGCGGGGAGGCCCTGGCATTTACCATGTTCAAAATGCACCAACTTGACTCTGTCCATCAATCAGGAAAACTGCTTGTTCCTGAGGGGGTGAATGTGTATGTGGGTGGTATGTATGTGAGTGAGAAGAAAGGGGGGTTAACACTTTCACTTTAGCTTCTCTGACTAATGGTGTCCTCTTTAACATCACTCATCCTCAGATGTCCCAAACGACCTGAGCCTCACAGCTCATTTGGGACATTAGTACTGGATCTTCCTTTAGAATACTAAGAAAACATAATTGGCATTTACTTTCTCCACTGCAGGGAAATTAACTAAGGACTCTTTTTCCCTGACCCAAGGGAGCGTCAGGGATAAGCCTCAGTCTGCGTGACTGACTGGGTGATCTAAATAGAACAGAGGAGGCTGCTGAGGGGAGGACGGTCTCAATAAAGGCTGGAATGGAGAAAATGGAATGACATCAACTACATGGATACCATGTGTTTGGTGTGTTGGATACCATTCCATTGCAGCCATTATTATGAGCCGTCCTCCCCTCAGCAGCCTCCTCTGAAATAGATATGTCTCTTCAATGGACTACAGCGAAGAACAAGACCATGTGTGCCCTGTCCTGTTTCACCGGACGTGCTACCTTGTCCCGGACCTGCTGTTTCAAAAATCTCCGCTCCGCTGTGTCAGGATGTTAGATAATATTGAATCACAAATCACTACTGCCCCGCCCCCTCTTTCTCTCTCAATTCAATTCAAAGGTCTTTATTGGCATGTGAAACATATGTTCACACTGCCAAAGCATGTGAAATACAGTACCAGTTTATGCAAAGTTGTCATCAAGGCAAAGGGTGGTTACTTTGAATAATCTCAAATATAAAATATATTTTGATTTGTTTAACACTTTTTTGGTTACTACATGATTCCATATGTGTTATTTTATAGTTTTGATTTCTTCACTAAATATTAAAAATAAAGAAAAACCCTTGAATGAGGAGATGTGTCCAAACTTTTGACTGGTACTATAGAAAATAAACAAAGTGGAAATAAACAACAAAAAACTGTAAACATTTGAAATGTCATATTATGGCTATATACTGTGTTGGATGGATGTGCAAATAGTTAAAGTACAAAAGGGAAAATAAATAAGCATAAATATGGTTGTATTTATCATGGTGTTTGTTCTTCACAGGTTGCCCTTTTCTTGTGGCAATAGGTCACAAATCTTGCTGCTGTGATGGCACACTGTGGTATTTTAACCAATAGATATGGGAGTTTATCAAAATGTGACTTATTTTCAAATTCTTTGTGGGTCTGGTCATACATTTGGCAGGAGGTTAGGAAGTGCACCTCAGTTTCCACCTCATTTTGTGTGCACATAGCTTGTCTTCTCTTGAGAGCCAGGTCTGCCTATGGTGGCCTTTCTCAATAGCAAGGCTATGCTCACTGAGTCTGCACATAGTCAAAGCTTTCGTTAATTTGGGGTCAGTCACAGTGGTCAGGTATTGTGCCAATGTGTACTTTCTGTTTAAGCCAAATAGCATTTACATTTTTTCAGTTTTGTTATTAATTCTTTCCAATGTGTCAAGTAATTATCTTTTTGTTTTCTCATGATTTGGTTGGGTCTAATTGTGTTGCTGTCCTGGGGCTCTGTGGGGTCTGTTTGTGTTTGTGAACAGAGCCCCAGGACCAGCTTGCTTAGGGGACTCTTCTCCAGGTTCATCTCTCTGTAAGTGATAGCTTTGTTATGGAAGGTTTTGGAATCGCTTCCTTTTAGGTTGTAGAATTGAACAGCTCTTTTCTGGATTTTGATAATTAGCGGGTATCGGCCTAATTCTGCTCTGCATGCATTATTTTCTGTTTTACGTGTTTTTTAATTTGGTTTATATTCCATTTTGTGAATTCTTGGTTGGTGAGCGGACCTCAGACCTCACAACCATAAAGGGCAATGATTCAAGTATTTTTTGCCAGATCCTAAATGGCATGTCAAATTGTATGTTCCTTTTCATGGTGTAGAAGGCCCTTCTTGCCTTGTCTCTCAGATTGTTCACAGCTTAGTAGAAGTTACCTGTGGTGCTGATGTTTAGGTATGTATAGTTTTTTTGTGTGCTCTAGGGCAACGGTGTCTAGATGGAATTTGTATTTGTGGTCCTGGCAACTGGACCTTTTTTGGAACCCTTACTGAGATGTACTGTCAGGGCCCAGGTCTGACAGAATCTGTGCAGAAGATCTAGGTGCTGCTGTAGGCTCTCCTTGGTTGGGGACAGAAGCACCAGGTCATCCACAAACAGTAGACATTTGACTTCAGATTCTGGTAAGGTGAGGCCAGGTGCTGCAGTCTATTCTAGTGCCCTTGCCAATTCGTTGATATACACAGTGGCTTGCGAAAGTATTCACCCCCCTCGGCATTTTTCCTATTTTGTTGCCTTACAACCTGGAATTAAAATGGATTTTTAGGGGGTTTGTGTCATTTGATTTACACAACATGCCTTCCACTTTGAAGATGCAAAATATTGTTTGTATGTGAAACAAACAAGAAATAAGACAAAAAAACTGAAAACTTATGTGAAAAGCGTGCGTAACTATTCACCCCCCCCCCCCCCCCAAAGTCAATACTTTGTCTAGCCACCTTTTGCAGCAATTACAGCTACAAGTCTCTTGGGTATGTCTCTATAAGCTTGGCACATCTAGCCACTGGGATTTTTGCCCATTCTTCAAGGCAAAACTGCTCCAGCTCCTTCAAGTTGGATAGGTTCCTCTGGTGTACAGCAATCTTTAAGTCATACCACAGATTCTCAATTGGATTGAGGTCTGGGCTTTGACTAGGCCATTCCAAGACATTTAAATGTTTCCCCTTAAACCACTCATATGTTGCTTTAGCAGTATGCTTAGGGTCATTGTCCTGTTGGAAGATGAACCTCCATCCCAGTCTCAAATCTCTGGAAGACTGAAACAGGTTTCCCTCAAGACTTTCCATGTATTTAGCACCATCCATCATTCCTTCAATTCTGATCAGTTTCCCAGTCCCTGTCGATGAAAGACATCCCCACAGCATGATGCTGCCACCACCATGCTTCATTGTGGGGATGGTGTTCTCGGGGTAATGAGAGGTGTTGGGTTTGCGTCAGACATAGCGTTTTCCTTGATGGACAAAAAGCTCAATTTTAGTCTCATCTGGCCAGAGTACCTTCTTCCATTTATTTGGGGAGTCTCCCACATGCCTTTTGGCAAACAGCAAATGTGTTTGCTTATTTCTTTCATTAAGCAATGGCTTTCTTCTGGCCACTCTTCCGTAAAGCCCAGCTCTGTGGGGTGTACAGCTGAAAGTGGTCCTTTGGACAGATACTCCAATTTCCGCTGTGGAGCTTTACAGCTCCTTCAGGGTTATCTTTGGTCTCTTTGTCGCCTCTCTGATTAATGCCCTCCTTGCCTGGTCCTTGAGTTTTGGTGGGCGGCCATCTCTTGGCAGGTTTGTTGTGGTGCCATATTCTTTCCATTTTTTTAATAATGGATTTAATGGTGCTCCGTGGGATGTTCAAAGTTTCAGATATTTTTTTATAACCCAACCCTGATCTGTACTTCTCCACAACTTTGTCCCTGAACTGTTTGGAGAGCTCCTTGGTCTTTATGGTGCCGCTTGCTTGGTGGTGCCCCTTGTTAAGTGGTGTTGCAGACTCTAGGGCCTTTCAGAACAGGTTTACCTTGGGAACGTTATTTTAAGAAAAAAAAATCTGACCCCTAGCGCTAAGATGTTTTTAAAGAAGTATGTTCAATAGGAAAACGATATTAGCAGGTGTGTGACAGATCATGTGACACTTAGATTGCACACAGGTGGACTTTAACTAATAATGTGACTTCTGAAGGTAATTGGTTGCACCAGATCTTATTTAGGGGCTTTATAGCAAAGGGGGTGAATACATATGCACTCACCACTTTTCCACTTTTTTTATTTTTTATTTTTGTTATTTTTTATTTCACTTCACCAATTTGGACTATTTTGTGTATGTCCATTACATGAAATCCAAATCCAAGGCACTGTATGTTGAAGAGGGTGGGGCTCAAGCTGCATTTCCTACTCACCCCACGGCCTTGTGGAAAGTAATGTGTGTGTTTTTTTGCCAATTTTAACCACACACTTGTTTGTGTACATGGATTTTATAATGTCATAATGCTCATGCCAAATTGAATCAAACGTTTTTTTAAATCAACAAAGCATGAGAAGACTTTGCCTTTGTTTTGGTTTGTTTGTTTGTCAATTAGGGCGTGCAGGGTGAATTCGTGGTCTGTCATATGGTAATTTGGTAAAAAGCCAATTTGACATTTACTCATTATATTGTTTTCACTGAGGAAATGTACGAGTCTGTTGTTAATGATAATGGAGAGGATTTTCCCAAGGTTGCTGTTGGCGCATATCCCACAGTAGTTATTGGGGTCAAATTTGTCTCCACTTTTGTGGATTGGGGTGAACAGTCCTTGGTTCCTAATTTTGGGGAAGATGCCAAAGCTGAGGATGATGTTAAAGAGTTTTACAGCCAATTGGAATTTGTGGTCTGTATATTTTATTATTTCATTTAGGATATCCATACATCTCCATTTTGGATAGATAACAAACAACAACACGAAGAGTTGAGTGTGTTCCAATTGGTGGTTATATTCTATGGATTCTTCAATTACATTGAGCTGATTTTTGACGTGCTGTTACTTCTTTTTCCATAGTGTATTTCAGTATTGTTCTCGTGATTCACCATAGTGAAGGCATATGCTCAGGTTTTCTGGGTCTCTATGTTTTTGGTTGGATAGGTTTCTCAATTTCTTTCTTAGGTTTTGCATTCTTCATCAAACCATTTGCCATTGTTGTTAATTTTCTTAGGTTGTCTGCTTGAATTTTTTTGATTTGATATGGAAGCTGAGAGGTCAAATATACTGTTTAGGTTTTCTACTGCCAAGTTTACACCTTTACTATTACAGTGAAATGTTCTGTCCAGGGAGTTTTTTGTTGTTGCCTAATTGTATTTTGGTAGGTTTCTATACTACTTTTCTTCCATCTATAGTATTTCTTAATATTATGCAGTTCCTTTGGCTTTGATGCCTCATGATTGAGTATTTTTCTGTTCAGCTAGACTGTGATTTTGTTGTGATCTGATAGGGGTGTCAGTGGGCCGACTGTGAACACTCTGAGAGACTCTGTGTTGAGGTCAGTGATAAAGTAATCTACAGTACTACTGCCAAGGGATGAGCTGTAGGAGACTATAACACAATACATATGGTAGGAGAAAATCCAAAGAAAAACCAAACGGAATTCTTTTTTTTTTGAGAGTGCATGCTCTTCCAATGGAACGTATAGGGAAAAATGTTAATCTAGCTCCCAGTATGCAATTCCTATGGCTTACACTGGGTGTCAGTAGTCTTTGTTCAAGGTTTCAGGCTTGTTTCTTCCAAAATGAGGAAGAAAAATTAGTTTTAGTACAGGGACACAGACTTGGAAATTCGTGTATGCGCGTGCGACGAAGAGGACACACACCTGCTAATATCGTTTTCCTATTGAACATACTTCTTTAAAAACATCTTAGCGCTAGGGGTCAGATTTTTTTTTCTTAAAATAACGTTCCCAAGGTAAACTGACATTTTCTCTGGCCCAGATCGTAGAATATGCATAATATGCACATTTACAGATTAGGATAGAAAACACTCCAAAGTTTCCAAAACTGTCAAAATATTGTCTGTGAGTATAACAAAACGTATTCTGCAGACGAAAACCTGAGAAAATATAACCCGGAAGTGATATTTTTTTTTTTATATCTGTGTTTCCTGGACCGTCTTTCTTCCATTTAAAGGGGTATCAACCAGATTCCTTTTCCAATGGCTTCCTCAGGCTGTGACCAGGCTTTAGACATAGTTTCAGGCTTTTATTTTGAAAAATTAACAAGATTTTCAAAAGTAGTCAGGTGTCCTCTGAATAGTTCCTGCGCGTGCGAGAGGAGCTGTCCATTTTCCTTTTGTCTCTTAATGAATAGGTTATGGTCCGGTTGAAATATTATCGATTATTTTTGTTAAAAACAACCTGAGGATTGATTATAAAAAACATTTGACATGTTTCTACGACCATTACGGATACTTTTTGGAATTTGACGAACGGAACAAGGCTTTGGTTTTCTGAACATAACGCGCAACCCAAATGGCGTTTTTTTGTGATAAAAGTAATATTTATCGAACAAAAAGAACATTTGTTGTGTAACTGGGAGTCTCGTGAGTGCAAACATCCGAAGATTATCTAAGGTAAGCGATTCATTTTATTGCTTTTCTGACTTTCGTGACCAAGCTAACCAAGCTAATATAAGGCTAACTGTTCTAGCATTGATTGCTATACTCACAAAAGCTTGGATTTCTTTCGCTGTAAAGTATATTTTCAAAATCTGACACGATAGGTCGATTAACAACAAGCTAAGCTGTGTTTTGGTATATTTCACTTGTGATTGCATGATTATAAATATTTTTTTAAATATTTTTGCATTTGGCGCCCTGCAATTCTAGCGGTTGTTTAGGAAAATGATCCCGTAAAAGGGATCCGTAGCGCAGAGAAGTTAAGTATGAAATATTATAGTTTAATCGCATTTTAGGGTATCAGAGGATTAAATACAAATGTATTTTGACTTGTTTTAACAAAGTTTAGCAGTAGCTTTTTGGATTCCTTTCTCTGCTTGTTGAACGAGTGGATTACTCAAATCGATGGCGCCAACTTAACAGACTTTTTGGGATATAAAGAAGGATTCTATCTAACAAAAGACACTACATGTTGTAGCTGTGACCCTTTGGATGACAAATCAGAGGAAGATTTTCAAAAAGTAAGTGAATATTTAATCGCTATTTGTGAATTTATGAAACCTGTGCCGGTGGAAAAATATTTTGATGTGGGGTGCCGTCCTCAAACAATCACATGACATGCTTTCGCTGTAAAACCTACTGTAAATGGGTCAGTGTAGTTAGATTAACAAGAATTTAAGCTTTTAACCGATATAAGACACTTGTATGTACCTAAATGTTTAATATCCATAATTTTATGATTATTTATTTGAATTGTGCGCCCTCCAGTTTCACCGGAAGTTGTCCCGCTAGCGGAACGCCTAGCCTTAATTAATTGGGGAGGACAGGCTTGTGACAATGGCTGAAGCGGAATAGGTGGATTGGTATCAAATACATCAAACACATGGTTTCTATGTTTTTGATGCCATTCCAATTACTCAGTTCCAGACATTATTATGAGCCGTCCTCCCCTCAGCAGACTCCACTGGTACAGACTCAGCATGCAACAGAGCCGCAGGAGTTGTGACCAGTTTTTGTTGGTTGTTTTGTCATAGTTGTGTCTAAGGGGGCATATTTGGGAGGGAATGCTGTCACCTCCAGGTAGGTGTTTGTCCTTGTGTCAGGTACTTGTCCAGTTTTAGCATTTAGGTCGCCACAGACATGTGCCTGGAAATGGTTGATATCCCTTTTAAGGATGGAGAAGCTATCATCGTTAAAATATGGGGATTCTATTGGGGGGGATATAGGTAGCACACATGAGGAAATGTTCCTCTGTTGAGATAATTTCTTTATTCATTTCAAGCCAGATGTAAAATGTTTCTGTTTTGACTAATTGACAGTGCATTCGGAAAGTATTCACACCCCTTAACTTTTCCACATTTTGTTACGTTACAGCCTTATTCTGAAATTGATTACATTTGTTTTTTTTCTTTGTCAATCTACAAACAATGCCCCATAATGACAAAGCAAAAACATGTTTTTAGAAATGTTAATACATTTATAAAAAATAAAAAACTGAAATATCACATTTACATAAGTATTCAGACCCTTTACAAAGTACTTTGTTGAAGCACCTTTGGCAGCGATTACAGTTTTGAGTCTTCTTGGGTATGACGCTACAAGCTTGGCACACCTGTATTTGGGGAGTTTCTCTCATTCTTCTCTACAGATCCTCTCAAGTTCGATCGAGTTCAAATCCAGGCTCTGGCTGGGTCACTCAAGAACATTCAGAGACTTGTCCCGAAGCCACTCATGCGTTGTCTTGGCTGTGTGCTTAGGGTCGTTGGCCTGTTGGAAGGTGAACCTTCACCCCAGTCAGAGGTCCTGAGCGACCTGGAGCAGGTTTTCATCAAGGATCTCTCTGTACTTTGCTCCATTCATCTTTGCCTCGATCCTGACTAGTCTCCCAGTCCCTGCCACTGAAAAACATCCCCACAGCATGATGCTACCACCACCATGCTTCACCGTAGGGATGGTGCCAGGTTTCCTCCAGTTCAATCTTGGTTTCATCAGACCAGAGAATCTTGTTTCTCAGTGTCTGAGGGTCCTTTAGGTGCCTTTTGGCAAACTTTAAGTGGGTTGTCATGTACTGAGGAGTGGCTTCCGTCTGGCCACTCTACCATAAAGAGCTGATTGGTGGAGTGCTACAGAGATGATTGTCCTTCTGGAAGATTCTCCCATCTCCACAGAGGTACTCTGCAGCTCTGTCAGAGTGACGATCGAGTTCTTGGTCACCTCCCTCACCGAGGCCCTTCTGCCCCAATTTCTCAGTTTGGCCGAGCAGCCAGTTCTAGGAAGAGTCTTGGTGGTTCCATAAGAATTATGGAGGCCACTGTATTCTTGGGGACCTTCAATGCTACAGACATTTTTTTGGTAACCTTCCCAAGATCTGTGCCTCAACACAATCCTGTCTGGGAGATCTACAGACAATTCCTTCGACCTCACGGCTTGGATTTTGCTCTGACATGCACTATCAACTGATGGACCTTATATAGACAGGTGTGTGCCTTTCCAAATCATGTCAAATTAATTGAATTTACCACAGGTGGACTCCAATGAAGTTGTAGAAACAGCTCAATGATGATCAATGGAAACAGGATGCACCTGAGCTCAATTTTGAGTCTCAGCAAAGGTTCTAAATACTTATGTAAATAAGGTATTTCTGTTTAGTTTTTTAATATATATAAATTAGCAAAAATGTCTAAAAATCTGTTTTCACTTCGTCATTATGGAGTATTGTGTGTAGACTGATGAGGATTTTTGATATTTAATCCATTTTAGAATAAGGCTGTAACGTAACAAAATACTTTCCGAATGCACTGTAATAAATGGGTTAGGTCTACTCTATATCAATTAGCATACCACTTGAGTTTCTTCCCTGTTTCACACCTGGTAGTTTGATGGATGGAACATAGAGGGCAACCAGTGGGTCCGTCTCCTCTATACCATGTTTCTTGTAGGATGACAATGTGTGTAATTCCAATTTCTTTTCTGAAGTCCTAGTTCCTGCTTTTAGGCCAAATCAGATGACCTTAGGCCTTGTACTGTATATTCCAGGATGAGATAGTAAAAGCTTTGTGTCCATCGTGTCTAATGTTGTTTTCTCTCTCTCTCTCTCTCTCAATTCAATTTAAGGGCTTTATTGCCATGGGAAACATATGTTTACATTGTCAAAGCAAGTGAAGTAGATAATAAACAAAAGTGAAATAAACAATACAAATTAACATTAAACATTACACTCACAAATGTTCCAAAATAATAGAGACATTTCAAATGTCATATTATGTGCAAATAGTTAAAGTACAAAAGGGAAGATAAATAAACATAAATGTGGGTTGTATTTACAAAGGTGTTTGTTCTTCACTGTTTGCCCTTTTCTTGTGGCAACAGGACATAAATCTTGCTAATTGGGTTTGTTTTCGAATTCGTTGTGGGTCTGTGTAATCTGAGGGAAATATGTGTCTCTAATATGGTCATACATTTGACAGGAGGTTAGGAAGTGCAGCTCAGTTTCTACCTCATTTTGTGGGCAGTGTGCACATAGCTTGTCTTCTCTTGAGAGCCAGGTCTGCCTACGGCGGACTTTCTCAATAGCAAGGCTATGCTCACTGAGTCTCTCTCTCTATTATACATATATATCTATATATATATAAATATCTATCTATATATATATTTGGGGCGGCAGGTAGCCTAGTGGTTAGAGCGTTGGACTAGTAACCAAAAGGTTGCAAGATTGAATCCCCGAGCTGACAAGGTAAAAATCTGTCGTTCTGCCCCTGAACAAGGCAGTTAACCCACTGTTCCTAGGCTGTCATTGAAAATAAGAATTTGTTCTTAACTGACTTGCCTAGTTAAATAAAGGTAAAATAGAAATAAATATGTATATATATATATCTGGACCTGCTGTCTTGACCTCTGAATGCTCGGTTATGAAAATGAACATTTGAACATCTTGAATAACAATCTAGTCTTAATGACCAAGTACACTTAAAATATTCACCCGGCCTAGCCAGAAGAGGACTGGCCACCCCTTGGAGCCTGGTTCCCCTCCAGGTTTCTTCCTAGGTTCTTGCCTTCCTAAGGAGTTTTTCCTAGCCACTTTGCTTCAGCATCTACATTGCTTGTTCTTTGGGGTTTTAGCCTGGGTATTTGTAAAGCACTTTGTGATAACTACTGATGTATAAATGGATTTATAAAATAAATGTGATTGATTACTACTTACAGTCGCTAGCAAAAGTCTACACACCCCATGCACAATCTTCACATTTTGCTGCCTTAAAATTATATCTCAAAACTGAATAAATTAGATTTCTTCACCTACCAATCTACATAACCTACTCCACATCTATAAACTGAAAGAAAAATTATAGAACATTTTCCACAATTTTTTTGTTGTCTTGATTGCGTATGTCCAGTTGCAAGCATACCCATAACATGATTCTGCCACCACAATACTTGAAAATACAGAGGGTTTCACTCTACAGTATGTTGTGTTGTATTGGATTTGACCCAAGCCTGTAGTATTTAATTTAGGCCAAAAAGTTAATTTGCCATGTTGTCTTGCACTATTACTTAATGGCCTTGTTGCAAACAGAATTGTTGATTTGGAGTGGATTTTTTTAACACAGGCTTCATTCTTCTCACTTTGTCTTACAGGCCAGTAATGTGGAGTGAATGCAATGTTTTTGATCCTCTGTATTTTCATGTATTGTGGTGGAAGCATCATGTTATGGGTATGCTTGTCACTGGCAGGGACTGGGGAGTTTGTCAGGATCAAAAGAAATATGAATGAAGCAAAGCCGGGATAAAAAAGTTAGAGGAAACCCTGCCTCAGTCTTCTGAATACCGAACCCTGGGATAGAAATGTATTTTTCAGAGGGACAATTACACACATTTCTATGCCAAAGACACACCAGAATGGCTTTGCAATAAGTGTTGAGTATTCCTGAATGGTCCAGCCTCATTCCTGACTTAAATTTGCTTGAAAATCAGACACAAGGTTTGAATATTGTTGTCCATCAATGAATCCCAACCAAATTTACAGAGCTTGAGCAATTTTGACAAAAACAATGGATAAATGTTGCCGTAAGAGTTGTGCAAAGTTGGTAGATTCTTATTCAAAATGATTCACAGCTGAAATGGCTGCCAAAGTAATTTCCACCAAGTCTTAACTGTGGGGTGTGAAGACATATGCAATCAAAACATCTTTGATTTTCATTTTTTATTAATTTAGAAAATGTTCTATAATTTTTCTTTCACCTTGGACATGTGGAGTAGGTTGTGTACATTGGCAGGAAACAAATGCAATTTAATAAATGTTTAGATTTCATTTTAACATGAGCAAAATGTGAAGACTGTGTAAGGGGTGTGTAGACTTTCACTTGGCACTGTAACAGCATACTCTCACATTTATGTCAGTTAAGACCAGTGTCGAACTGCAGACTAATTAATGCATGTGAGATGACTCTAACACTACATAGCATCATATGTCAAGAGGGTACAGAGAGGGGAAACGATTCTGAAACCTGAGACAAATACCTGTCTTTTGTCAGGCTTTGGTGACTGGGAGAACTTCGCTTCCAGGGTGGCGTCACTAGGTTACTACTGTTTACCCTCTTTGTGCTCCCCAAGCCTCTGTTATTCCAGCTTTTCTGCTAGGGTACTGCTCTGTAGGCTGAATAAGGGAGAAGGAAACAGACAGGAAACTGATCCTGACATCCACATTTCATCCCCATGATCAAGGTCAAAGGTGACGGCCATGAACCTGATGAGAGTAAATACAGAAGGTGAGGAGGTGAGGGACAGGGTTTCAGTGGAAGTATGAGCATGTGGGCACGCAAACTATTTCACAATTACCACTAACCTGGAATCTGACCAATGACCTGTGTGGTCTAGAATTATGCATGTATGTAAGAGACCATGTACAGAGCTATGAAGCTCTCGGTTGATTACGGTTATGTCCCTCTGTGTGCTTTCATTCCCCCAAACCAAACACACTAACACAGACACACAATGCAAGAGGACTCAGCCATGAGGACCATGTGAAGACCGTTTGATTAAAATCAGCTGCCAGAGATGCAGCAAGGATGGCATCATCAACAACAAAAACAACAACCACAGAGGCAGTGAGCAGTAAGTCACCTCAGCCCTGACTCTGTCAAGACCCATCCTGGCCCCAGCCTCCCTGTGGGAACACAACCAGTGGTGATTGAGGACTCAATTACTGTGGAATGTCTGCCACAGCACACAATATGACAACGGAGAGCCGGGAAGCAAATCATTCAATACATCGTCACAACAGCAACCTCATTCACTGGCCAAACCTCGCTATTTCCTTTTGGGTTCATCAGACAAAAACAGTTCCCTGTTAAACCCATACGGAGACACTTGACCCCATTGGACATTCTTAAACCATTTTGCTGGTGTCATCCCATCTGCCTGGCTGGCTGGGACAATAACACAGAGGTGGAAAAGGTACCCAACCGTCATACTTGAGTAAAAGTAAAGATATCTTAATAGAAAATGACTCAAGTAAAAGTGAAAGTCACCCAGTAAAATATTACTTGAGTAAAAGTCTAAAAGTATTTGGTTTTAAATATACTTAAGTATCAAAAGTAAATGTCATTGCTAAACATACTTAAGTATGAAAAGTAAAAGTACATAATTTCACATTTCTTATATTAAGCAAACCTTTTTGTTGTTATTTTAATTAATGGATAGCCAGGGGCACACTCTTTTGTGTTTAGTGAGTCCGCCAGATCAGGCAGTAGGGATGACTAGGGATGACTAGGGATGTAGGGATGTAGGGATGCAGTAGGGATGACTAGGAGTATGGATAATGGTAGTCACAGACTACTAGTCAGCCGTGTTCATTGCTGTTGAATGTAGACTGGATCTAAATGCAGTATTAACAAACATTATTACTAACACTGTTTATAATTTTACCCTATTCCATAGCAATGCAAATATAAATTATTTAGACACCACATGTCAAAATAAAGCAGGGAAGCGATGCCTCATCCTCAGGTAATATGTGAGGAAGACGTCTTGCTGTGGTTTTACAATGTTGCTATTGTTATATAATGTTGCTATGGTTTTATAATGTCGCTATGGTTTTATAATGTTGCTATGGTTTCATCCATACTGCAAAGTGCAACTGTGTAAAAATATGGGAAACTATGTTTGGAGTAATGGGTGTTGTTTCACCTTTGGTGAACTGAAGGAATGTTTGGATACAAGACACTTCCTCTAGGTGGCAGTGGTTCTCCATAATGTGAGGTGGGTAGCAGAGACAGCACTAGTACAGTATGAGGAGAGGTTCTTCACATGTGCAAACTCACTTATACCCTCTGGGTGAGGTGAATGTGATGCCTGTGTACCATGAGAGGGTTAAACCAACCTATAAGAACAGCTAATACAGAGACAAAAGCCCTCACACAAGCTAAGGCATTTGTCAGTAAGTGAATTGGGTCAAATGGCGGAGGGTGGTTGCGCGCGGAGGGGGTGGGGGGTGTCAGTGAATTGAAACTGTAAAGAGGTCAGCAGCGTGGCTGTGCCCCAGTGTCTCGGTGCACTCCTCTCCCCAGTGCTTGGCTGGGCTCCAGGCTGCAGCCCCAGAGGGCCAGAGAACAGACCCTTCTCTCAGTGGCCCCCGGGAGGGGGGGGGGGGGGGCAGCAGGTACAGTAGGAGCGAAGGAGGAGGCCGCCTCGGTTCTTCTGCACGGTTCACAGAGCCTGAATGGCCACCAGGCCTGGGGCTTTTGATAGTGCCACACAGAGGGCCCACTGGAGCCACAATGAACCCCCTCCGTCTCTCCCTAGCCCACAACAAAACAAGCACAGCAGCACTCAGATGGACACACATCTATAATGACCCACTGTCATAGAAACATAAGAATCCCTTATTAATGGTTCTTCTGCCTCATGGACGTTGGGGCTTGGTTCAGATAAGATCTAGTGCTTAAATTCAACTATTCTATCAAAATATATCCCCCATTCTATTCCACTATGAGCAAGAGCAAATTCCATGTACATACAATTAAACATACATCCATGTACATCCATGTACATCCAATCAACATGTCTCTTGATACAGTATTAGTTATAGACAACCTCTCAACAAACTAATAAGCACACAAAATATTGGATGGAGGATTGAATGCTTCTGTCATACACAACATGGTTTCCACGGTTCCTATTTAGGGGAGCCCCCACCAACCCCCACCAGCACCCCCAGCCCAAAGTGATTCAAGCACACTCTCCACTGGGTCCAACACTCTTTCACAGCCAGTGAATTCAACTGGGATAGAACAAATCCCAGTTGAATTGTCTGAAAAAGGGGACAAAACAGAGGCATAAATGGGATAGTGGGGGAGCCCCAGCCCAGGAGTTCTAGGTGAATGGGGTCTCTCTGCCTACTGCACAGCAGAGGGGGGGAAGCTGTTCTGCACCAGGGCCAGAGGGGGGGACCAGGGCCAGAACAATCAGGAGCCACTGGAGAGAGAGCTGGTTAGAATGGGAGGTCAGATAAGTACACTTAACACCAAGGTGTTTACACAGAGGTCCATACTGTATGGGGTTCTATCCCGCTCAACAGTAACCAGGATGACCAACGTTATTATAGGACAGAGCGGCAGATTACGGGAGAGAGAGCGGCAAATATATGAAAGTGTTTCTCTGAAGTTTCCAATGTAATTTGCATGAGAATGGCCTCTAGAACTTCCTAACGAACCCGCTATACTCTAAAGGTCCAAGGCCATGCTCCCAAAATCCATGGCAACCAAATGTCTACAGGAATGTCCCCTGGTTTGAAAACCTCTCCCTTTTACTGGGCAACAAGTCCTGTAAAGAGAACGCAACCAAAGTGTGATGGACACAGATATAGAACAATAGAAAGAGTTCATTTCTACCTGTCCACCACGTCCTCCCCACTCCAGCAGGTGAAGTCCTCCCCCACCATCTCACTCTCACACAGTGTCTCCGGCAGGGCAGAGAAGAAGGACCTGTAGCGCTGAATATAGCCCATAAACTCTCTGAGGGAGAGTAGAGAGAGAGAGAACGCGCGAGAGAGAGGAGAAAGAGAGAGGGTGTTGATCATAACCACAATATCATAAGTATATTTATATTTATTGAGGTGATTAAATAAAGTGCCACTGGTGGTCAACCCCTGTACTCCATCCCAGATGGACACAATAATGTGAGAGGGGGAGATGCTGGGCTCCATGCTTACCTAGAGATCTTTTTCAGACTTCTAGGCTTATCAATCTTGGATGGTTTCAGAGGTAAGGACCTGGGACGACGTGATCACGGTCAAGGAGAGAGGAAAGAGAGAGAAGGAGATGGTGTGGGAATAGCATGGGTCCAATGCAAATCAAACACAAGTCAAAGCGAAGGAGAGGGAAGAGAGAGCAAACTTCAAAAGGTAAATAAATAATAATGATAAAGAGAGCTTGCTTGACAACAAAATATATATGGCAAAAGTGGGCCACTATGGCCGCCTCTCTCTCTCACCTCCTGGTATGCGACAAGCGGCCCAGTGTGACCTCGGCTGGGGAGGGCGTTGAGACCGCCGAGGTCGGGGAGGTGGTCACGGAGGTCATGACCTTCAGGGTGGGACGTATACTTGTCACTGACGGAGTGTCTGTGAGAGGCCCACATACTTTATCAACCTAAGAGAGAGGGATTTGAGAGAAGGGTCAGAGAGACAGAGAGAATAGAGAGCAGAGAGAGGGGGGGGGAGAGTACAGAGACAGAGACAGAAAGAGGTAGAAAGAGGTGGAGAGGGGGGTGGGTGGGTAGAGAAGCACATGAGTCTGTGTGAAAAAAAGAGGGTGCTCATTACATCCCTAACAGTGAATGCTCTACAGTTTGTGAACACATTGATAAGTAGCTTTTGCAGATGTGTTGCAGATGTGTTGTAGGGATTATGCTGTGGAAATCATCAGGGACACAATGGAGATTATTTTTGTCTAAAATCAGACATATACAGAACTATGATACTGCACAGAGAGGAATGATCCAATCACTACACTCTCAGAAAAAAAGTGCTATCTAGAAGCTAAAGTGTTTTTTTCTGCTGTCCCTATAGGAGAACCCTTTGAGGAACCCTTTTTGGTTCCAGGTAGAACACTTTTGGTGCAGGGTAGAACCTTTTTTGGTTCCATGTAAAACCCTTTCCATTAGGGCCAGGACGATACCAGTATCGTCATACTCGTTAGTATCGTGACAAGGAAACATTGGAAACAAACATTATGTTGTCACCCAGAGTCACATTTATTTATTTTCCAAGCTATAGCACACAATATTTTACATACAGGAGATTTTGAAACGACCAAAGAATTTGGTCTGCTTCATGTTTTAATTTTTGCCATGGATAAAAATATTGCGATACTGGTATCGTCCCAGGCCCTACTTTCCACAGAGGGTTCTATGTACATTGAACCCAAAAGAGTTCTACCAGTCGAAGAACCCTTTTGGAACCTTTCTTTCTGAGAGTGTAGACAACTGATATTAACAGAGGTGGTGTTGCTATGGTGCTATGGTGTTGCACTTCTCTTTCCTACCCTTTCATGACTAATTGGACGGATGCTGGCGGGGGCAATGGAGAGAGAGAGAGAGAGAGAGAGAGAGAGAGAGAGAGAGAGAGAGAGAGAGAGAGAGAGAGAGAGAGAGAGAGAGAGAGAGAGAGAGAGAGAGAGAGAGAGAGAGAGAGAGAGAGAGAGAGAGAGAGAGAGAGAGAGAGAGAGAGAGAGAGAGAGAGAGAGAGAGAGAGAGAGAGAGAGAGAGAGAGAGAGAGAGAGAGAGAGAGAGAGAGAGAGAGAGAGAGAGACAAAGCAATCGGTGGTCCAAAACAAAAAGCTGAGATGGTGTATTCTCTCTCTTCCTCCCTCCCTCTCTCTCTCTCTCCTCCTGCTGCTTTCTTTCGGTGGAGAGGAGCTGGGAGTGAGTTATAGGGCAGTGTGACAGGGATCCCATTTACCACTCCCACCCACACAGCTGTGGACAGGCTTTAAAGGCTCTCTAATGGAATTAGCACAGTTGGCTCCTGGACAGTAAGTAGGGTGCTGTGAAACAGTGAAATATGGAAGTTTCAGAAAAGCTCTGCTACCGACTCTTGAGTAATGCAGCAGGGCCATGTAAAGCTGGGACAGAACCCCTGAGACCAACAGAGACACAAACTGCATTCCCCAGAGATTAGACAGCATTCCAGCTAACTGACATTAAGGGTGGGTGTGTATTCATCTGTATCTCTTGTTTGCACATAATGAGAATGGGTTTGTATACATCTGGGGAACCTCCTCTTTTTTATAATAGGGAAGCCAAAGAGCGAGGGAATCTGCTTGCAACTGTCACCCCTATTAGCAACTGTTATCTGAAAGCTGGAGGCAAGACCTACTCAAGTGTGTGTGTGTGTGTGTGTGTGTGTGTGTGTGTGTGTGTGTGTGTGTGTGTGTGTGTGTGTGTGTGTGTGTGTGTGTGTGTGTGTGTGTGTGTGTGTGTGTGTGTGTGTGTGTGTGTGTGTGTGTGTGTGTGTGCATGTGTTCCTATAGAGTTTTTTTGTCCAGAGATTAGCCACAGAAACTTTCTCATCACTCTGTCCCAGGCCCTGCATTGCAAAGCATTGTGGGAAGGGGTTGCCCAGCCAGCGCGAGGAGTCTTTGTCCAGAGTTGGATTTGCATTCAGGAGGGCAGGCCGCGGTCTGCCTACAGACACTCTCTGAGGGGATTCACTGGGGCCATAGATGGCTGGACAGGACCAGAGGAAACCCACTGAATGGCTGGCAGATCCTTTAGGAAGCCTCAAAACAGCTCAATGCCAGACCAGAACACAAATACACAGTTTAAAACCCACAATTCTACAGGACAAAGAGTATGCTCATGCTAATAAAGTAGACTTTAACTCATCAAAAGACTGGTGGAGCTTGAGTGACATCACCAAAGTGCCCCTGCGTCCCGTCAATCAAGATCTCATCAGAGACTCTGCCTCCCCGTGGCTCAGCTAAATTCTGGCTTAGCTCCTCCAAAGCTTTCAGTCTGGATTCTAAGGATTGATAAATCCTTTATAACTCGATGATATAATTAGCAGATGCAAATAAGCGTTGCTGAGCATTTTCACTTAAATCAACTGGATGTATTCATTAGGATTCTAGGATTCTTAATTACCACCATATATCCCACGCTACAGCAATACCTGGTACAAGAGTTGAAAATAATGCTGAAATGTAAGAGAATGTTAGGCACTGTCTGTGTCGGGTGGGTTTTTCTGAAGTCTATCGTCATTCTAGTCTCTCATCACTGACTGTTTTGGACACCTCCTCTCCTCTCTACCTTGTTGTGTTTTGGCAGATAGGGAGTGATTGGCAGGCTCTGGTGGGGGGTGGGAGCGGAGGGAGAGAGGGAGGGAGGAAAGGTTGGTGTGTCTGTCTGCTCTGGCCTGCTGCTGCTTCTGCTGCGTCAGGCATCTGTGTCACATCTGCTCCTGCAACGCCCTCTACTGCTCATCCTGTGTCTCCTTGACCTGCCACCACTCCCCCAGTACTCTCTCCCTCTCTCTCTGTGTGTGTGTGTGATTGTGTGGGCGGAGACAGGTGTGCTGGAGTCAGAGCAGATCCCCACCAGCTGCAACCTGTTCCATAATCAAGACCTCTACAAATACTCAGCCCTGCCACTTCCATGCTGCCAGATTGTAATCTCTTCTCAGTCAGTCTACGGTTCTAGCCGTTTGTTACTATTCAGATCCTGTGGTGCCTGTTTTCACTGCCTGACGCTGTTTTCCTCTCCGCTACAGTTCTACCCACTCTGACTCTGGTCCCTGTCTCCAGTCCCACGTCTCGTCATCCTGCTACTCTGTCCTGGATTCCCCACTCTACTACTCCCTTGGATTCCCCTCCGGACCTGCTTACCCTGTCTCAACCCCTCTCGCTCCAGCCTCAGCCTCCGCACATGGGTTCCAGCAACCCGTCCGAGCTTCCCCTGACCTTCACTCCATCTCCCCCTGTGTGTCAATAAATACCTTGGTTACTTCATCCCAGTCTCCTTGTCTGAGTCTGCTCATGGGTTCCCCTGTTCCACTCCGCATAACAATCTGCCTACACTTAACTACAGTAGATAGGCTAATGGACAGTTTGTATGGATGTGCTTAGCAGGCAACTCTCCCCATTCCCCTGGCCAACTGGAAACCTGGCCCAACAAACCACGTTACAGGAGTAAGACAAGGAAAGGAGAGAGGGGAAAAAAAGAGGTAGTGAAGGGAATATGGAGGGGGGAAAAGAGAGGGGTAGTGAAAGGAATATGGAGGGGAAAAGAGAGGGGTGGTGAAGGGAATATGGAGGGGAAAAGAGAGAGGTAGTGGAGGGGGAAAGAGAGAGGTAGTGAAGGGAATATGGAGGGGAAAGAGAGATGTAGTGAAAGGAATATGGAGGGGAAAAGAGAGAGGTAGTGGAGGGGAAAGAGAGAGGTAGTGAAGGGAATATGGAGGGGAAAGAGAGAGGTAGTGAAGGGAATATGGAGGGGAAAAGAGAGATGTAGTGAAGGGAATATGGAGGGGAAAGAGAGAGGTAGTGAAGGGAATATGGAGGGGAAAAGAGAGAGGTAGGGATAGGGAATATGGAGGGGAAAAGAGAGAGGTAGTGAAGGGAATATGGAGGGGAAAGAGAGATGTAGTGAAGGGAATATGGAGGGGAAAGAGAGAGGTAGTGAAGGGAATATGGAGGGGAAAGAGAGATGTAGTGAAGGGAATATGGAGGGGAAAAGAGAGAGGTAGTGGAGGGGGAACGAGAGAGGTAGTGAAGGGAATATGGAGGGGAAAAGAGAGAGGAAGTGAAGGGAATATGGAGGGGGAAAGAGAGGGGCTATGTAGCAGTAGTCAGAAAGGCAGAAGAGGGGATGTTATTGTCAACGAACACATGATTTACTGTAGCTACATAGGCCCACATCGCCTCTATCTCTGGTAGTTTGGTATATGTTACTGTAGGAGGAGGTTTATCTCCACAGGAAAGACATGCAGCAGGACATCTAGAATGATAATCCCCCTATATTATAAAGGATTATAAACACACATACAAAATGCGCACACACATCTGTGTGGGGAGGGAAAGAAATGTTAAACAGTGGAAAAGGAGCAGGAGGAAGAGGAGGCGAAAAGCAAAAGGTGTGAAAGAGTGAATGTGCAGACGTTTGTGAAAGGTGAATGAGTCATAAGAAAGGGGGGGGGTTCCCTTCCCGTCTCTGGGTCCAGACCTCAAATGCCGGCCCAGAGGGTAACCAGCCATCCTAGCCCTATTGAACCAGTGAGTGAGCAACACTTGATCCTGGGGGTGGCAGGGAGACCGTAAAAAGACTACTACAAATAATGTGCCAGTAACAGAGAGGGGTGCTGATGGGATGGGGAGGGGTGCTGATGGCCCCCACGGACCCCCACTCCTGTCGCACTAACACCTCTGTACAACATAAACAGATATGTGTTATATAGTGTAATCCTTCATGTCTCATTACCATAAATACAATTTTAATCATATTTATAATCACAATCTAAATCAGGCCCACAGGTGCAATCATTACCATAATCTACTTATCATCGGAGCTAGAATTGAATATTCAAGCTTGTTAAACTAAATCACTCAGCTAGAATACACATAGGTATGTTTTTCTACACCACAGGTTCTCTTTAGTGTGAGCAAAGAGATCATGTCCTGTCTGTCTTTCTCTGTAAAGTTTAAACAGTCTCTTGTTTGACTCACTGGGATACATTCAGCTTTGGTGGAATTAGACAAATTCTCCCTTCTCTCTTCTCTTGCTCCCTGCTTTACAAGTACCAAGAAATCTGCCAGCCTCGCATCTCCCAGCCTGTTGAGTCCAAAGCCAAAAGAGAGGGTCCATGCTGCCTCATGCCCCCCACTCCTAACAGGCAGCCAAGGAACTCCTTGCCACATCACTCCTTGCCCACCACGGAGTTACACAGAAGAGTCTTGAGAGGTTTTTTGTGAGTGTCATTAATAGAGAACACAAAGACTTAAGAAAACAAGTTTTATATGACGGTTGAGACATACCATGATTTTCAGTGACATGTGTCCTATGAGGGGTGGTAATGTGCTCAAGATGTGTCATCATGGGCCTTGGGAGGTGTGTCATATCAGTACAGTCCTAAGACAGGTGAAGTGTGAGTGATGGGTGAGGTGCTGACTCACGATGGCGCTGATGCGTGGCCCATGCAGCTGTGCGTGCAGGATGGCGTCGTTGATGTGGTTCCTGATGCCCAGCAGGGCCAGCTCCAGATCGTGGCCCCCGGCCAGGGCCCCCGTCAGCTCCTGCAGCAGGGCCACATAGTGCCTCCAGGGCCCGTCTAGCTCCGAGAGCCCCACCAGGCAACCCCGCATTACGTTAAGACATAGTCCTCCACATGGCCGGATCAGGGTCAGGCCCCTGCAGTGGGGGCAGTACTGCATTCTCACCAGAGCACGCCCACACTCCCTGGACAGCCCTGCCCGCTCTGTGGCGTTCAGTACCTCTGCCCCCATCATCAGTGCCCGGCTCAGTGCCCGCCCTGCACTCAGAGCCCGGGTCAGCCCCTCGGCCAGGGCACGAGGGTGGGGCCCAAACGGGTTGACATCCTGGCGCGTCTTGCGCAGACACTCACTGTGCTCAGAGGAGGGCGGGGACGAGGCCAGGCCAGGGTTGACAAGGCGCCGGTACACCAGTGGGAAGAGGTCATCATAGAATCGGTGCACGGAGCGCTCCATGGAGGTGTTGCCGTCTCCTCCCAGGAAGAGAGAGAGGACGGAGAAGAGGTCTGCCACCAGGGGGCGAGCATCCTGGGAGAGGGGCTCATAGGCACTGTCAAACAGAGCACTGGTCAGGTTCAGAGTGAACGACAGAAGAGACTGGAACGTGTCTGCACAGCCAGAGAGAGAGAGAGAGAGAAAAAAAAGACAGAAGAAGATGGAATGGTGAAAACACATTGTAAAAATGATCTTTCTTGCCTTTTATCTTACAATGGGTATAAGTGAGAGAAAGCTTTTCTTATTGTATGCATGTGCCTGTCTGCTCATGTGTGTGTGTGTACATAATATGACTTTAGAGGGGTGAGGTGGTACTGGGTTCAGTGGGAACACCCCCGTTCTGATGTCAGTCTGATGGCATTCTGACAGATGGAAGAGAGACAGCAACTGGGACACTTCTTCAGGACTAGACACACACACAAAACCCCTCTCATACAAGTCTACAAAATTCCATTATATACTTAGAGTATACAAACCCCCCAACTCCCTCCCAACACAGTCACACAGAGTTCTCCCTAATGTCCCACAGGAGTAATATTACTCATCACAGCTGTTGTGTTTGAGATGCCTGCTATTGTTCCTGACTTATTGTCGGGAAAACATTCTGTGTGTTGGATGATGTGTTTTCAGTGTGTATGTCTGTCCGTGTGTGTGTGTCCGTGTGTGTGTGTGTGTGTGTGTCTGTCCGTGTGTGTGTATCCGTGTGTGTGTGTGTGTGTGTGTGTGTGTGTGTGTGTGTGTGTGTGTGTGTGTGTGTGTGTGTGTGTGTGTGTGTGTGTGTGTGTGTGTGTGTGTGTGTGTGTGTGTGTGTGTGTGTGTGTGTGTGTGTGTGTGTGTGTGTGTGTGTGCGCGCGCGCGCGCGCGTTAGTCCCTCTATATGTCTGGCTATCTACAGATGGAGAGGTGAACACAGCAGTGAATGAGGACTTATAGCCCCCTACTGTACATACCGACCCATTAACTAGGGATCTTGCCTTTGCTTTGTGATTATGGAAATTCAGTACAGTACACAGTCTAGCACAGGCTCTCCTGTCAATACAGACTGAGCTGTTTTAACTGGCACATACATTAATACTGCCATTAGTACCTAGGCTTATTCAGTAGTTACATGCTCGAAGAAAAATACATAGCCTACACATATACATTTGATTTTAAACATGGAGAAACAAATCAAGCTAGGATATCGTAAAAGCACTTGATCTCTCAAACGACATTATTTTACTACAGAAGGTGAGTCAGCAGAAGGCCAGTCCACTCCTTCGACCACTGCAGTCTAGCAGACTTTCCAGCTTTAATCCAAAACAGACACAGAAATGAGAGAATTTCACAATTAACTCAATTAATGGAATCATTATTAGGGCTGTATAAGGAGATCTGTGCTTAGGCAAACACCATATACTTCCACAGCTTAGAAGGAACCATCCCGGTTCAACGACAAGCAGGCAGCCCACGGCTGAAACAAAAACCTACTGACTGACTGACTGGGTATTCTTGGCTGGAGGATCTGTCAGGGTTAAATTGAGAAACCCTGGTACTATTCCTGCACCCCATGCTGAGCAAATGGTGTCCGTAATAACGCTCTGAAAATATCTTACCGTAAGTGTGTGATTTATTTTGTTTATTTTTTATTTAACCTTCATTTAACATAATACGTTAAAAAAAATCTCTCTCTCTCTCTCTACATGGGATCAGTAGATCAGTGGAACCAGAGCTCTTAATCCCTGTGTTTATCAGTGAAGCGTGAGGTTCCCAGGCCAGGTATGCCGTTACAGAGACATGATCACAGATTATACAACCTTTTTTATGACCAGAGAGGACATAACATCTCCACCCCTAAGCCCCTCAGCACCCACTACCTCTAATCAGGCCATCGGTCATTACCGTTTCATAACCTTTTTTGACAACACTGATCAAAATGTAGAACGTCTGGCTGCATGCGTTCTTATCAGTCATCCTGAAGCCCATTTTACATTTCACCAAGTCACATTCTCACTTTTACTGGCTTGACTGCAAACTCGACAGCAGCGCCCAAGCAAACCATTCTAGCACTGTGAAAAGGGTAACCTTCTCCTGTAAAGCATTTGACCCCAAACCCCTAATCCAGCTTCCCAGGATTATGGTTTAGAAAAGGGAGGGTGGAGGGGATGAGGGGGTGGAGGAGGGAGACCAACAGGTGGAACTGCAAGAAGTGGGGGGGAAGGGGCTTACGGAGAATGAATACTTGTTTGAATTAACAGATTGTACTGGCATGATGCCTAGGACATTTAGATTTACACACACAAAAATGTTTGTTTGGTGTCATCATCCGCACTGTTATTTAACTACTTAGAATGCACAAGTATGTACTCAAAGTACTCAAGTTCAACAAATACAATTAAATAGATGAAGTACGCTAAACAACAAACATTGTCAATGCAATACATTACTACTAATGGAGTTAGTAAAACTGGCTTGTCAGGGATGGGATGACCACTTCGAAAGCTGCTATAATGCTGCGTTTGCCAGATATTTCCCATTGAGTAACGAGCAATTGGAATGCAGGTGGGAAGCCAGGGAAAATGGTTTCGAATGTTCAAAAGCTGAATTACATTCACTGATGGACTTTCACCCTCTCACACACATACTCAGAGGAGAGAATGACACATTATACATACTCAGACATTAGGCACCTACACATCTCACACACTTATAGACATTTACAGTATGTGTTCCATCTATTAAACAAAGACACATCCACGCACGCTCACACAACACACACACACGTTGGTTTTACCAACCTTGTGGGGACCAAACAATTGAACCTAACCCTTTACCCCAGGGGCACAACATTCACTGGGGACGGGGGGACATGACTCTCCCACATTCTGAAATTGCCTTTGTTTTGTCCCGTATCAACATAAGTAAATTAACTTGGTTCGTTTTTTGCCAGTTGATGTACCATTAAAGCTAGCCAAAAATTGGCTAACTTCAGATATTATTTTGCCCCAATCACAGTCAGTATAGCAACGTAACATTATTGATCTGTCAGTTTCCCTAGCTCATTCTCTACTTTTCACACTGACACGGTATAAACATATCTGCAGGCTTCACTGTCATGGTGCACAGTCAGTACACAACACTATGCTCATCATGTCTTAGAAGGATCAGATGGTTACACATTTTGTAGAATATTATAACAATCAGTGAATGGATACAAAGTTCCATCTTGATTTGATGAGTATGCCACAGTTTGGGATCTGGGAATAATGGTCATTTCAATTATTGAACCATTTATTATATTCTTGGATAATTTAATGTATAAATGTACGGCAAGGTATTTCTTTGTCATGCCTTATCTGAGCAGGTTTCCACTGCTCCAGAGACCAATGGCTGCGAGCTTTACACCACTCCAGCCGACGCTTGGCATTGCGCATGGTGAACTCGGTGAAACTCCTGCAGCAGTTCAGGATCCAAAACATCTGCAAACGGAACCCAGCACCTCTCCTCCGGCCCATACCCCTCCCACTCCACGAGGTACTGAAGGCCCCCCACCCGACGCCTCGAATCCAGGATGGAACGAACAATGTACGCCGGGGCCCCCTCGATGTCCAAAGGGGGCGGAGGGACCTCCCGCACCTCAGATTCCTGGAGCGGACCAGCCACCACCGGCCTGAGGAGAGACACATGGAACGAGGGGTTAATACGATAATCAGGGGGGAGTTGTAACCTATAACATACCTTGTTCACCCTCCTCAGGACTTTAAATGGCCCCACAAACCGAGGACCCAGCTTCCGGCAGGGCAGGCGGAGGGGCAGGTTATGGGTCGAGGGCCAGACCCGGTCCCCCGATGCGAACACCGGGGTCTCACTGCGGTGACGGTCCACGCTGGCTTTCTGACGACGAGCGGCTTGCTGGAGATGGACACGGGCGGCCTCCCATGTCTCCTCCGCGCGCCTAAACCATTCGTCCACCGCAGGAGTCTCGGTCTGACCCTGATGCCACGGTGCCAGAACCGGCTGGTACCCCAGTTCTGTGCCATCTCGGCCCAGGGCACAAACGCTGCCCACTCCCCCGGCCGGTCCTGGCAATAGGACCTCAGAAACCTGCCCACATCTTGATTGACTCTCTCTACCTGCCCGTTACTCTCGGGGTGAAAACCTGAGGTAAGGCTAATCGAGACCCCCAGACGTTCCATAAACGCCTTCCAAACTCTCGACGTGAACTGGGGACCCCGATCCGACACTATATCCTCAGGCACCCCGTAGTGCCGGAAGACGTGTGTGAACAGGGCCTCCACAGTCTGTAGGGCCGTAGGGAGACCAGGCAGAGGGAGGAGACGACAGGACTTAGAAAAACGATCCACAACGACCAGGATCGTGGTGTTTCCCTATGAGGGAGGAAGATCCATTAGGAAATCCACTGACAGATGTGACCAAGGTTATTGTGGAACGGGTATGGGATGTAACTTACCTCTGGGCAGGTGTCTCGGAGCATTACACTGGGCACACACCGAGCAGGAGGAGACATAAACCCTCACGTCCTTAGCCAAAGTGGGCCACCAGTACTTCCCAGTCAGATAGCGCACCGTCCGACTGATCCCCGGATGACCAGAGGAGGGAGAGGTATGGGCCCAAGAGATCAACTGGTCACGGACAGCAGACGGGACGTACATACGCCCAAGGGGACACTGGAGGGGAGCGGGCTCTGTACGCAACGCCTGCTCAATGTCCGCATCCAGATCCCACACGACCGGCGCTACCAGGCAGGAGGCCGGGAGTATGGGAGTCTGATCCATGGGTCGCTCCTCTGTGTCATACAGACAGTGTGTCTGCCTTCTTATTCTGGGAACCTGGTCTGTAGGACAGGGTAAACACAAAACGGGTAAAGAACATGGCCCACCTTGCCTGACGAGGATTCAGTCTCCTCGCTGCCCGGATGTACTCCAGGTTGTGGTGGTCAGTCCAGATGAGAAAAGGGTGTTTAGCCCCCCTCAATCCAATGTCTCCACGCTTTCAACGCTTTAACCACAGCCAACAACTCCCGGTCCCCCACATCATAGTTATGCTCCGCTGGGCTGAGCTTCTTCGAGAAGAAAGCACAGGGGCAGAGTTTCGGTGCCGTGTATGAGCGCTGTGAGAGCACGACTCCTATCCCAGCCTCGGACGCGTCCACCTCCACTATGAATGCCAAAGAGGGATCCGGATGGGCCAGCACTGGAGCCGAAGTAAACAGAGCTCTTAGTTGCCCAAAAGCCCTGTCCGCCTCAGCCAACCACCGCAACCTTACAGGATCCCCCTTCAGCAGTGAGGTAATGGGCGCAGCAATCTGGCCAAAACCCCAGATAAATCTCCGGTAGTAATTGGTGAACCCTAAAAATTGCTGCACCTCCTTTACCGTGGTGGGAGTCGGCCAATTACGCACGGCTGCAATGCGGTCACTCTCCATCTCCACCCCTGATGTGGAAATGCGATACCCTAGGAAGGAGACGGCCTGCTGAAAGAACAGGCATTTCTCAGCCTTGACGTACAGGTCATGCTCCAAAAGTCGTCCAAGTACCTTGCACACCAAGGACACATGTTCGGCGAGTGTAGCAGAGTAAATCAGAATGTCATCGATATAAACCACTACACCCTGCCCGTGAAGGTCCCTGAAAATCTCGTCTACAAAGGATTGGAAAGCTGATGGAGCATTCATCAACCCGTACGGCATGACGAGGTACTCATAATGCCCTGTGGTGGTACTGAACGCTGTCTTCCACTCCTCTCCCTCCCAGATACGCACTCCTGAGATCCAGTTTCGTGAAGAAGCGCGCCCCTTGCATTGACTCAATCGCCGTGGCGATAAGAGGTAGCGGGTAACTGTACCTCACCATGATTTGATTGAGACCTCTATCGTCAATGCACGGGCGTAAACCTCCATCCTTCATCTTCACAAAAAATTAACTTGAGGAGGCGGGTGAAGTAGAGGGTCGAATGTACCCCTGACGCAGGGATTCAGAGACATATGTATCCATAGCCACCGTCTCCACTTGCGACAGGGGATACACATGACTCCTGGGAAGCGCAGCGTCTGCCAGGAGATTTATCGCTCAATCCCCCCGTCGATGAGGTGGTAATTGAGTCGCCTTCTTTTTACAGAAGGCGAGAGCCAAATCGGCATATTCTGGGGGATGTGCACGGTGGAGACCTGGTCTGGACTTTCCACCGTGGTTGCACCAACAGAAACCCCTACACACCTCCCTGAGCACTCTCGCGACCACCCCATGAGAGCCCTCTGTTGCCAGGAAATAGTGGGGTTATGCAGAGCCAACCAAGGAAGGCCTAGTACCACAGGAAACGCAGGAGAGTCAATGAGAAAGAGACTGATCCTCTCCTCATGACTCCCCTGCATAACCATGGCCAAAGAGATGGTGGCCTCCTTGATTAGCCCGGACCCTAATGGTCGACTATCTAGAGCGTGTACCGGGAAGGGTCTAACTATAGGAAAAATGGGGATCCCTAACCTAATGGCTAATGCTCTGTCGATAAAATTCCCAGCTGCGTCCTCTCGTAGGCTGCATCGATAGTGGTCGATGAGGGCCCTGTCGTTCCAGACTGCTCCGGCAGCCAAGGTCCGGAATTCCAGGGCGAAGTCCTGGGTGCTCCTCGTTCCCTGTCTCAAATGGAAGAGCCTCTCCCCCGCCACTCTGCCCTCAGGTGGATGGTCGAAGACGGCCCTGAAGCGACGGGTGAACTCCTCAAAGTGGTCTGGCGCCGTGTCTCCTTCTCTCCATACGGCGTTTGCCCACTCCAGCGCTCTTCCTGTGAGGCAGGAGACGAGGGCGGCCACTCTCTCCCCTCCTGAGGGAGCTGGGTGCACAGTGGCCAGGGAGAGGTCCAGTTGTAACAAGAATCCCTGGCACTGTGCTGCCGTTCCATCATACTCCCTGGGAAGGGAGAGACGTATCCCACTGGAATTCTCTCCGGATGGAACAGGTGGACTTCCTGTCTCTCCCAGCGGTCCATGGTCTGGACAACGCGATCCATCATGGCACCAAGATGACATGGCCGAATGTTCCTGGACGCGCTCCTCGACTCCTCTAACCGGGGTACCTGCTCCTGCTGACTCCATTGGAGGTGTGTAATTCTGTCAAACGGGTGTATAAGAGGCGAAGTCAGGTGCAGGAGAGTAGCGTGAGGTAAACAGGCGCACTTTTATTTTAGTTCCAAAACGAGAGCACTACATAAATCAAATGCGCTCAAAACACAGAACATAACAAAAGTAAAGCGCGTAATAAGACACCACAATAACATGAAACAATTACACACAAAACATGATGGGAAACAGAGGGTTAAATACAAGTAGATTGATTGGGGAAATGAAAACCAGGTGTGTATGGAAGCAAGACAAGACAAATGGATATATGAAAAATGGAGCGGCAATGGCTAGTAAGCCGGTGACGTCGATCGCCGAACGCCGCCCGAACAAGGAGAGGAGCCGACTTCGGCGGTAGTCGTGACAGTAGTATATGGAGCTTTGGTGACAAAACGGATTGCACTGTGATAGACTGCATCCAATTTGCTGATTAGAGTGTTGGAGGCTATTTTATAAATGACAAGTCAAGGATCGGTAGGATAGTCAGTTTTACGAGGGTATGTTTGGCAGCATGAGTGAAGGATGCTTTGTTGGAAATAGGAAGCCGATTATAGATTTAATTTTGGAATTATTAATTAGGTTGGTTATCCTTCCACAATATCACAATGAATGGCAGAAATGTCAAGTCATGTATCACTAGATTTGATATATTACAAGATTACAGGTATACTGTGCAATTTGCATAAGGTCTGGATGCCTTATACAGAATACTGTATGACAAAAGGAGTCTATATTGAAAACATGCCCACGTCAGGGGAGATACCTATTTAGGCAATCCCTAGCTGCTGGGCTGCTCAGTCCTGGCCCTGGGGGTCTGCCGTACTGTTGGTTGAAACTCTGGCCTTGGCCTATCACACCTGAAACCAATAATGAATGTTTCACTAAGATCGTAAAGCTGAGTGGGGTGTGTTGGGTTGGGGCGCTGCAGTGCTGTGGACCCCTAGGGACAGGATGGGGTGGTCCAGCTATATTGTGTGCAAGTAAAAAGAGCTCTACAGTACTACTAGGCCTATGATATGAATTACAGTGCCCTCTGTAATTATTGGGACAGTGAACCCTTTTTTATTTTTTGGGGCTCTATATTACAAAAGTTTGGATTTGAAATCAAACAATGACTATGAAGTTAAAGTGCGGACTGTCAGCATTTTCCCCCCGGGTATTTTCATCCATATCAAGTGAACTGTTCAGCTGTATCTGAGTCTTCAATGACAGAACAGTGCCAATACCTCCTTCCTTAATGATGCACACAACAAGACAGTGGAGTGAGCAACACTAAGGAGTACCATGTCATGGGTTGGAAAAGATACAACTATTGCAGTTCAGTGGAATCTAATTTTCTACTGTCAATAAAACCAACTTGAGAAGACTTGCACCACCCTCCTACAATGTATGGGCAAATCCTCCATGCACAAAGCCAGCCACTGTCAGAGAATGTCCCACTCATGACCAGAACAGTCACAGTCTATGAGCATAGCCCAGGTTTAGTGGGCTGTGATGTTTCCCAGGTTGATAGGAAGTATTTACTCAAACTGTGGGAAAAGGAAGAGCTGGAGAGCAGCTGCAGGCTGAGGACTGAGAGGAGACCCTAATGAAAACATCCTGTACATACAGAGGGAGACCAGTAGGGACACTAATTAGCCCTTTACCATTTACAGCTCATACGCATAGCCTGACTGACTACTGTACTATTCTATTGTACAATTGGCCATACTAAACCCAAACCCTGTTTTTGAAAAAAAAAAAAAATCTTTTTTTCGTTTCCAACATCTCAACAACCCAGCTTTGGATAATTTGGTTAAATGGGATGAGTACACAGCCTAAAACTGAAATGGAGATTCTGGAACATGGTTCCAGGGTGTAGCACGGGCACTGTCCTGTCCCCGGCAAGCCAGTCAAGCTGCTCTGGAGGGCCTCTCTCTCTAATATGTCTACTGCTGGCTCATATAACCTAGGAGCTGACTGGAATCAAAGGGGCCCAGCAAGACATAGATGACTGTCAGGCAGTTTACAGTTTCCAGGGCCAAATGTATCCCTGTGTGACCAGCTTGGACTCACAGCCACGGGTATACCCCATACTCTGACACCAGGGCACCTGGATATGTAGCAAACTGGAGACTGAGATGGAGACAGAGGTAGGATCAGAGGTGCTACTCATATCATCCAAACTTCAAGAAACAATTCACTGATCATCACAGACATATGAAAGTGGAAAGGTCGTGAAATTGTGGTTGTTTTTTTCATGATTTACAGACACACAAAAACAGTAATTGAAATGTACGATGATAAATAATTTGACCATGCTCTGTCTGCATTCTTGAGTGTTTCCAACAAGAGGGCTGGTTCAGACATTGCCGTGTGTGGGACACAAACCATTTCCATGGGGTGCCTCTGGGTGCCCTTTACACAGACAGACGACAACCTACAACTGTAGTCTCATGTCAGGACAGACTCGTCCTCAGTCTTCTCAGTTTCACCCACATGCGTTTCCAATTATGTGTGCAAATCAGTTCCACAAGAGCCTGTCATGAAGGTTAAGCCACGCTGCAACTACCAATATAGAGTTACAGAGACAGAGTGACAGGCTTCCAATGACACACCAATGCAGGAACATATATATACTGTATATTCACACAAACACACACATACACACACAGCGCAGCAAATCGGGTGTGGGAACGACCGAGCTGTAAATGTGATACTGGTTCGCACCTCCAGGTTCCTGGACGGAAGCTGGAGATCTTAACCCTATGTGGGCCACAGACAGAGGGGGGGGGGCAGAGGTGAGCGATGACGGGAAGGTGTGCGATCAATAAGTCTCACTTTTCAAAACCAGGTGCACTGAATCAGGGATCTCCAACTCTTTTCCCTATGTGGACGTATCCTATCCTAGCAACGGTGTCCAAAACACAGGGGCATCGAGTGACAGGAAAGGGATTACTCAGGGATCATGTGATGAGCCCATGCTCATCTGTGATAGGTTCAGACCAGCAGCCTGGACAGGAGGGCATGCAGGTCATCAAGCACCATAACTGACTACTGAGTCCCAAGACTGCTATCCTGACTCCTGTCCTGGCCATGTCGTCCAGTCATGCTACAGGCTCCTTAATGGGGCAGATTGAAGGGGATATCCTAGGTCTCTGCAGTGCTGACCCCATATGCCCTGCCTGGACCCCATTCCCACCCCCAACACCCACATTGGGCCAAGACACACCCTGGTCATAAGTTTGAGCTTGGCAGGTTCTAAATGGCAAGATCAGTGTCATGTCTCTGCACCGCCTGGCCGGGTTGTGTCAGTCAGTCTGTCCAATCTACTCTAACCTCTGAGGGTTTCAACAAGTAGTGCTTAGGTACTTGGGTAAATGTGTAGTCTTTGGTGGTGGGCATGGAGTGAAGGGATACAGACCTGTACAGGCCCTGCAACAGTCTAAAGCCTAAATCAACTCAAGCTTATTTTGGCTGCTGAATGTTCATTGGGTGTTATGGCTCATTCTGAGCCTGGTCAAAATGAGGTTCAGATGTAACTCATGAATCTCATTTGTAACCATTAGTGTCCATCACATATTTCTCACAAGTGGATGGCAGGACCTTAGATCTTTTCCCAGAGACCAATTTGTAAGAGGCTTCAGAGGAGAGATGAAATGAAGCAGATGTCAGGGGGACCAGAGGGTAGCGTTTAAAGAAGTACTCAGTAGAGAGGGAATACAGCGGTAAACAAAATGCTGCGAACATTATATACACATTAAGAAGTACAGCAAAAGGCTAATGATCACATCTGAAAGTGATACAGAATGACAGCAAAATATGCAAATATTTCAGAGTGTACTTCCTCTGAAAGTGATACAGAATGACAGCAAAATATGCAAATATTTCAGAGTGTACTTCCTCTGAAAGTGATACAGGATGACAGCAAAATATGCAAATATTAACATTTCCGAGTGTACTTCCTCTGAACTCCAACTGCATAAGGTTTGAGGCACTTAAACACATTGTACACACAGCAGACATCCACAGAAACAGACACAAAACAAAAATAAATGTAAACACATATAAACACAAACACATAAATGTAAACTGCTATGATAATGCTTTGAGTGAAATGTTTGTTGTAATGAGATTCCTTATTCTAGAAGCCAATTAGATCAGGTTACCTCAGCAAACCCACTGCTGAAAGCCCAGTGAGCAGTGACCCGGCAGGCATCCTTAGAGGACACTGTCCACATCACTCACTGACATCATCTGTCTTTCAGCAGAGATAAAAGGCCCATAAAGCCTCCCTTTCTGAGAAGCCAGGGACCAGCAACCCAGCTTGCCTGACGACTCAAACTGAATTACTCCGCTGCTCTATCATTCGTTACATACTTCAGTCTGAGAGTGCAACCATTGAAGTCGTTTGTGTTGACATCAAAATCAGGGATATTGTACAAAACAATGTCATCAGCGATTGGATCTCTAACCACTCAGAGTATACATTTTCTAAACGTCTGGCCCAACACATCGGTTTCTGGGAGCAATCAAACGATCTAGAATGTATTTCCATTCTAGAAATAGTAGGGGAGGTACTCAGATCCAGACTCATTGCAGAGAAGAAACTAACGTCCGTGGGCGGGCATAGAGTTTGGCAGGAGCAAGGAGTTTGGGTAGCCAGGCAACCGCCCAGCAGCCCTCTCTGTGAAAAGCAGAGCAGGATAACCCCACTATTCTTCCCTCCCATTCAGGACATCTCGTTAGAGAGACAGATTGATTCAAATGTTAACACATCTCCAGGGATACTCAGTGAATGTAAACATTTTTCACTCCCTGTCTTTCATTGGTTCAGAACAAGACCTGCTGTGTATTCTCTACTCTACATGGCTGAATAGAGAGAGAGAGAGAAAGAGAGAAAGAGAGAAAGAGAGAGAGAGAGAGAGAGAAAGAGAGAGAAAGAGAGAGAAAGAGAGAGAAAGAGAGAGAAAGAGAGAGAAAGAGAGAGAAAGAGAGAGAGAGAGAGAGAAAGAGAGAGAGAGAGAGAGAGAGAGAGAGAGAGAGAGAGAGAGAGAGAGAGACACAGACATCCAGAAAGACAGAAAGCTATAGACAGATAGAGATACAGAGCGCAGTAGTCAAGTTATTAATTTCTCAATGTGAGGCCTGGCTAAATATTTGCTTTAAAAGCCAATATTGAATAGTACAAAACCAATATCAAATGCCACTGAAGTGGTTCTCAGTGAATCATGGCTCTCTCGGGATATCAGTGAATTCGTAACAACCTAACCATTAAGAAACTTCAATAGCAATTACATTTTTTGTTGAATATATTCTAACATCATCCCATGCCCCTCTCCTCGCCCTGTCCCACAGGCCCCCCATATCCTTACCCTGGAAGGCAGAGGAATGGCCCACAATGAGGTACTTGAGCTCAAAGCTGTAGGAACGGATGTTCTGGAGAGTCTCTCTGCGCACTGCTGCCTGGTAACTCTCCTCCATCTTGCGTGTGCAACATGACGGGCCTGGGTGCTTGCAGATCTGCAACTCACCATCTGGGAAAGAAGAGGAAACATATTACAACAACAAACCTGAGCATGACTAGAGAGGAAGAAGCAAAGCGAGAGGTTTTACTCCTCCCAAAATCTGTCCATAAAAACAAGCCCACATAGGGAGGAATGTCTGTATAGAGGTCAATGAGTGTTGAATTTGTTCAACAAAAAATGTAATTGCAATAGAAGTTGCTTAATGGTTAGGTTGTTACGAATTCACTGATAGAAGTGGACGCACGTGGCATTTCGGCAACTTTGAAAAAAAATTACTATATATCGGAGTTGTGATGTTGTCATAGAGCATGGACATTGCCATTGAGGTCTTTCACCATTTTAAAGTAGTCAACTGGGTGGGGATTCCTATGAGTTGGGAACAATCAGCCAATGAAGAAGAAGAAAATGGACTACCTTAAAATGGAGATAACCTCAATTGCACTGCCCATGCTGTCACAGACGCTATAATGGCACAGATACAGAGTTGAGTCCTCTATCTATCTCTATGGTCTGTTGGTCACACGAGTATCTGCCCTCTCATTGGCTAGAATGGTCCCACCTGATCTCGTCTCCTCCCGTTTGCCTCTCATCTGTGAGGCAATGTATTTCCATTGTTAGAGCTGTCACTTGACTATCTTGTCAATATAACAGACAATCTTTGACATGACACACCTCAACTGAGGTGTCAATATGAAATACATAGCTCAAGTGTGCTAGAAGCTTTGACCAAATGTTATTAATAATACTTACTCAAATAGTTTAATAAATAAATAGTGAATAAATGGTTCCAACACATTATTTCTCTACACTTATTTCTCATGGGCATCTACACTGAGTGTACAAAACATTAGGAACACCTACTCTTTCCATGACAGACTGACCATGTGAATTCAGGTGAAAGCTATGATCGCTTATTGATGTCACTTGTTAAATCTGCTTCAATCAGTGTAGATGAAGGGGAGGAGAAAGTTTAAAGAAGGATTTTTAACCCTTGAGACAATTGAGACATGGATTGTGTATGTGTGCCATTCAGAGGGTGACTGGGCAAGGCAAAAGTTTTAAGTGTCTTTGGATGGGGTATGGTAGTAGGTGCCAGGCGCACCAGTTTGAGTTTGTCATGAATTTCAACGCTGCTGGGTTTTTCATGCTCAACAGTTTCCCATGTGTATCAAGAATGGTCCCCCACCCAAAGGACACCCAACCAACTTGACACAACTGTGGGAAGCATTGGAGTCAACATGAGCCAGCATCCCTGTGGAATGCTTTCGACACCTTGTAGAGTCCATACCCTGACGAATTGAGGCTCTTTGAAGGCAAAAAGGGATGCAACTCAATGTTAGGAAGGTGTTCCTAATGTTTTGTACACTCAGTGTATACTGTATTCAAGTTCCCTTTGGGTTAGCAAAGAGTCCCCTAATACAATCTCATTTGGATGAGGTCCAGGGTGACCCTGGCACCCCTTAGCCCCTCTAGCCGATGTCCTCGCTCACCTCCCCACTCCCCTCCATCCCCCCCGAGCTGGCTCACCATCAGCTTGATCTCCCATATGAAACTAATACACCAGCATGTGAAAGTGGAGCCAGGAACGAGAGAGAGAGAGAAAGAGCTTCAGAAATAGACTTTGGCTATCCGGCCAGACCTTGCTGAATCAAAGTCCAGATACAAGAGCTCCAACGGTGCAGAGAGAGGAAGATGCAGAAGGAAACGGAGCGATGCAGCTGAGTTTAAACTCACCAGAGTTAACATGCTTAAAAACTCAACCAGGCCTAAATCATTGGACGTGTCAATCATGACAGCATTGTGTGAACAAATCAATCATGTGACTGATGACAGGTGATGTAGACTTACATGCACTGGATGTTCTGTTGTTCAAGTATTAAAATGTTATCACAGTTGTGTGAAATAGCAATGTCTGTCTGGTCCTCGCAAGTATGGCTTTTCTCAGGCTCAGAAGCCCCCAATACAACCACTGCATGTTCATATTACTTAAAAGTAAGTCTTAAACAGTAAACAGTAAATCTCACATATCTTTCAATCCCACTTATGAGGACAGAATTGGAGGTGAGCTGAGCGATGAGGAGGACAGGACACAGTGTCATACACATTCACAGCAAGCTCCTGAGAGGGGGTTGAGAGGCAGTGAAAGCGTGAGGATTCATGATTACCGTACTCGTCTCGTGTGTGAGGAATCTGACATTGACAAGCTACTGTAAACCAAGCTGAAGAACAGCTGATTGGGATCACGAGATGGGAAAAAGCAGGCCCCTTCCCAATCCCCACTGCCACCACCACATGCCCTACACTACTGGGCATCGGCAGCACAGGGGTGAATAACATCTTCCACAACCCACCCATCCATCCACCCCTCAATGTGATCACCCTCTAAATGAATACGAGCATCTTATTCTATTTTTTGTGCTTCCTCTACCTGCTAAACTTTCTACCCAACTTATGCAAACAATGTGTGTGACCTTTAATAAGGATGAGGGCAAACAGCAGTGAAAGGAAAGGGGCTCAGGGTGCTAACAGACAAAGCCCAGTGTCTCCTCAGCTGTTGGAGTCAGCCCTCATTTGTCCCAGAATGCATTGCTGTGGCTGGATTCAGTGTCTGTGACACTTTCCCCCAAGGACAAGATGTTATGCATGCACTGTACATTAAAATACCACAGCGCAAGTGATAGACACTGCAGAGGGATACAGGAACAGGGGGCTTATTAAGACTGAAATAAATCAGTTAAACACTGGGGTACTTTCCAAAAGGCACAGTGATCATACAATACCACACATGAATATACAGTGCATATATAAAGTCTACAACCCCCCTAGGATTTCTTTACATTTTATTTTGTTAATTGTATGTCAATGATCTACACAAAATACTATGTAAGTAGAAGAAAAATACATGAAAAATAAAACACAAATATACCTTGATTAGATAAGTATTCCCCCTCATGTGTAAATACATGTTAGAAACCCATTTGTCAGCAATTACAGCTGTGAGTCTTATAAGAGCTTTGCACATCTGTATTGTGCGATATTTGCTATTTATTCTTTTTAAATTCTTCAACCTCTGTTAAAGTATTAGGGATCATGGCAAGACAACCATTTTCAAGACGTGCCATAGATTCTCAAGCATATTTAAGTCGAAAATATAACTTGGCCACTCAGGAACACTCTTCTTGGTAAGCAACTGAAGTGTAGATTTTGCTTTGTGTTGTAGGTCATTGTCCTGCTGAAAGGTGAATTCCTTTTTTGAAGCAGGTGCTTAGCTGGATTTTGCCTGTGCTTAGCTCCATCCTGTTTCTTTTCATCCTGAAAAACTCCCTATGCTTGAAAATAGAGGCAGTTGCTCAGTGATGTGTTGTGTTGGAATTGCCCCAAACATAAGGATTTGCATTTTGACCAAAAAGTGTATTCCTTTGCATAGTTTTTTTGCAGTATTACTTTAGTGTCTTGCACTTATTCTGTATATTTGTATTCTTCTTTTCACTCTGTCATTTAGGCCATTGAACTCTGTAGATGTTTAAAATCACCAATGGCCTCATGATGACATCTCTAATTAGTTTCCTTCCTGTCCTCAAGCTCAGTTCAGAAGGACGACTGCATCATTTTTGTGTCTGAGTGGTTTAATACATCATCCACAGTATAATTATTAACTTGACCATGCTTAAAGATACATTTTTATTTTTTAACTAGGCAAGTCAGATAAGAACAAATTCTTATTTTCAATGACAGCCTGGTCAAACCCTACACCAGACAACACTGGGCCAATTGTGCGCTGCCCAATGGGACTCCCAAACACAGCTGGATGTAATACAGCC